>NC_081389.1:10488183-10798339 GCF_030684315.1 Stegostoma tigrinum | reverse complement strand
CTCCCCCCTCCACTCGCGCTCCCCCCCTCCACTCGCGCTCCCCCCCTCCACTCGCGCTCCCCCCCTCCACTCGCTCCCCCCCCCCTCCACTCGCTCCCCCCCCCCCTCCACTCGCTCCCCCCCCTCCACTCGCTCCCCCCCCCTCCACTCGCTCCCCCCCCTCCACTCGCTCCCCCCCCCCACTCGCTCCCCCCCCCTCCACTCGCTCCCCCCCTCCACTCGCTCCCCCCCTCCACTCGCTCCCCCCCCTCCACTCGCTCCCCCCCCCCACTCGCTCCCCCCCCCCACTCGCTCCCCCCCCCCCACTCGCTCCCCCCCCTCCACTCGCTCCCCCCCCTCCACTCGCTCCCCCCCCTCCACTCGCTCCCCCCCCCTCCACTCGCTCCCCCCCCTCCACTCGCTCCCCCCCCCTCCACTCGCTCCCCCCCCCTCCACTCGCTCCCCCCCCCACCCCCCCTCCACTCGCTCCCCCCACCCCCCTCCACTCGCTCCCCCCCTCCACTCGCTCCCCCCCTCCACTCGCTCCCCCCCTCCACTCGCTCCCCCCCTCCACTCGCTCCCCCCTCCACTCGCTCCCCTCCACTCGCTCCCCCCACTCCCCCCCTCCACTCGCTCCCCCCTCCACTCCCCTCCACTCGCTCCCCCCTCCACTCGCTCCCCCCTCCACTCGCTCCCCCCTCCACTCGCTCCCCCCCTCCACTCGCTCCCCCCTCCACTCGCTCCCCCCTCCACTCGCTCCTCCCCCCCCTCCCCCCCCTCCCCCCCTCCCTTTAAAACGGAGATGGTAGGGTGTGTGTGTGTGTGTGTGTGTGTGTGTGTGTGTGCGCGAGTCTGCGTTTGTGTGCCTCGGTTTTGTTAAATTAATGGTCACCTGTGCTTGAGTTTGCAAGCTTGAATCTGGTGGTCATGTTCTGTCTGAGCATACCAATTCGAGTTTTTGTGATTGAAACTGCTGCACAATTTTCTAGGATCTAGCTTTTAAATTATTGCTAAAATGCGTACATGTTATCTGTTTTCCTCTCACAGAATTCAGTTTTTGTTTTTAATCATTTAAGTTGTAATTTTGTGCAACTTTGCAATATTACAGTAGGTGGGATGTCTGAAATGTGAATGTGCTGTTGTAGCTTTCCTTGCAGAAATATCGTTCATGTGTTTAGTCGTTTTTTCTTTGTACGATTAATTAGTTTCAATATTATAACATGCACCAAAATATTTAGAGTAACGTTCTGGGCACATTCAATGGCTTCAGATCCATATCTGGTATTGTAACAGTGTGTTCCCATGATATGTGATCCAGTTAGTAATCTTGCGAAGGGATTGGATTGTGTACTGAAACTGGGAAGTGCTGGGGAAACAGCAGCAGAGAGGCATGTCACTAAATGGATAATGGTTTTCAGATGGGCTGAATGGCTGCCTCCTGTGCTTGTAGATGTTTTGAGGCACTGCCCAAGCATGCTAGGATACACGTCTATAGCAGGTGAGACTTGAACCTAGGCCTTCTAGCCTCGAAATAGGGACACTACCACTACACCACAAGAGCCTTCCTCCTATGCTTATATGGCAATGAGCAAACATTGAACTCCTAGCCCTCTTACAATATTTTTCACTTATTCTGGCTCCCATTGCTGCATTCACCGTTACTCTAATGGACCCCTAATACACGATCAATGGCTGTGTTTGCAGAGCCACAGTTAACAATATTACTACACAGATATCTCTACTACACTGAAATTATTTTTTACACTCAGAGCCTTTGTTTATACAGTCAATGGTATGCAGACAGAATAACCATTAAACTCTTTTGTTTTTCCATTTTCAATCTGTTCTCATTTCCATTCAGTCTTTCTGAATAATTCCAACATCCCACCTATCGAAATTCATTCAAATATGCTATCCCTGATTTCTAATCCCCTCAATATAAACAGTTATGCAAATACCAACAGTTAACCCTTAACTTGCCAAAAACAGAAACACCTATGAAGTACGTTACTTAAAATTCACAATATATGGAAAAAAATACACAATTTCTGACAGTGCTATTTCAACTAGCCCTATTATACAACCATCTATTCCTTTCTGCTGACCTTTACCCAGCTCCCCCTTAAATATATTCACCGTGACCTTGAGTGATTGTCTAAAAGTTCTTAAATGTCTTAAGAGTTTCAGTCTGTAGACAGAATTCCAGATACCTACCATCTGGGTGAGAAAAGGTCCTCAAATCCCCCCTCAATCTCCTCCTTCCTGTAAAACTCTACCCCTGATTATTGGCCCCTCTACTAGGGAAATGTTTCGACCCTGTCCCGTGCCCCTCAGAATGTATACACCTTGATCAGATTCCCCCTAAGCCTTCACTACTCCTAGCAAGCAACAGATCATTTTACCTCCTTGTATTAGGCCCCCAGCCTGCCCATCCCTTCCTGACAGACAGAAACTATAATTTATTTTTCTGTTTTTCATATGCTGTCTGTTAAATGTATTTTCAAAGTTTTTCCGCGTGATCTGTTGCAAACGTTTGCATTTAAGCCTAGTCTAACCTGTGACTGAGGTAAAGAGAGAGAACGTTAATAGTGTGACCTTCTATTTTGCAGAGGTTTCGATTCTGTGGCGACCTGGACTGCCCCGATTGGGTTCTGGCGGAGATCAGCACTTTGGCAAAAATAGTTGAGTGTCCAACCTTGTGGATGTCCAAGTGTTGTTATGTTGCAGGTGCTACCCCATCGATAGCACGAAGGAATAGTCTTCACCGTGACTACTTTACAACTGATGCCCACATCTTGCGGCGTTCTTACCATTAGATTGATACCGCAAGTATTTAGACTTTAGACACAGAGCCAAACAGCACGGAAAGTGGTCGAATCAGTCTACACCGACTATATTCCCAGACTAAACTCGTCCCACCTGCTTGCTCCTGGCCCATATCCCTCCATTTTTCCTATTCATGTACTTATCCAGATGTTTTTTAAATGTTGTCATTGTACCCAATCCATCACTTCCTCTGAAAGTTCATTCCATGCGTGAACCATCTTCTGTGTTTTTCAAAAAAAATTGCCCCTTGTGTCTCCTTTCCTCTCACCTTAAAAATGTGCCCCCTGGTCTTGAAATCCTCCATCCCAGGGAAAAGACAATTACCATTAACTCTATCTATACCTCACATCATTTTATAAACTTCTATTAGGTTGCCTTTCAACATCCTACGCTCTAGTGAAAGATGCCCCATCCTGTCTTTGTAACTGGAATCTTCCATACTGGACCACGTACTGGCTTCCAAACCTTCTCCAGCTCAATAATATCCTTCCATCTTCTGCAGTGTTTTGTTGCAGTCATTCAGTTTCAAGTGGTTTCCTTCTAAGTGATAATGTTAGAGCAGGGCTATTGTTTGGAAGAAGTGCTTCCAAATTTCACTGCAGAATGGCTCCAATTTGAAGATTTGCACAGATTCCTTAATCAGACAAAAGATTTTCCCTATGTTCATCTTATTATTTTGAACATATCAATTACATCGTTCCACAATTTTCTAAACTTTAGATGATGCAACCTCAGCTTATGCAACCCCGTCTTGTCATTTCACCCTTTCAGCCTGGTGCCGATCCCAGAGCTGATGACATTATCTTTAAGCAAGGCCTCTGTATGACTGACCCTTCTCCTGCTCCCCTTATTTTCCCAGATCGTATTCAGGCTGTAAACTACACGCAGGGCAAACACAAAAATACCACCCGCTGTAATACTTTGATGTACACTTTAGAAAATGATGATAGTATTGACAAATTCGTACAGCCGGTATTTGGACGCGGGGAGGTGGTAATGGCCATGTCTCTGAGCTAGTAATCCCAAACTCTAGGCTAATGTTCTGAGACTGTGCGTTCAAATCTCATCACGACAGATGGTGAAATTTGACTTTAATGAAACAAAAACCGGAATAAAATTTTTTTAAAAAAAACCTAATGGCGACCACTATCAATTTTTTGTAAAAAGAAATGACTCATCTCGTTCATTAATGTCCTTTTAGGGAAGTAAACTGCCATCCTTACCTGGTCTGGCCTCCATGTGACTTCAGATCCACAGCAATATGGTTGACTTCCTACTTGCCCTCTGGGGCAATTAGGGATGAACAGTAAATGCTGGCCCAGCCAGTGAGACCCACATCATATGAATGCGTTTTAAAAGAAGTATATGACTTGGCGTATTTCAATCCATCATTTCTGTGTCAAAGCATTTCTTATTCATGAGGGAATGAGCGATCTGTGCATGAGACAAGGATGATGCACTTTTTTTAATTAACAAAAATAACTTTGATTTCTCTTTTAGTCTTCGGTGAAGGTGAAGTTGCTGTGTGTCCAGGTACTGAAAGATCTGCTGGGAGATGGAATTGATGTAAGTTCTTAAAAAGTATTCTTATGGGATTTGCTATGATCTTATAAGGACAGCATTCCTCATCTGTATCACACCGGAGATTAAGTTTCTCTTTATTTTTTGCGATGATTTTAAACACTTTCTTTGCCCCTTATCATCGTTTCCCACTTCAGTGGCTATCAAGGGACAAAGGGTTTGTCTTGTCAGGAGAGGTTGGGCAGGTTGGGTCTTTCCTCATTGGAGTTTAGAAGAATGAGAGGTGACCTTTTGAAACATGTTAGACTCTGAGGGACCTTGACAGAGTCACAGTTTCCCTTTGCTAGAGAATCTACAACATGGGATATTGTGGGGAAATGGTGTTGAGGTAGATCAGCCATGATGTAGAATGGCAGAGCAGGCTCAGGAGGCTGTATGGCCACTGCCCCTATGTGTGGAGTAACATTCCAATGACTTGTTACCACTTTCTTGCCAATAGTAAATCTTTTAAGCAACCCATTCAGACACACCTCTGCAGCAGGTGGGGCTTGAATTTTGGCATCCTGGCCCAGAGGTGGGGCCACTACCAATGTGCCACAAAAGCCGTTCAGTAGTAGGCTTGGCCAATGACTCGACCACTTGACTGCCAGTGTAAGGGCGATAATGTTCATG
The DNA here is from genome assembly GCF_030684315.1 of Stegostoma tigrinum. Classification (NCBI taxonomy): domain Eukaryota; kingdom Metazoa; phylum Chordata; class Chondrichthyes; order Orectolobiformes; family Stegostomatidae; genus Stegostoma; species Stegostoma tigrinum. The sequence continues at coordinate 10,793,341 of NC_081389.1, read as the reverse complement.
ATGTGTGTCAAAGTGCAATGAGCTACATAGGTACAGTATTTGCAAGCTTGGGCCTTGATTTTAGGCCACGTGCTTGCTCCTGTAAGTGAGAGTTGAACAAGGTTTTCGTGAATTTTTTTTTGCATTAGTGACAAATCAAACGTTGTGTTACCAATCACGTGTTATCTCGTTGTCTCTCACCTTTAGTATGAGAAAGTTGCAAAGCTCACTTCAGATGCTAAGTTTGGTAAGTCTGTGTAAAGCTTTTCTGTGCATGTTGTCCGCTCAGTTTTGCAATGCTCGAGTGTTTCGAAAATATTGCGAATGTTCACACAGTGCTGTATATCATTATATCGTTAAACATTGTACTCATTAGGTAAAAAAATGTTATTACTTAATGTCAGGTTGATGTGAAAACAGAAAAGGAGTAGTTGATCTTTGTATAGCACTGTGGATGATCTGAAAACAGCTTCGAGCCAATGAAATATATTTGACTGCTAGTCCCTGTTGTAAAGCATGAAACCCTCCCCCTCCTCCCCACCCCACACACACAGAGTGATAATGATTAGAGAAGTTGCTTATAAGATTCTAATCAATATTGCCTAGAACACTGGGGATATAATTCTACTGTTAGAGAGATAGTAGGAATTGCCGATGCTGGAGAATCTGAGATAACAGGGTGTGAAGTTGGATGAACACAGCAGGCCAAGCAGCGTCAGAGGAGCGCAGGAAAGTTTGACGTTTCGGGTCGAGACCCTTCTTCAGAAATTTCTGAATTTCCCATTTTCTGAAGAAGTGTCTCGACCCAAAACGTCAAACTTTCCTGCTCCTCTGATGCTGCTTGGCCTGCTGTGTTCATCCAGCTTCACACCTTGTTAATTCTGCTGCTACTTTGTTTTAGTTGTTACACGGTTACTTATAACCTTCCCAAGCAAGCAGATGGATGTCAGTCTAATGCCTCCTCATTTCGAAGACGGTACCTTTGACAATGCATCAGTTTTTCAGTGCTACTGAAACCTTGATTTTTGTGCTCAGAACCTGAAGTGGGACTTGAACTTGGAACTCTGTGTGGCTCGAGGTACACTGGGGCTGCTAACTGACTTAGTGGCCGAACTCCAAATTGTCAGCAAAATCTAATGGGTCCAACTCCTAGCCCATCCGACAGTCAACAGAATCGTTGGTTAATGTGCATTGAATTGTGGATCTTCACAGCACAGGAAAGATGCCTATTGGCACATTGATTTCATGATGACTTTTTGACTTCCTCTCTCTTTTTGAAACATTTTCAGGCGTTTTATCATTGATTCACCTGCTGATCACTCAATTTCTGCACCAGTTATGATGATTAACACTTGCATAAAGAAACTAATGTACTTGGCTACAGAAAAACTGATGCATGTCACAGCATCAATGAGGATGTCACACACCACTGGCAGTTGAGCTCCCTCATAACCGTCTCCAGTTTTCCTTTCTCGTTCTGGATTGGCAAGGTCATTTTTATCCCCTGGGTTTTCTGTTACAAAACGAGTGCCTTTTGTGATGTCAAGGCATTTATCATTCCTGGCAGTAAAAGTCATGGGTTTATTTTGTTATTTCTGAATTCCAGAAACCAGTGATATAAAGGCCACCATCGCTGTGCTGAACTTTGTTCTGTCAAGTGCTGCCAAATACAGTGTTGATGGTGAATCGCTATCGAGTGAATTGCAACAACTTGGTCTGCCGAAAGGTATTGTCGGTGTACCTGAAGCAATATTAGCAATATTTTGTCATTATTTTAAAGCCTGATTTTATGCAAGTATAAATCCGAAATGAAGTTCAGGGAAAACCTGTTTGTGCAGAGTGGTTTGAATACAGAATGTACTGATTGAAGGGAGTAATGCAGGTGAATTCACAAATGCACAAGGGAGCAGAAAAGATAGTGAAATGACAAAGGATGGGTGAAGGCTCGTGTGTTGCATGGATGCGTTGGGCTGAGTGGCCAGCCTCTATGTCTATAATTCCATGTAACACCACATATGTACACTCCTCAACTTAAAAGGTTGGTTAGCTCAGTTGGCTGGTTAGCAACGCAGAGTGAAGCCAGTGGTGTGGGTTCAATTCCTGCACTGGCTGAGGTTACCATGAAGGACCCTCCTTCTCAACCTCTCCCCTCGCCTGAGGCACCGTGACCCTCGTACGAAACCACCATCAATTGTCTCTCACGACGTCTATGGTAACTTTACCTAATGTACTTCTCATCCTCTGTCCAAAATGAACTAAAACTCAGTGACAAAGCTGCCCCTTTTGTTTTTAGACTCGCCAGACAGTGGAAGCAGACCATTCAGTCCATCAGATCGATGCTGAACCTCCTGAAGAACTCCCACCCAGACCCACCCTATCCCTCTTACCCTGCCATGGCCAATCCACCTAAGCTGTGCATCTTTGGGTTGTGGTAGAAAACCGGAGCACCCAGAGAAAACCATGTAGACACTGGGACAACGTGCAAATTCCACAGAGACAGTCGCCCAAGGGTAGAGTCATTACCCGGTTCCCTGGCACTGTGGGGCAGCAGCGCTAACCACTGAGCCACCGTGCCACCCGTTCTGTTATTGTTTTCTAGTCCACCTATGGTGTATTCATTTAGGCTGTCAGACATAATTTTACCCTTGTTTATAAGATAATTTAATTGTCACCCCTATCCAGTTAAAATGCTTGCTTTATAAGGAATTGCAATGCTAAAGTTGTGCTGTAGTCACATATTCCATTAAGGCCAGAGGTCTAATTGATATAAATTGACACATCAAGGATTGAGTAAAGAAGTTTGGAAGTTGGAAGTTTCTTTCTTTTTAAATAATTTCTTTATGGTTTGGAACTTTAATATTTTTTCTCTTTAAATTGGTAGCTTGGTTATAAAGACAGTAACATGGCAGTAAATGTAAAGGGTCTGGTAATCAGGGATCTGGACTAACAGATATGGAGTGATAAGGGTCTACAACAGAGAAAAAAATGCCCTTTGGCCCATCAAGTCTGCTGGTCAACTACAAGTACTTGACTATTCCGATCCTGTTTCCAGCATTTGACTGACATTCTTGTTTGCCTTGGCAAATGTAATTTTCTAAAGATGTTGAAATCAAATTGGACTCTGGTAGCTAAGGAATTTAACTACAATTCAATTCAGTAAATCTGGAATTACTTTTTTTTAAAAGACACTAATTAGTAGTAGTGACCACAAAACTACTGCTTTACCATAAAAGCCTATCCACATCACCGTCTTTCTTACCATTTGGTTTGATTTATCACTGTCACATGTACCTAAGTACAGTGAAAAGATTTGTTTTGCATGCAGTACACACAGATCATAATAAGAAAGGAAATGCAGATCATAGGGTGCTTAGAGTGAGGCATACAAGGTTACATTTGCTCAGGAGGTGCATGAAGCAAGGCCAACATTAGATTTGAAATCTTAAGGAATCTCCACAACTTATATGAAACTGCAGACTCTGAAATAGCCGAGCAAGTCGCTCAGTTGAATTCACCGTCATCACCCTAAGGGAAGTTAGGAGAGTTGATAAATTCTAGTCTATTCAGTGATGCCCATAATGCCAAGAATTATTTTTTTTTTAAAATATTTTTTAAAATACTGGGAAAATTCTCCCAGTTCATCCTTGAACTTGAAAGAAATTAGCAGAGGACCGGTACAAAAGTGCTCTCAGCTTCATATCAAAAAGTATGAGTTGTTTAAATCATAGAATCCCTACAGCGTTGAAACAGGCTGTTCAATCCATCCAGTACACACACTGACTCTCCGAAGAGCATCCCACCCAGACCTACCCCTGTAGCCCTGCATTTCCCACCTAGCCTGCGCATTTCCTGCACAGTCTGTGCAAGTTAGTGCGGCCAGTCCACCCAGCCTGCATGTCTTTGGGAGGAGACCCAGGCAGATACAGGGAGAATGTGCAAACTCCACACAGACAGTCACCTGAGAGTGGAATTAAACCGAGATCTCTAGCACTATGAGGTAGCAGGGCTAACCACCAAGCCACTATACTGCCCTAGTCATTCCAAAAAATTTACTTTCGACAGCCTTGTACTTTTTCCCTCAATTTGTGCTTTCACTCTGACCAAAATAACTTTTACAATTGAAAGGTAAAAGTCAAATTGTCATGGAACAGACTCCTCTCTGAGAGAGACGACGTGATGGATTAACCTGAGGGTCACCGTGCCTCAGTCGATGTTGAGAAGGAGAGTCCTTCATAGTAACCTCAGCTGGTGTTTTATCTCTGTCAATGTTTTACTAATTGTTCTGATTTTTATGGGCTTGGTCTTTTATTTTCACCTTTTTATTATTGTATGTTTCCCTGCTTTGTCTTATTGCCTCCCAATATTTGTATTTTAAAAATCGTCTTTTGAATAGATCTGTTGCTTAACACTAATTTTATTTTATTTGATTTAATATTATTTCATAATTATACTATTATTTAACCTTCTATTGATCATGCCCATCAATTCTGCCACTTCTACCAGATTTTTTTCAATGTCTTTAGAACAGTCAGTCTTCAGCTGTGATTATCAGCAACAGGAATTTGCCTTTAACTTTCATATGTGTATTAGATGCATCAGATTAACTTTGTTCCAAAGCAAGGAGCCATTAGAGAGGAGAGCCAAAAGATTGTTGGCTTTTAAAGAGAGACTTCAAGGATAAGAGAGAGGTGCATGAATCCCATTTCTTGGGCCAAATTGCTGAAGGTATTTCCACCAGTGATGGGATTGAGGGGCAGAACAGCGCCTCAGTGGTTAGCAATGCTGCCTCACAGCATCCAGGACCCAGGTTCGACGCCACCCTGCACTGATGTTGTGAAGTTTGCACATTCTCCCCGTGCCTATGTGGGTTTCCTCCGGGTGCTCTGGTTTCCTCCCACAGTCCAAAGATGTGCGGGTTAGGGTGGATTGGCCGTGCTAAATTGCCCCATAGTGTCCAGACATCTGTAGGCTAGGTGGAAATGCAGGGTTACAGGGATTGGATGTGTGGCTGGAGGTTGAGGGGTGCATGTGGGTGTGGGTCTGGGTCTGGGTGGGAAGCTCTTTGGAGCAGAATGGCATGCTTCCACACAATAGGGATTCTATTATTGAGGGAAAACAGGTGATGCACAGAAAGACCAGAGTCAGATAAACAGAGTGGATTTGTAAAACTGTAGGAGATTATAGTGTTATGCAAGTGATGAAGGCTTGAAGGGATTTACACACAAAGGTAAAAATGTGAAGTATTATAATCTGCTGTTCCATTCTACAGATTTCAAGTTGACCTGTTAATAACTTGCAGCATTTTTATTTTCTTTCTTCTTCGCAACAATGATCAGCCATCAGTTAACAGCGATTTCAAATATATTAATCTGGCCTTGTGAAAATAATGTTATTGTTTGTTTGTTTTATAGTGTTTTCATGAAAGTAATATGTTGTGAATTTGTGGCCTAGTGCACTTTGAAAGGAATGTTCTCACTGTGAAAATTGCACCATCCTCTCGAAATAACCTTTGATACAGTGCCGTAACTTGTCTCCTTTTCTGCTCAACCTTTCAGAACACACCGCTGCACTCTGTAAATCTTACGAAGACAAACAGACTGCCCTTCAGGACCGATTAAAGGACAGTAGTCTACGATGTAAGTGGCATTATCGCGTAGTGGCATTATCATTTCTTGACATTTAATGATAAATAATAGGGACTGACTCTAGTTTAATGCAAAGTGAATGAGGGGTTTCCGAATGCAACGGATGTTTGAGTGTTGAGGGAATGGATAGGGTGGCACAGTGGCTCAGCGGTTAACACTGCTGCCTCACAGCACCTGGGACCCAGGTTCGATTCCACCCTCAGGCAACTGCCTGTCTGTGTAGAATTTGTATGTTCTCCCAGTGTTTCAGAGTGTTTCCTCTGGGTGCTCCAGTTTCCTCCCACAGTCCAAAGATGTGCAGATTGGGTGGATTGGCCTTGGAAAATTGCCCGTAGAGGCCTGTGATGTGCAGGCTAGGTGGATTAGCAATGGGAAGAGTTATAGGATAGGCTGGGGGTGGTCTATGTGGACTGCTGTTTGGGGGGAGGGGGGGGTTTCGTAGTGGAACCAATGGGCTGAATGGCCTGCTTCTGCACTGGAGTGATTCTATGATTTAATTTTCCTTCCCTGTTTAAACTGTGTGATTCTGACTAGACTTGTTCTCTGTGTATAGTGAATAAACTAGACTCGGTGTCGTGGAGAGTGGACTACATGCTGAGTTCCAGTGAGCTGAAGGAAGTGAATGAACCTATCGTTCACCTGAAGTTTAATGTTCGGAATGTTGACACGGGGGCGGTGGAGCCCACAGTCATTTCAGTGACAGCAAACAAGTTTAGAGTCTTACTCACTGGTAGGCCGAGCCTGAGACACGTTCTTTTTGGTGGGGGCTTATGATCAGAAATGTAACTAAACCCATTTTCAACAGAAGTTGCTGGAAAAGCTCAGCAGGTCTGGCAGCATCTGTGAAGAAAAACAAAATTGAGTTAATATTTCGGGTCCAGTACCCTTCCTCAGAACCGAAGGGTCACCGGACCTGAAACATTAACTCCCATCTTTTCTTCATAGATGCTGCCAGACCTGCTGAGTATTTCCAGCAACTTCTGTTTTTGTTCCAGATTTACAGCATCTGCAGTTCTTTTAGTTTTCTTTAAATCTGTTTTCAAGTTGTGTAAAATCTTAGGTTGCAATTGTTTTCGCTGATTACGCCGTCTCACAAATGCACATGCTTTGCATCTTCTATGGCCATAAGGTCAGAATTCTGCAGATGTTTAATGCCTGCCTTTAAAATCCTAATCCTCTCTTTTATTCAAATCCCTTCATGGCCTCACTCGCTCCATATCTCTGTAATGTGTTGGTACACTTTTTTGAGAACTCTGTTGGATCTCACCAACACTTTCTTGTGTATCCACTGACCAGTTGGACCAAAGGGTCTGATTTCATTTTCTATGACTCTATCACTTACTTTGCAACACAATTGGCAGTGTGCCTTGAGCAACCGAGTTCCTAAGGTCTGAAGCTTCTTCCCCCAAATGTCCTTGCTTCTCCATCTCTCTCACTTCCAACACAATGCTTGTTAAAACCTACCTCTTTCACCAACCTTTAGATCAGCTACTTTAATGCATAGGATTTGATGCCAATCTCTGATTACATCTTGCGGGGTAGCTTGGAATGTATGAAAGGCACTATATAAATGCACATTGTTGGTAGATTTAGTTATGGCTGATGGGTTTTTTTTTTCCTCTCTTACCCCCTCAGAACTCAAACAAGCTCAAGTATTGATGAATTCTTTGAATTAACCAACGTTGTACAGTGATCAATATCTCTCGTAGTCGCAAGCTTGCTGGGTTTACAGAAAACTGGAGGGACAGAGGTGGATATGCTGATTATATTTAAACAAAACAACAATGACTCTTGTTTGCTGTCTGTTGAGAAGTTTCGTTGGGCTGTGGATCACAAAGTTTGAACGTTTGATTCAGTATTTCCTGCAAATGTCGCCAGAAAGGTGTTTGTTGTTTGGAATCCGAATTCAAGTCTTGATGAAGCACTTTCTAGAGAATAACTCCGTGTGTGATGATTTAGCTTCCTCAGCACTGCAATATCTTAAGAATGTCAATGACACAAACTGAACTATCACTGAGAAATGTCAATGAGAAATTAATGTGTGTTCACAGCTGATTGAGTCTCTAGTCGAGTGGTTTTAGTTGGCTGATCTGTCTGAGGTTTGACTGAGATTAACCAATTAAGGTGCAGTGGATTGAAACTTTTTTTATACTCCTTTTACTGAGATCTTGGTTCAAATCTAGCTAAGACAACACAGGTGACAGTATCCTCTCAGCAATGATTGTTGAGGATATTAAGTTGCACATCTTAACACAGCACGTGGTTGATTAAGATGCGTTCCTTTTATTTATGTTCTATTTTGTGTCTGTAAGCCTGCAGGTGCTGGTACAGGACATGGGAAAGTCAGTTCATCTCATGAATGGGTGAGGAACTGGAACAATGGAAGTGGACTCTGTGTACTGACAAGCCTTGTTCTTGAGAGTTTGAAACTAATTGAAATCACAGACCATTTTGCCATCGAGATTCTTCTATTTGACCACCCAACACTTCATAGTTTATAAAAGTTTATCTCTGTCCTGTCAGACCATTTTAACATCCAAGTGAAACTGGATATAATTGGATCATAAAACCTAAACCCAGGGCACTTCAGTCATGAATCTCTTGGGGAGATGTAGATGCTTGGACAAATAAGGGACAAGGTCTGACCGCCAATTGAAGTATTTCTCAGAAGGCTAGGAAAGAATTGCGACAATGAAGGAATAATGGGAAGCTTGAAGCCAGTGTAGTCCCAAAGAGTCAGGGTGTTCCTTTCTGGCTGTGTGACGTTATGGCCCTGGCTTGTGCAATCGCTTGGAAGTAAATTCCAAGAAATGATCAACCTTTTGAGGCATTACTGTGCTCCGGTCTAACCATTACGGTAACTTGGGAGGACATTAGCCCAGAGGGAAAAGCCAAGCATTAGATGTGATTCTTCCCACAGTTTGAAAAACTAGTGTCTGCTTCCATTTGTAGTGATATGTTGGCTGACCACATTGACTTTTGAAGCCTGGTTTTGGAGGTAGCTAAGGCTGCTGAAGAGGGTTTGTAAATTGTGTGTGTGCGCACTCTCTCTCTCTCTCTCTCTCTCTCGCTCTCATGAGGTTATAGCAATGTTAAAACTTCAGCTGCTTGTGAAAGAAGTGGCTACACCATAATGGCCCATAACAACAGAATGTTCCAGTTCTCACTCGCTTTGACGAACAGAGAGATTCATCGGAATTCTTTGTGGGGGTTCTCTCTAAATTGAAATAGGATGCAGCTGGCTTGACAAAGTTGGGCTTGGAATGATCTTGAGTTTCTCTTTCGATAGATCATCGGTTTTCCTGAACTCTGGATGTTTTTCTGTGCTGACTTTGACACAGGGGTTAGAGTCTACATTATATGTTGTAAACCAAGAAGGAAAAAGAAGCATTTTCAGCCATGTTTGGAGATTAGTTTGGGATCATTGCATCCACCACTTCAAATCTTTGAAGATGGCCTGATGCAGGAACAATCAGAATGGGAGACTTGTCAATGAATTTCAGGGACAAGGCACCTGATAAATTGGAGAACTGTGGCATTGAGTTCTCTGTACCTTCAAGATATTGTGCTGTTTGTAACCTTAACTTAGCTCTCAACATCAGAAATGTTAATGAGCGTGGCCATTCCAAACTTGGACAGGTGCTGTGGGTCATTGTTTACATTGTATATGCTGAATAAAGTAATGAAAGAAAGGTTTGGGGGAAAATAGATAAATTTAAAAGTATATCATTTAATTTCAGTTCGTAATATTATATTCTGCTTCCTGAAGATACCTGTGTGATGATATAGCAAAATGACATTGTATCTTAATCAGGGACAAAAAAACAATTCAGTATTGAGACTGGTTAGCATTGCTACCCATTTTGTAATGTGTACATACCTTTGGTCACAGTCAAAGACCTTTGAGTACTCATTTACGAGTAGGTTTTATATGCTATGTACAGATTTGTTTTGGGTTTAAGCACTGAGGTTAAAGTTTATTTCCGGTTTCAACATAAATCAGGGGTCTAAAATAAGTACATTCGCTTAACTAATTGCATCATGTAAACTTATAAATTGTGAAAATAAAGTCTAAAGTTTATCTGAAGTCTCTCTTTTTTGGACAATTTTTTGGTTTAATGGCTGAAGACCGAGTCATACGGCACGGAAACAGTTGAAGTGTTGTGCATAATAAAATGCCAGAACAGTTGTATGCTATTTTGCTCTCTCTTCGCTCCTCCCCCCCCCCCCCTGCAAGCTTAATTCATCATTTAATTCAATTCTGGCTGATCTTAATCTCAACTGCACTTTCTCACCCTATCTCGATAGCAGTTGGTTCTCTTGCCATTCAGAAGTGTATCATAGAATCCCTGCAGTGTGGAAGATGGCCATTTGGCCCATCAAATCCACACCGGCCCTCCAAAGAGCATCCTGCACAGACCTACCCCCTACCCTAACCCTGCCTTTCCCATGGACTCCCCCACCTAGCCTGCACATCCCTAGACATTATGGGCCAATCTACCCAACCTGACCATCTTTAGACTGGAGGAAACCCATGCTGAGGTGGGGACAATGTGCAAATTCCACACAGATGGGCACCCGAGGGTGGAATCGAACCCTGGTCCCACCCCCATCTATTTTGGTTTTGAATGCACTTAATGAACGAGTGTAATTTTGGATGAGAACCCGCAATGTGTCTCCAAAACTGAGATTATGTAAAAACAAATTGCACCTCATGTCTTTTTTTAAAACTTTCCACTTCCACCTTAAAAATATGCCCCCAGTCCTGAAGTTCCCCCACCCCAGGGAAAGGACACCTGCCATTCACTTTAACTGCACCGTACATAATTTTATAAATCTCTATAAGGTCACCACTCAGCCTCCTACACTCCAGTGAAAACAGACCCAGCCTACCTGCCTCTCCTTATAACTCAAACCCTCCGTTCCCAGCAGTATCCTGGTAAATCTCTTCTGAACCCTCTCCAGCTTTTAATAATATCCTTCCTCTAAGAGGGTGACCAGAGAGGCCTCACCAATGTTCTGTACAACCTCAATATAACGTCCCAACTGCTTTACTCAAAACTCTGATCGACAAAGGCAAGTGACCTCACTTTGGATACTTACAGGCAACCTATATGACACAGCTCTGGGACTAGAACTTGAAGTGCTAAGAACACACACTGAGCAAGCCAATCCCTACTTGTTAATCTAATGAGGGCAGACTCTCATGCTAAATAAGATGTTGTTTATTGAATATTAGTAAATAAGTACGAGTTGCACTGATGTGGCAGACATTGTTATGATGATGTCAGATCTCATTCCTTCGAGCTTCGAAGCTATTCTCCTACAAAATCTTAACGGAATCATCATAGTCGGTGATACTCAAGGAGTTTTCAACATTAACCTTTGCACCAGGATATAACATGACCCACAGAGCCATAGCTGACTCCTGTGGGGAGAGACTCTAATGTATGAGGGCAGTTAGGAATATTCTTAAGAGGGAACTCAGGAAGGCAAAAAGGGGACATGAGATAGCTTTGGCAAATGGGGTTATGGAGAATTGAAAGGGATTCTACATATATATTAAGGACAAAAGGGTAACTAGGCAGAGGATAGGGCCCCTTAAAGATCAGCACAGCCATCGACCTTTGGAACTGCTGGAGATGGGGTAGATACTAAATGAATATTTTCCATCAGTGTCTACTGTGGAGAAGGATATGGAAGATAGAGAATGTGGGGAAATAAATGGCGACATCTTGAAATATGTGCACGTTACAGAGGAGGAGAGGCTCAACACCATAAAATGCATTAAGGTGGATCAATCCCCGAAAACTGGTCAGGTGTACCCTAGAACTCTCTGGGAAGCAAAGGAAACAATTGCTGGGCCCCTTGCTGAGATATTTGTATCGTTGATAGCGGTGGGTGAGATGCCGTAAGTTTGGAGGTTGGCTAACGTAGTGCCACTATTTAAGAAGGTCAGAAATCACACAACACCAGGTTATATTCCAACAGTTTTATTTGAAAACACAAGCTTCGCTACTATCTAAGAAAAAGCCAGGGAACTATCAGCCAGTGAGCCTGACATCGTTGGTGGGTAAGCTGTTGGAGGGAATCTGGAGGGACGGGATTTACATGTATTTGGAAAAACAAGGACTGATTAGGGATAGTCAACATGGCTTTGTGGGTGGGAAAGCATGTCTCACTCACTTGATTGAGTTTCTTGAAGAAATAACGAGGGCAGAGTGGTGGATGTGATCTATATGAACTTCAGTGAGGCATTTGACAAGGTTCCTCATGGTAGATCAGTTCTCCAGGTTGGATCACATGGAATACAGGGAGAACTAGCTATTTGGATACAGAACTGGCTCGAAGGTAGAAGACAGAGGATGGTGGTAGAGGGTTGGTTTTCAGACTGGAGGCCTGTGACCAGTGGTGTGCCACATGGATCGGTCTGTATTCACTGCTTTTTATCGCTTATATAAATGATTTGGATGTGAACATAGCAGGTATGGTTAGTAAGTTTGCAAATGACACCAAAATTGAAGATGTATGGACAGTGAGGAAGGTTACTTCAGAGTATAACAGGATCTTGATCAAATGGGCCAATGGGCTGAGGAGTGGCAGATGCAGTCTAATTTAGATACATGTGAGATGCTGCATTTTGGAAGGACAAATCAGGGCAAGACTTACGCACTTACTGTTAAGGCCCTGGAAATATCAGTGAACAAGAAGACCTCGGAGTACAAAGTCATGGTTCCTTTAAAGTAGAGTTGAATGAAGACAGGACATGAAGAAGTCATTTGGTGTGCTTGCCTTTATTGGTCACTGCTTTGAGTACAGAGGTTCGGAGCTGTACAGGGCATTGGTCAGACCACTTTTGGAAAACTGCACTCATTTCTGCTCTCTCTGCTATAGGAAGGATGTTGTGAAACTTGAAAGTGTTTAGAAAAGGATTTACAAGCACAAAGCCCACAGGGTTGGGAGTTTTGTGCCAAAGGCTGCGGCTGATTTTCCTCTAGTGCCTGAGGCAGAGGGGTGACCTTACTGGGATGTATAAAATTACAAGGGGCATGGGTAAGGAGAATAGCCAATGTCTTTCCCCGGAGTTGGGAATTCAAAACTGCATGGCATAGGTTTAAGGTGAGAGGGAAAAAATTTAGACAAGACCTCTGTAAGAACAACACAATGTTGTTATGGAGGTGGGGGTGGGTGGGGAGGGCAGGTGGCACAGTGCCTATGGCCCCGAGTAAGTAACATAGGCTCGTAAACTGGCTACAAAGGTTAAGCATTACTCTTAACATACCCCTGCCCAAACCCGCCCCATTACACTGGCAGTGAAAACTGGAGAGATTCCTGGTCAGCTCTATATATGAGACAGCTCCAGATGCATGTAAAATGACACATGTTGCCACGGCAATACAGCATCCCTGAGCAAATTGCAACTCAACAGCCCCATAACAGCATCCAAGTGAGCTTGTGCAACAATGGTAGTGTCCCCACCTCTGAGCTAGGTGGGCTGAATTGAAGTCCCATTTGTTCCAGTGGTCATAGAGTTGTACTGCACAGAGACTGGTCCAACTCGTCCAGGTTGACCACAAATCCTAAATTAATCCTGTCCTACTCCCCAGCATTTGGCCCATATCTCTCTAAGCCCTTCCTACCCATGTACCCATCCAGATGCCTTTTAAATGTTGTAATTGTACCAGCCTCCACCACTTCCTCTGGCAGCTCATTCCATACAACGCACCATCCTCTGTGTGAAAATATTGTCTCTCAGGCCTTTTCAAATTCTGCTGTCTCACCTTAATCCTATGCCCTCTAGTTTTGTACTTGCCCACCCTGTGTTAAGGAACTTGGTTATTCACCCTATCTATTGCCCTTTATAAATTTGTAAACACCTATAAAGGTCACCCCTCAGCCTCTGACCCTCCAGGGAAAATAGCCCCCGCCTATTCAGTCTCTCTCTACAGCTCATCACTCCAAACCTGGCAACATGCTCGTAAATCTTTTCTGAACCACTTCAACATTTAACACCATCCTCCCTATAGCAGGGAGACCAGAATTGAATGCAATATTCCAAAAGCGGCCCAACCTATATCCTGTGCACTGTCAACGTGATCTCCCAACTCCTATACTCAATGCACTGACCAATAAAGGCAAGCACACCAAAGGCCGCTTTTGCTATAAAAATTGAAAGAACCGCGGATGCTGTAAATCAGAAACAAAAATAGAAATTGCTGGAAAAGCTCAGTGCGTTTGGCAGCATCTGTGGAGAGAAATCAGAGTTAACATTTCAGGTCTCGTGACCCTCAGAATTGCCTTCAATATCCTGCGGGTGCGTAATGACATCTCTGAACGAGCTGATTCGAAAAATATTCGTCTTTTACTGTTTTACAGAACAAAAGCCCAGAGATGTAACCTGCCCCTTTAAGACTGACGTCAGTACCGTGAAAGGATTTACAGGACCCAATCTGCTTCATCAAAGGAAGTGAAACCCACCGTGAACAAGGAAGGAATTGTTTCATAACGCCTGGAGATTGTGCATCTTAAAACGTCCGCATTTGCAAACTCATGCTTTTACTGTAATTATGTTAGTTTTCTTTACGTGCTCAGTCTGTGCATTGTTCAATCCGTTTTTGTTTCGAAGTTCTGTAACACGAACTCTACATCCAAGAGCAAAATCCTCGGATTTTCCGAAATGCCTCTGCTTCCAGGCGTCGATTCCAAAAGCAGCCTTTGTCGTATTAGCATTGCATTTGTCCAGCTCCCAGCTGGAGTGGCACGTTTGTATCCGTGTGCTGAGCTGCTTTGTATCAACGTGATTGATACAAACCAAACTTGTGAATGGGTAATAAAATGTGAGGCTGGATGAACACAGCAGGCCAAGCAGCATCTCAGGAGCACAAAAGCTGACGTTTCGGGCCTAGACCCTTCATCAGAACGTCAGCTTTTGTGCTCCTGAGATGCTGCTTGGCCTGCTGTGTTCGTCCAGCCTCACATTTTATTATCTTGGAATCTCCAGCATCTGCAGTTCCCATTATCTCTGAAACTTGTGAATGGGTTCGGCACGCTACAATCTGTGCCTGCAGTGTTTCACTAAATATCAGCTGTGTCTTCATGGGGAGTGCGCTCATCTCAAACATCGATATAAGATCACGTTTTGCTCCAGATATTTGAGCTCAAAATCTAAACTATCGATTCTCCTTTTCAGTGTTAAGGGGGTGCGCGCTGTCTTGTTGGTTTAGATCATTGAACTGATCCCAAGGCATCGTCAGGAGAATATCATTTTCCCCCCAGTTAGTATTCATCTCACGTTCGTAAGAGAAAAAGACACCGTACTGATCTACCGAGTTTTTTTTAATGTTCTTTTTTCCCCCTCTCTGAACAGGTGTAACCTGGTCATTTATCACATTGCTGGTTGTGGGATCTTGCTGTTTCCAAATTTGCTGCCACGCTGCTATCAATCCATCAATGGTTGTACTTCTGCAAAACGCTTTGGAAGTCATGAACGGTGCTATATAAATGCAAGTCTTTGGTTATTGATTTTGATCTTTATAGAGCCATACAGTATAGATACAGATGTTTTGGCCCAATATTCCATGCTGATTAGGTATTCTAAACTGATCTGGTGTCATTTGCCAGCATTTAACCCATATCCCTCTAAACCCTGTCTATTCATATTCCCATCCAGATCACTTTTAAATGTTGTAATTGTACCAGCCTCCATCATCAACTGTGATAACAAAGTGTAGAGCTGGATGAACACAGCAGGCCAAGCAGCATCATAGATGTGCTCCTAAGATGCTGCTTGGCCTGCTGTGTTCATCCAGCTCTACACTTTGTTATTTCAGATTCTCCAGCATCTGCAGTTCCCATTATCTCTTTCTTTCATCATCAACTGTGCCAGCTTGTTCCATACATGCACCACCCTCTGTGTGAAAATTTTTAAATCTTTTCCCTTTCAGCTTAAACCTATGCCATCTGGTTTTGGACTCCCCCTCCCCCCTGCCAGCCTTCGGCAAAGGACCTTGTCTACTGTCTGTTTACTGTATCTACGTCCGTCAGGATTTTAGAAACTCAGACAGTCACCCCTTAGCCTCTGACAATTCGGGAAAACAGCCGCAGCCTATTCAGCATTTCCCTGTCGCCCAAAATCCTCCAATCTCTGCAACATCCTTGTAAATCTTTTCTGAACCCTTTCAAGGTTCATAACATCTTTGCTACAGCAAGGAAACCAGAATTGAACACAGTATTCTAAAAGTGGCCTGACCAATAGCTTATACAACTGTGACATGACATCCGAACTCCTATACTCAATGCTCTGACCAGTGAAGGCAAGTGTTCCAAATGTCTTCTTCACCACTTTGTCTACCTTGACTCCACTTTCAAGGAACTATGAACCTGCACATCTAAACCCGAAACTATTTGTGGATAAATCTGCCACATTCATTTTAAAAATGGCATATGTTAATTTCCAAGAAAGAGTTAAGCATTAACATAAAGCCAAGAACTGCGGATGCTGGAAATCTGAAACAAACATGGAAATCTTTTGAGAAACTGAGCAGATCTGGCAGCATCTGGGGAGAGAAAACAGAGTTCATGTTTCAGGTCCAATGACTATTTTTCAGAAATTTAATTTCCTTGAATTTCCTCAGAGAGAATGGGACTGAGTCAACAGGTTTTTCTTTTGTATTCATTCGTGAGATGATTCACTGGCTAGGCCAGCATTTATTGCCCATCCCGAATTGCCCAGAGGCCACTTAAGAGTCAGCCACATTGCTGTGGGTCTGGAGTCACAGGTAAGCCAGAATGGGCATGGATATTTCAGTGGGTGAATGTGACTTCTAACTACATGTGAAACTATTTAGTGAATATAATCTCTTTTGACAACTACCTGATTTTGTTTCAAACATTTAACATAAAGTTAAAAAAATCAAAAATATTGTAGATGTTAGAAATCAGGAACAGAAATAGAAATTGCTGCAACACCCCAGCAGGCCAGGAAGCACCTGGGGAGAGAAAGAAGAGTCAACATTTCGGGTCCAGTGGCCCTTCAGAATTTCTATTTAGAATGATAGAATTCCTACAGTGTGGAAGCAGGTCATTCGGCCCAACAAGTCTACACCAACCCTTGGGGCATCCCACCCTGACCCCTATAACCTACCTAAGCTACACACCCCTGAACACTATGGGAATTTAGCATGGCCAATCCACCCTAACCTGCACATCTTTGGACTGTGGGAGGAAATCCATGCAGACATGGGGAGAATGTGCAAACACCTCATAGACATTCGCCCGAGGGGTGGAACCAAACCCGGGTTCCTGGCACTGTGAGGCAGCAGTGCTAACTACTGAGCCACTGTGCTGCTCCTTTTTTTAATGTGGAGTGTTACTTAATCTTCATATTTCGATCATGGAAAGACAGTATCAAAGAAGCGATAGAGTCAGCTCCAGAACCTCTGATGATTGGTAACTGTTTGGAATTCCTGACATTGAGAGGCAGGACATCTCCAACTATTGCCTTTGACCCTATTTTGAGGCATGAACTGTGAGGTGGGGGAAGTAGGGAAGGGAGACTTGTAAGAACAATGTGGGATTCGGTGGTCATGAGTACTTTCAAACACTGTGGGACACAGTTGATATAATTCAGTCAGGCCTGGTTTGGAGCTCACAACCCAAACTTACAGCTCGTGGACCCACTTGGAGGTCTTGACCTCTCGACCAGCCCCCTCTCCCTAACCCCGCAACCCCCCAACACACCCCCCACTTTGGAGTATGGGGTACAGTATTTTGCAGTTATTTTGTAATGTTGTGACATTAGGTAGACAAGTGTTGCATGCATTTTGACTGAGCAATCACGGAAGGATGCCAAATATAAGGGCAGGATTTAACATACAGCAAACTTTGGTTTAATCTGCTCCTTATCAACGGGCAATCTTGATAAACTGGCAAAAATTCTATTCCTCAAATGCTGCGGTCTACTGTGATGTCTGAGTATTTATGCTGTAAAGTATAACAGTGATATGTATATCCCCTGAATTACATTTCTATTACTTACTATGTGTTGTTAAGTTGATCATAGATTCATAAAGATGTACAGCATGGAATGAAACCCTCCGGTCAAACTTGTCCGTGCCAGCCAGATATCCTAAATTAATCTAGCCCTATTTGCCAGCATTTGGCCCATATATCATTAAACCCTTCCTATTCATGTAGCCGTGCAGATGTCATTTAAATATTGTAAATGTACCATCTTCCTCTGGCAGCTCATTGCATAGATGCACCACCCTTTGTGTGAAACGGTTGTCCCTTAGGTCCCTTTTAAATGCCTCCCTCTGACCTTAAACCTCTGCCCACTAATTTTGGACTCAACTATCCTGGGGAAAAGACCTTAGCAACTCAGCCTATTTATGCCACTGAGATAGTAGGAACTGCCGATGCTGGAGAATCTGAGGTAACAAGATGTAGAGCTGGATGAACACAGCAGGCCAAGCAGCATCAGAGGAGCAGGAAGGCTGACGTTTCGGGTCGAGACCCTTCATCAGAAATTCCTGAAGAAGGGCCTAGACCCGAACTGTCAGCCTTCCTGCTCCTCTGATGCTGCTTGGCCTGCTCTGTTCATCCAGCTCTACACCTTGTTGTATCCATGCCCCTCGTGATTTTATAAACCTCTACAAGGTCACCCCTCCGTCTCCGATGCTCCAGGGAAATTAGCCCCAGCCTATTCAGTCTCTCCCTATAGATCAAACCCTCCTACCCTGCCAACATCCTTGTAAATCTTTCCTGAACCCTTTTTCAAGCTTGACAACATCCTTCCTATAGCAGGGAGACCAGAATTGAATGCAGCATTCCAAAAGTGGCCTCACCAATGCCCAGTACAGCTACAACGTGACATCCCAACTCATATACTCAATGCACTGACCAATAAGTGCAAACATACCAAATGCCTTCTTCATTATCCCATTTACCTGCAGCTCTACTTTCAAGGAACTATGATCCTGTACTCCAAGGTCTCTTTGTTCAGAAACAAGTGTCCTGACCATTAAGTGTATGTGTCCTGCCCTGATTAGCCTTTCCAAAATGCAGCACCTCACAATGGGCTGCTCCACAGCCCATTGATCCACCTGATTAAGATCTCATTGCACTCTCAGGTAATCTTCTTCACAGTTCACTACACCCGTAGTTTTGGTGCCATTCGCAAGCTTATTGACCATACCTCCTACATTCACATCGAAATCTTTTCTGTTTCGAAGGTGTGTTGTTTTTGCATAGATTTATTTGAGGGATGTGAGACTGCGGTAATGTGTACCTCTTGATTATTCAAATATTTGATCAACTGGCACATTCCTGGCCCCATGGGTGCTGAATAGTAAAAAGATTTGCTGTATTTGAAGGCTTTACTTTCCAAGCAGAGACTCTCTGGGGAGCATTGTCAACCAATAGTGTGTAGCAGAAAATAGAGAAACTGCGATTGTTCTCGTTAAACCAGAGAAGGTTAAGTGACGATTTAATGGAGGTGTTTAAAAATTATGAAGGTTTCTCATAGAGGGTTAGGAAGCAGATGAGGCAAATTTAAGAAAATTGACAAAGAGTGTGGGGAAGATATACTTTTACAAAGCAAGTCCTTCTGATCTGGATGGTGCTGCAACTCAAAAGGACAATGGAATCAGATTTTGTAAGTTCCCATAGGGAATTGGATGTTTTGTTGGAAGGGATAACATTGGAGAGTTGTGAGAAAAATGTGAATGAGCGGGACTGTTTGGAAAGCTCGTTTTACGAGCTAGCAAAGGACACAATGGGCTGAATAGTCCCCATCTGTACTTATGAGTGTGGCCACTGGGGGAGCCAGGCCTCTTCTGGAGTACTGTGTCCAGTTCTGGTCGCCCTGTTCTAGGAAGGATATTAAGCTGGAGAAGGTTCAGAAAAGATGTACCAGGATTTTGCCGGGGATGGAGGGTTTGAGTTTTAAGGAGAGGCTGGGACTTAATTCACTGCAGTGTATAAGGTTGATTGGTGACCTTATAGGGGTTTATCAAATCATGAGGGGCATAAATAAGGCAAATGGAAGGTGTCTTTTCCCTAGGCTGGAGTAATTTCAAGACCAGGGGCCATATTTGTAGTGAGAGGAGAAAGATTTAAGGCATGAGGGCAGCCTTTTGACCCTATAGTTCATGTGTGGAGTGAACTGTCGGAGGAAGTGGTGGATGCAGGCATAGCTACGATGTTTAAAAGACACTTGGACGAGGACAGGAGTAAGAAATGTTTTGGAGGGGTATGGGCCAGGACCAGGCAGGTGGGACTAGTTTAGTTTGGGATTAAGGTCAGCATGGACTGGTTGGACCGAAGGGCCTGTTTCCGTGCTGTGTGACTCTAGTTGTTCACAACCTGCCTGCACCTGTCCTGATCGTTGTGTTTTCCTTGTCGTTCTAGACTGTCCTCTAAAATGCCTGAAGGACCCGAACTGCACCTGGCCGCCAGGTTTGTTAACCAGGTCTGCAGCGGCACTGTATTCTCGGGGCAAGTAGAAAAGTCTGCGGTGAGCAAAAACTGTGAGGTGCCTTTCAAGTGTGACGCCTACCTCATCTCCGCGGTGTCGAGAGGGAAAGAGGTCAAACTGACCCTTGCCTCCATCAAAGAGGAGGGTGGCAAGGAAGGGATCACGTCCAATGGGGTGGAACGGGAGGATGGTCTACCAGCGCCGATGGACGTCGTCTTCCGCTTTGGCATGTCCGGCTCCTTCAAACTGACGACTGAGGAGGACATCCCGAAACACGCCCACCTCAAGTTCTTCACCAAACAGAAACCCAGGCAGGTGTTGTGCTTTGTTGACCCCAGAAGGTTCGGGAGTTGGGAAGTCAACGGGATCTGGCAGCCGGATAGAGGACCGTGCGTGATGCTCGAATACGAGAGGTTCAGGTACGAAAGAAAGACCCTCCCTCTTTTTTTTGTTTCTTTCGTTTTTTTTGTTGTTTCTCCACAAGGGCTTGTAGACGAGAGGCTGGTCTTCACCTCCTTGTGGTTTATCCCATTGCCCAAGCAAATGGACACAATAATGTAAACT
Source organism: Stegostoma tigrinum (assembly GCF_030684315.1). Lineage (NCBI taxonomy): Eukaryota > Metazoa > Chordata > Chondrichthyes > Orectolobiformes > Stegostomatidae > Stegostoma > Stegostoma tigrinum. The sequence continues at coordinate 10,772,677 of NC_081389.1, read as the reverse complement.
GGAGGGACATTCAGGCACCGAACGCATCTGAGGCTGCGGTAGAATGGACTTTTGTCTCTCAAGGGATTTGGGAATGAAAAAGGAGTCAAAGCCCAAGATCAGCTAAGATGGTATCTGAGAAATGAGACGGCTTGATGGACCAAATGGCCTACTCCCGCCCCTGTTTTTTACGTGCTTAACCTGCCTGCCTCAGTCGAGATCAGTCGGCTTTGAGGGTGAATGCTTCACTCCATTGATTTGGACAGCAACCATGCCTTGTAGGCAGTATTTGAGCAAAGTTAGTGATTGGATTAGTATGAGTACAGCACAAATGAGGCCATTCAGCCCATTGTCTGTGCCAGTTCTCTGAAACTCAGCTAGCACCATTTTCTGGCCAAATCCCCATAGCTCTGCAAATCTTTTCAGATAGCCACCCAGTGTCCTTTTGAAAACTGTGTTTGAACTATCCCCGACTGCATTGTGAGGCAGTATGTCCCAGACCCTACCCACGCACTGCACTAAAAAACGTTTCCACTCATGTCACCTTCATTTCAGTTTCTTCTGATTCTTGACCCTTCTGCCGATGGTTTTTCCCTACCTCCGCTGTCCAGACCTCTCGTGATTATGGGAGCCTCTATTAAATCCCCTCTTAATCTTCTGTCAATCTAACCACCTTGCTGAATTCGCTCAAGCTGGAACTCAATAGAGAAGGAGCCAATGCATTAGCCTGAGACTCTCTCTAAGAAACAATAGACCCAGGCAGGCTGTTGTACACAGCTTAGGCAGAGGTAGGAACTCAGGAATCTTGTGGAGGGGACATGGTTCTTGGCCCGAGACGTGCAAGCCAGCAAGGCCCCTGTCTCTTAGTAGACTGACTTCCTTTCATGAGGAGCTGAATACTCATATTTAACCCAGCTTTATGTCAGCAGTTTGCTGCCAAACAGACACCCGACATGATAAATTATAATAGGTCAAGTGTATTCTTCATGATATTCTTGTTTCCTATTGCCTGACCATCATAGCAGTCACAGTACGACCCATCAGATATGGGTGCAGCTTAAAAATAACTTAGTTCGGAACCATGTTCCAGAAATTGGCCCATTAACTTGTATATCTCAGTATTGCATGTGCACATCTAAATGCTTTTTCATATACCTCAGCATTGCAAGTGCACATCTAAATGCTTTTTCACGTACCTCGGCATCGCCAGTGCTCATCTAAATGCTTTTTCATATACCTCGGCATGGCAAGGGCATATATAAATGCTTTTTCATATACCTTGGCATTGCAAGTGCACATCTAAATGCTATTTAATATACCTCGGTCTTGCAAGTGCTCATCTAAATGCTTTTTCATAGGCCTCAGCATTGCACGCGTAGATCTCAATGCTTTTTCATATACCTCGGCATTGCAAGTACATATCTAAATGCTTTCTCATATACCTCGGCATTGCAAGTGTACATCTAAGTGCTTTTTCATATACCTCGGCATTGCATGTGCACATCTAAATGCTTTTTCGTAGGCCTCGGCATTTCAAGTGCACATCTAAATGCTTTTTCATATATCTCGGCATTGCTCGTGCACATCTAAATGCTATGTAATATACCTCGGTCTTACAAGTGCATATATAAATGCTTTTTCATATACCTCGGCATGGCAAGGGCATATATAAATGCTTTTTCATATACCTCGGCATTGCAAGTGCACATCTAAATGCTTTTTCATATACCTTGGCATTGCAAGTGCACATCTAAATGCTATTTAATATACCTCGGCATTGCCAGTGCACATCTAAATGCTCCTTCAATGTTATGAGAGCTTCTACCTTCCCACTCTTACAGGCAGCAAGTTCCTGTTCCTCACAAATCTCCGGGTGAAAATATTTTCCTCTAAGCCTTCTGCCCCTTCCATTAAAAAAACGGTAATATACTTGCGTGTGCAGTCGGATGACGATTTATCATGCAGCTTCAGCCACAGCTTGGCCTGTTGCTGTTACACTTCTGAGTCCAAATGGTATTACTTCAAAAGTTTCCCTCTAATTTTGAGCACGAAAGCCTATTAGCTTACTGCATGGTGCTGAGGGAGTGTTGCACTGTTGGGAGTGCTGTCTTTCAAATGAGATGTGAAACCGAGGTGGCAGTCCCAATCCTGTGGTCCTGTTTTGAAGAAGATCAAAGGAGCTGTCTGTTGTAACCGTCCATTGTTTCTGAAACCAGATTGTTGGATCATTGGCTGATTGTGGGAGCATCCTGTGTTCAGTTGGCTGCTCTGCTACCTGTATCACCATAGTGACTACTGTTTAAACTACACTTCATTGGCTGTGAATTTCTTTGGGATATATTGAGGCTGTGAGAACTGCAATAGAAATACAAACCTTTCTTGGCCAATTCCTCAACTTCCCTTCTGTAGTGGAGGGTTCACTTTGCTGGGTTACCTCAATCCTTTTCTGTTTCAGTACAAATGCCCTTTAGCAACACAATGTATTTTGCAGCATGGTCATTACTGATGTGCATTACTGACTTGTGGTCATCACTGGCATGCAGTCGTGACTGACACATGCCTGTTATTGACATATGGTCATTACTGTTGTGTGGTCATTATTGAGGTTAGGCCATTACAGACATATGGGCATTACTGTTCTATGGTCATTACTGACACATACCTGTCACTGACCTGTGCCCAGTAATGGTCATTACTGACTCATGGACATTATTGATGCTGCCCATTATTAGCACATGCTCATTGCTGATGTATGACCTGAACAACCATGTTGGTAGCTTTCAGTCTCTGTTCTTAGTTGTGAATCGTTGCTAAATTTTTTCTTTCTTGTTTTTCCCCCCAGATTGTTTTGTTTTTCTTTCCCGATCCAGTTTTTGTTTCACAGCATGGCTTTAATTTATATCTTTGCTTCTCCTGCCACCCATCCCAGATCGAACATACTGACAAACCTATCGGACAGAGCGTTTGACAAGCCGATCTGTGAGGTGCTGTTGAATCAGAAGTACTTCAATGGTATTGGCAATTACCTCCGAGCAGAGATTCTCTACAGGTGAGGTCAAGGAAGACCACTCGTTGGCGGCTACTCCTCTCAGGTCCCACCTCTCCCGTCTTCACCTGTTAGTTGTGAGGCTCCCTCAAGTGGGTGTTGCGAGGAAGGTGAGGGGCACTCTGGCTTAAAGTTTGGGCAGTTGTTTGTTTGAAGCTTGAGGTTGGAATAGCTGATTTTTGCAGTTCAGAGTTCAGTTCCACATCCTGCTTCTGATTACCCTTCTGTTCAACTCGCCAATGCTGACCAGATATCCTGACCTAAACTAGTTTTGGAATAGCTGGTTGGCATGGACGAGTTGAACCAAAGGTTCCGTTTCTGTGCTGTACATCCCTATGACTGGAAACATTAACTCTGTTTTCTGTACCTCTGTGCTACCAGACCTGCTGAGTTTCTGGCTCTCTTTCAGATCTCTACCACCTGCAGTTAGTTTGCTTTTGTCTATTGACCTAATTGACCCAGTATTACTTTGCGAAAGAGTTCAGAAAGTTAGGAGTGAAACGTTGGCATCGTTTCAGCTAAAAGCAGGTAGAGTTGGGAGTGTAAAAGCAAAATACTGCAGGCGCTGGAAATCTGAAACAAACACCGAATACTGGAGAAACTCAAACACAAATAAAAACTGAAAGAACTGCGGATGCTGTAAATCAGGAACAAAAACAGAAGTTGCTGGAAACGCTCAGCGGGTTTGGCAGCATTTGTGAAGGAGAAAACAGAGTTAATGCTTCGGGTCCGGTAACCCTTCGTCAGAACTGGAGAAACTCAGCAGGTCTGGCTCCATCTGTGGAGACAGAAATAGGGTAATGTTTCGAATCCAGTAAGACTATAGCACTGCCTAGAATGTTGTTTGGCCTGGAGTGTTTTAGTTATGAAGGGCGATTGCACAGACTGGGTTTTTTTTTGCAGAGCAGAGTGGGTTTGGGAAGGTGCCGGAGGTTTAGTGGAGATGTGAGGAAAATACTTTCACCCAGAGGATGGTAGGAATCTGGAACTCACCGCCTGAAAGAATGGAAGAGGAAGAAACCCTCACAACGCTGAAGAAATAAACTTGCAATGCCGAGGCATACAAGGCTATGGGACTAGAATAGTCTTTGACCAGAATAGACATGATGGCCTGAAGGGCCTTTTTCTGTGCTGGAGACCTCAATGACTCTGGATGTGAGTTTGCTCACTGAGCTGGAAGGTTAGTTTCCAGACGTTTCGTCACCATTCTAGGTAACATCATCAGTGAGCCTTTGACGAAGCTTCGTAAGAGGCTCACTGATGATGTTACCTAGAATGGTGACGAAACGTCTGAAAACTAACCTTCCAGCTCAGCGAGCAAACTCACATCCAGAACCTCAACCTGAGCTACAAATCTTCTCAAAACTCGCTACCTCAATGACTTTGGACTTCAGAACTCAGTTGGAAGTAAAATGTATAAAACATGGCGGGGGGGCAATAACTTTGAAGAGATGGTGTGACAACACTTGAAGTGGGGATAATTAATTAATTAGCAAAGGAATTAGAGAATTGTCTGAAGAGCGAGGTTATTTCAGGGCTACGCAGAAACGGTGGGGGAGTGGCATCTCTTGAGTTGCCCCCGCAGAGGGCTGGCATGGACTCAGTGGGCTGAATGGTCTCCTCTGTGCTACAATCATTCCACAGCCAATCATTTCCCTCATGAAGAGCTGACAGGTAGTGCAAAGGTGAATTTTCTGCCCCATAGGGCTCCTCAACACCTTGGTCAGCAGCAACTGCTGGCCAGTCAGAGGCTGGGTCCTCATGTCCATCAGACAAGGCCAAACCCTTGAGGGGCCCACCAGGGAGATTGACTTCAAAAAAAATTTGTCGCACGGTGGAAAATGGTGGGGGGGGGTCGAGGAAAGGGAGATAACTTTCAGAGACCTTTCTATTTGACACTCTTCCCCCAGCCTCCAATTCCATGCCTCCAATTGCCCCAGTTTGGGGCTGTTGGAGGCCCCACCTAACATGGCACGGTTTCCCAGTTGGGAAGTTATTGACCTTCCTTGGCTTCTGGGTGTGAAGGTAGGGGGTGGGTGAACTAGGTGGGGGGGTGTCGCAGGTGGGGGCAGGTGTGTTAAGAACATTGAGTGGCCAGTACTTGGCAACTAAAGGGCCTGATGGCTGTCAAACCCAGAAAGATACCCACGGACATTCTAGCGCAATGCCTATTTGCTGAGGGCGTGAGTAGGGGCTAGGTTTCCCTCCCAATTATTTCCCCTTCTTGCTACCCCCGGGGAAGGGACAGTTCTCCACAGGCTGAGTGTTAATCGTTAACATAAATATACTCTTCCTGATCTTCCAGGCATGTTAGGCTGAAAGAACCTAATGGGTTCCTTATGGTCTTATCAATATGAATATAAGAAGATGCATGCAGTTTAATATGAACTAATCTATTAGCTTGATCTGCTGAGTATATATTAGAGACATATGCAAACTAAAGAGCGAACCTACTAACTGTTGTGTATGTACTCACAAACAAGTGAGTCTCACACAGCCTCCCATCCATCAGGCACTTCGGTAATGGTCAAACGATGCATGTTAGGGTGTGAGGCCTTGTTTAGAATCTGTGTTTTGGTTTGGAGTCAGACTGGTTTTATTTCTAAAGCAGGAATTTATAAAATGCCACATTGACTGACTGTCTATAAATTGTGCGCTTTTTGAACTAGCCTGACTCCAAACCAAATCACAAACAAATTTTAAACAAGGCCTCACCTGGACATGCATTGACTGAGCTAAACTGCCACCTCTTTTTACGCTGATAAAACCTTTAGTTCTCTCAGGGCAATGACTTGAAAGAAATTTGGGCATTTACATATACACATTAATCAATTAAAACTTTCCAACTGATTAAAGATTTAACAGCATTTTAGGTTTGTTTAATACATCCTCATCAGTGGGATGACCCTTTGATCTTTTACTGATAAATTCTGTGCCTGATACTAGCCCTCTCACGAACACCCGAAGAAGGAGTAAGGCTCCAAAAGCTAGTGTTTTCAAATAAACCTGTTGGACTAAAACCTGGTGTCGTGCGATTTCTGACCTTGTCCATCCTAGTCCAACTCCAGCACCCCCACATCAAATCTTTACAAGGAGGCATAGAATCATAGAGATCTACAACACAGAAACAGACTGTTCAGTCCAACTTGTCCATGCTGAACGGATATCCTAAATTAATCTAGTCCCCTTTGCCAGTATTTGGCCCACGTCCTGCTAACCTCTTCCTATTCACAAAAGATGTCTTTTCAATGTTGTGATTATGTCAGCCTCCACCCCTTCCTCTGGCAGCTCATTTCATACACACACCATCCCATGCATGAGAAAGTTGCTCCTTAGGTCCCTTTTAAATCTTTCTCCGCTCACCTTAAACCTCTGCTGTCTGGTTTAGAATCTAACTGTGTTTTGGTTTGGAATCAGACTGATTTTATTTCTAAAGCATGAATTTATAAAAAGTCACATTGACTGACCGTCTATAAATTCCTTCACCCCAGGGGAAACACCCTACACCCCTCCTCATTTTATAAACCTCTATAAGGTCACTCCTTAGCCTCTGACGCTCCAGGGAAAAATAGCCCCAGCCTATTCAGCCCTTCCCTGTAACTCAACCCGGGAAACATCTGTGTAAATCTTCCCTGAACCTTTTCAAGTTTTGAGGGAGAGTGGATGTTATTTTCAATGGAAAAGTGGTTTCTGAGTTGTTACTGGTTTTGTTTGGATCTGTGCAACTTTACACAAGCATTGACAGGGACCTGCTGCAACAACAAGTCTCAATGTGATTGCAGGAATGGTGTGGAGGGATGAACACGGGAATGTTGCCAATATTTCTCATATTCCTACAGTAATCAGGGCCATGGGATTTCAGAGCATGTTCATTCTGTGATATACACCTGACTGGAAGATGCCTGATTGATTTTTCTCACTTTCTTGCTCGCTTTAGGTCAAAAGTCCCCCCTTTTGAAAAAGCCCGGACTGTTCTGGAACCTTTGCTGCACAAAGAAACGGTTAGTTTTTCCTCCTTCTGTTCGGTCTGCTTCAGGCTGTATCCAATGTGACCAAATTGTGGGGTCTGGAGTCACATTTAGGCCACACCCAGTAAGGACATAAAATTTCCTCCCCTAAAGGCCACTTGTGGACCAGATGACAATCAGCAAGAGTTGTCACGGTAACCCTTACGGAGGCTGACTTTATATTCCAGACTTTTATTCTTGAATTTAAATTCTGCAAACTATCATTGAGCTGAGGTGGGGATTTGAGCCCTTTCCCTCCTGAGCATTAGTCTGAATCTCTGGATTCTAAGTCAAGCAGCATTAGTGCAATGTCAGTCTTACCTTGGAGAGGTAATTCCTTCAGTTTGAACCAGCACTCATGAAGAAATGGTAGGTGATTCACATCCATGTACTGTTTTGTTTGTGCTGTTTAAAATATTTTAAATTTTGTTTTAAAGATTAGGATGGCTCAGTGATTAGCACTGCTGCCTCACTGTGCCAGTGACCTGGGTTCGATTCCAGCCTTGGACGACTCTGTGTGGAGTTTGTACATTTCCTCTGTGTCTGTGTGGGTTTCCTCTGGTTTTCTCTTACAATCCAAAGGTGTGCAGGTTAGGCGGATTAGAGTCTTATTGGTTTAAAGCATGGAAATAGGCCCTTCAACCCAACTTGGCTAAGCTACACACTTTTTACGATAAATCTAGCCCCATTTGCCCTGTGTTTGGTCCATATCTCTCCAAATCTATCCCATCCATGTACCTGTCTAAATGTTTATTAAATAACAAAATTGCACTGAGCTCCATCACTACACCTGGCAGTCTGTTCCAGACACTCACCACATGCTGTGGAAAACATTGCCTCTCTGAACCCTTCTGTATCTCTCCCTTCTCACCGTAAACCTATGCCGTCTAGTTCTAGATACCCCTAGCATGGGAAAGGCTGCCCACTATCTGTCTCATCTACGCCTCTCATGATTTTATTGACCTATATAAGGTCACCCCCTCAGTTTAAAAACACTCCAGTTTAAAAAAAAGCCCAGCCTCTCCTTATAACTCAGCTGTTCTTAATTGCCCATAGTGTCCAGGGATGTGCAGGTTAGGTGGGTTAGCCTTGGGAAGTGCAGGGCTACAGGGGGGTGGGTCTGGGTGGGATTCTGTTTGGAGGGTCAGCGCAGACCTAATGGGCCCAATGGCCTCTTTCTGCACTCTAGGGATTCTGTTCCGAGACATAGCACAGAATTTCGGTGCTATGGTATTTCCATAAGAGTGCTGTTTGAGTGCGGATTAATGTGATGTAAGTTTAGTCTCTGTTGCTCTGGAAAAGGACAGATCCAGGGAGAAGCAAGAGTTGAGAAACAGGGATCAAGTAAAGCATGCTGCCCACAGACTGTGTAGCAGTGAGGCCATCGTAATACAGACAGTCTCAGAGTGGGGAATAGGTTTTGTTCTAGAGTCCAGTCACAAGTCATTTGTGTACACATTGGAACACAATGCAGAGCAATGAAGGCACTTGTTCAGAAGTACACGAAATGTTCACACAATGGTTGTTTAAAATCACGTCCCTGTATGGGATTCTGTTTGTAAGTACTCATGCTCGTTAAGTCAGGCTTTCAAAAATTGGGGACCATCTGTAAATTAAACTTACACGAAACAAATATTTTTACAGCCAGCAGCTTAGAGCCATACAGCGCGGAAATAGACCCTTTGGTCCAACCAGTCCATGACGAGCATAATCCCAAACTAGACTAGCCCCACCTGCCTGATCCCTCCAAACATTTCATGCACCTATGCAAATGTCTTTGTAACTGCACCCTCACCCATCACTTCCTTTGGAAGTTCGTTCCACACGTGAACCATTTGTTAAAAAAAAGTTACCCCTCATGTCTTTTTGAAATCTTTCTCCTCACATCTTACAAAGATGCCCCCTAGTTTTGAAATCCCCCGCCCTAGGGAAAAAACACCTGCCGTTACCTTATCTATACGCCTCATGATTTTATAGACTTCCGTAAGGTTATCTTTTACTTCTCTTCCAGTGAAGGTAGGTGAACATTCATCTCAGTAGAATGCAGAATACTCAACTTGATCTCCCTGGAAGGTTCTGAAGATGAAATTTAACTCGGATATCCAGACTGGTTGGCGGATGCAATCTTGTGGGCTTTTTCTTTCCCAAATCTGTTTATTTTGGACCAGTAAAGTTGAGTGGCCGCCTTTGTGAAGGCATTGGTTCATGTTAAGTTATAAACATAAAATCGGATCTTCACTTTGGTGTGAAATCGCCCACGTGGAGTGGATGGCAAAAGAATTTAACATGCAAAGGTGCTTCATGACACTTGCTGTAGAGGGGAGGGTCTAGCAAGTTTTACCAAGAGCAGATCCCTCAGCAGCAAAGCCAGTGAGTCTTCAGTGTTAATGCTAGATCTTGCTATTTAGCTTCAGCAGCAGTTTGTTTATTTTGAGCACTCAAGAGGTAAAGTTAACCTGTCTTTAGCAACAACTGAATTCAGAGAGGGACTTCAAACTCAAACCCCAGCTACTGTTTCTGCTCTGATTTTCGGGGATTTCAAAGCCAAATGCCATCTGCTGTTATCTGCTTCACTTCTGTCCTCATGTTTCTTCCTTGGAACAAGCTGTAGTGATATTTCATTTCTTTACCCCTACTCCCCTGTCCATGCAGCATTACACTTGGTACATATTTCTTTTAAATATTTGCATATGTTTTAGATGTATGAGGATGTAAAAGTCCTGTTGGTCAGGAGGTGTTATTTTATGTGTGCAGTTTACTAGCAGAAAATTGGACTGCTGTGTAATGTTTGAAAACACTCTCTGATTATGCAACCAGATCAAAAATTATACCCCCCCCCCCCAACCATGGTACTTAATAAGTCTGTTCTATAAAATTGGTCCTGGTCACCATTTTCCTTGTGAATCATTGACAAAATGTCACTGGCTGAGCCAGCATTTATTGCCCATCCCTAGTTATAGAGCCATGGAGTTGTACAGCATGGATCCAGACCCTTGGTCCAACTGGTCCATGCCGACCAGATTTCCTAAATTAATCTAGTCCCACGTGCCACCATTTCCCTCTAAACCGTTCCTGTACATGTACCCATCCAGACGCCTTGTAAATGTTGTAATTGTACCAGCCTCCACCACTTCCTTTGGCAGCTCATGCCATACATGCACCACCCTCTGTGTGAAAAACTTACTCCTTATGTCCCTTTTAAATCTTTCCCGTCTCACCTTAAACCCATGCCCTCTGGTTTTGGACTCCCCACCACCCCGTGGAAAAGACCTTGCCAATTGACTCTATACATGATTTTATAAACCCCTATAAGGTCACCCTCTGAAGCTCCTGGGAAAGTAGCACCATCACCCACCCTAGATATGTCCTGACCCACCGGCAGGACAGACCCAGCACAGTGGTATGCAGTTGGTAGGGAGTTGCTGTGAATTCTCTACATTGACTCCAGATCCCGTGAGGTCTCATGGCTTCAGATTAAACATGGACAGGGAAACCTCCAGCTGATTACCACATACCGTCCTCCCTCAGCTGATGAATCAGTACTCCTCTATGTTGAAAAACACTGAGGATGACAAGGGCACAAATGTATTCTAGGTGGGGGATTTCAATGTCTACTATCGAGAGTGGCTCAGTACAGTACTTCTGATCGAGCCGATCCGGTCAGGTCCTAAAGGACATAGCTGCTGGACTGGATCTGTAGCTGGTAGTGAGGGAACCAACAAGAGGGAAAAACATACTCAAACCTCATCCTTACTAATCTGTAGCAGCAGTTGTATCTGTCCATGACAGTATCAGTAAGAGTGACCATCGCACAGTTCTTGTGGAGGCGAGGTCCCGCCTTCACATTGAGAACAACCTCCATCATGTTGTGTGGCACTATCACAGTGCTAAATGGGACAGACTTTACACAGATCTAGTAACTCCAGTCTGGGCATCCATGAGGCACTGGACCATCAACAGCAGCAGAATTGTACTCCAGCACAATCTGTAACCTCATGGCCCAGCATATCCCCGACTCAACCATTACCATCAAGTCAGGGGATCAACCCTGGTTCAATGGAGAGTGTAGGAGGGCATACCAGGAGCAGCACCAGGCATACCTGAGGATGAGGTATCAACCTGGTGAGTCCACCAAACAGGATGACTTGCACGCCAACCAGCAAAAGCAACAAGTGATAGAGCTAAGTGATTCCACAACTAACAGATCAGATCTAAGCTCTGCAGTCCTGCCACATCCAGCCATAAACAGTGGTGGACAATTAAACACCTCACTGGAGAAGGAGGCTCCACAAACATCCCCATCCTCAACGGTGGAAGAGCCCAGCACATCGTTGCAAAAGATATTGCAAGAAATGCCGAGCGAATGATCCATCTCAGCCTCCTCCAGCGGTTCCCAGCAGCACAGATACTCGATTCACTCAAGAAACAATTGGACACACTGGACACTGCAAAGGTATGGGCCCTGACAACATTCCCGCAATAGTACTGAAGACCTGTGCTCCAGAACTTGCTGCTCCCCTGGCCAAGCTGTTCCAGTGCAGTTACAACACTGGGATCTGTCTGACAGCATGGAAAATTGCCCAAGTATGTCCTGTATATAAAAAGCAGGACAAATCCAACCCGGCCAATTACCGCCCCATCATCAGTAAAGTGATGGAAGGTGCCTTTAGCGGTGCTATCAAGCAGCGTCTGCTCAGCAATAACCAGCTCAGTGATGCCCAGTTTGGGTTCCGCCAGGACCACTCAGCTCCTGATCTCATTACAGCTTTGGTTCAAACATGGACAAAAGAGCTGACTTCCAGCGGTGAAGACAGAGTGAGAGGCCTTGACATCAAGGCTGCAAGGAGCCGGAGCAAAACTGGAATCAATGCATATCAAGGGGCAAACACTCCGGTGGTTGGAGCCACATTTGGCACATAGGAAGATTGTCATGGTTGTTTAAGGTTAGTCATCTCAGCTCCAGGACATCTCTGCAGGAGTTCCTTAGGGTAGTGTCCTCGGCCCAACCATCTTCAGCTGCTTCATCAATGACCTTCCCTCCATCATAAGGTCAGAGTGGAGATGTTTACTGATGATTACACAATGTTCAGCACCATTTGCGACTCCTCAGCAGTCCGTGTCAAAATGCAACAAGATCTGGACAATCCCCAGTGGCTCAGTGGTTAGCACTGCTGTCTCCTGACTCTCTGTGTGGAGTTTGCACATTCTTCCAGTGCCTGCGTGGGTTTCCACCACATGCTCCCGTTCTCTCCCATAGTCCAAAGTTGTGTAGGCTAGGCGGATTGACCATGCCAAATTGCCCCGTAGAGTCCAGGGATGTGTAGGTTAGGTGTATTGGCCACAGGAAATACAGAGTTACAGGGATAGGGTAGGGGGATGGGTCTGGGTGGGTGATGTTCAGAGGGCAGTTAGGCTGAATGGCCTATTTCCACACTGTGGGTGTTCTATGGCTGACAAGTGGCAAATAACATTTGCAGAACACAAATGCCAGGCTATGACCATCATCAATGAGAGACAATCTAGCCATCGCCCCTTGTCATTCAGTTGTGTTACCATCACTGTTTCTCCTACTATCAACATCCTGGAGGTTATCACTGATCAGAAACTCAACTGGACTCACCACATAAGCACAGCGGCTACGACAGCAGGTCAGAGACTAGGAATACTGCCGCGAGTAACTCACCTCCTGACTTCTCAAAGTCTGCCACCATCTACAAGGCACAAGTCAGGAGTGTGATAGAATACTCCCCACTTGCCTGGAGAGTGCAGCCCCCAACAACACGCAAGAAGCTTTATACCATCCAGGACAAAGCAATCCGCTTGACTGGCACCACATCCACAAGCATTCACTCCCTCCGCCGCTGATGCTCAGTCTGCAAGACGCACTACAGAAATTCACCAAAGATCCTCGGACAGCACCTTCCAAATCCACGACCACTTCCATCTAGAAGGTCAAAAGCAGCCGATACATGGGAATGCCACCACCTTCAAGTTCCCCTCTAAGCCTCTCACCTTCCTGACTTGGAAATATATTGCCGTTCCTTCGCTGGGTCCAATTCCTGGAATTATGGGTCAACCCACAGCAGGTGGACTGAAACAGTTCAAGAAGGCAGCTCACCACCACCTTCTCAAGGGGGCAGCTAGCAACGGGCAATGAATGCTGGCTTGGCTAGCGATGCCTACCTCCCACAACATGCATAAATTAATGCCTCTCTCTATACCTCAAACCTGGCAACATACTTGTAAATCTTTTCTGAACCCTTTCAAGTTTCACAATATCCTTGCTGTAGCGGGGAGCCCTGGAGAAGGTGGGGGTAAGCTGCCTTCTTGAACCGCTGCAGTCCATGTGCCGAAGGTAGACACTTAGGGAGGGAATTCCAGGATTTTGACCCAGCCATACTGAAGGAATGGTGATATAATTCAACATCAGGATAGTGTGTGGCTTGGAGGGGAATTTGCATCAATCTGCTGCTTGTGTACTTCTGGATGGTGGTGGTCATGATTTTGAAGTTATTAAAGGGGCCTTGGTGAGATACCACAGTGCATACTGAGGATGGTACTGCTACCACTCTGCGATAGTATCAGAGGGAGTAAACGTTTATGGCAGTGGATGAGTTGCCAGTGAAACAAAATTGTTGGATCATTGTATGAACGCACCTGGCTCACTAATGTCCTTTAGGGAAGGAAATCAGTCATTTCTCGTTATTCATTCACAGGATGAGGGCTGAGTAGGCCACAGTATTTATAGCCCACCCCTAATTGCCCAGAGGGCAGTTCAGAGTCAGCCATATTGCTGTGGGTCTGTAGGCCAGACCAGGTAAGGATGGCAGTTTCCTTCCCTAAAGGACATTAGCGATTCAGATGGCTGTTTCCCAATAATCAATGATAGTTCCTTGGTCATCATTAGACTTGTAATTCCAGACTTTTATTAAATTCAAATGCCACCATGGGGTGGGCGGGGTTTGTGGTGCGGAGGTGCATAGAACATAGAACATAGAAAAGTACAGCACAGTACAGGCCCTTCGGCCCACGATGTTGTGCCGTGGAATAATCCTAATCCAAAAATAAAATAACCTAACCGACATTCCCCTCAATTCACTGCTGTCCATGTGCATGTCCAGCAGTCGCTTAAATGTCACTAATGACTCCGCTTCCACGACTACCACTGGTAAACTATTCCACGCGCTCACAACTCTCTGGGTGAAGAACCTCCCTCTGACGTCTCCTCTATATCTTCCTCCTAACATCTTAAAACTATGACCCCTCGTGGCAGTCAGTCCTGCCCTGGGGAAAAGTCTCTGGCTATCGACTCTATCCATGCCTCTCATTACCTTGTACACCTCAATCAGGTCACCTCTCTTCCTCCTTCTCTCCAGAGACAAAAGTCCGAGCTCAGTCAATCTCTCCTCGTAAGACAAGCCCTCCAGTCCAGGCAGCATCCTGGTAAATCTCCTTTGCACCCTCTCCAAAGCCTCCACATCTTTCCTATAATAGGGCGACCAGAACTGGACACAATATTCCAAGTGTGGTCTCACCAGGGTTTTGTACAGCTGCAGCATAACCTCGTGACTCTTAAACTCGATCCCCCTGTTAATGAAAGCCAAAACACCATACGCTTTCTTAACAACCTTATCCACCTGGGTGGCAACTTTGTCGGAGCTATGCACTTGAACACCAAGATCCCGCTGTTCCTCCACATTGCCGAGAATCCTGCCTTTAATCCTATATTCAGCATTTAAGTTCAGCCTTCCAAAATGCATCACATCACATTTATCCAGGTTGAACTCCATCTGCCATTTCTCAGCCCAGCTCTGCATTCTGTCAATGTCTCGCTGAAGCCTGCAATAGCCCTCGATACTATCAACGGCACCTCCAACCTTTGTGTCATCAGCAAACATACTAACCCACCCTTCAACCTCCTCATCCAAGTCATTTATAAAAACTACAAAGAGCAGAGGCCCAAGAACAGAGCCCAGCGGGACACCACTCAGCACTGACCTCCATGCAGAATACTTACCATCTCCAACCACTCTCTGCCTCCTGTCAGACAACCAATTCTGTATCCAGACAGCCAAATCACCCTGTATCCCATATCTCCTGACTTTATGAATGAGCCTGCTGTGGGGAATCTTATCAAATGCCTTGCTGAAGCCCATGTACACCACATCCACTGCTCGACCCTCGTCAACCTGTCTCGTAACTTCCTCAAAGAACTCAATAAGATTTGTAAGGCATGACCTGCCCCTCACAAAGCCATGCTGACACCCTTTAATCACGCTATGCTTTTCCAAATAGTCATAAATCCTATCCCTCAGAATTCTTTCCAAAACCTTGCTGACCACAGACATAAGGCTGACTGGTCTGTAATTTCCAGGGATTTCCCTATTCCCTTTCTTGAAAAGAGGAACAACATTTGCCTCCCTCCAATCTTCCGGTACGACTCCCGTGGAGAGTGAGGAAGCAAAGATCTTCACCAGCGGCTTAGCAATCTCCTTTCTCGCTTCCCGGAGCAACCTAGGATAAATTTGGTCTGGCCCTGGGGACTTATCAATCTTAAATGTTTGCCAAAACTTCCAGCACATCATCTTTCTCAATCTTGATCTGTTCAAGCCTGTCTTCCTGCTCCTCAAAGTTCTCATTCACAACAAGGTCCCTTCCCTTAGTGAAAACCGAAGCAAAAAACTCATTTAGGGCTTCCCCTATCTGCTCAGACTCCACACACAAGTTCCCTATGCCATCGCTGATTAGGCCCTACTTTCTCCCTGATCACTCTCTTATTCCTCACGTATGAGTAAAATGCCTTCGGGTTCCTCCTAATCCTTCCAGCCAAGCCTTTTTCGTGGCCCCTCCTGAGTCCACTTTTGAGCTCCTTCCGAGCAAGCCTGTAATCCTCTAAAGCTGTGCTAGACCCTTGCTTCCTCCACCTTATGTACGCTGCCTTTTTCTTTTTGATAATAAGCACCTCTGTACCCATCATCCAAGGCTCCTTAATCTTACCCCGTCTTACCTGTCTCAGAGGAACAAATTTATACATCACTCACAACAACTGCTCCTTAAACAGCCTCCACGTGTCTGCTGTGCCCTTTCCGTGGAACAATTGCTCCCAATCTGTACTTCCCAACTCCTGTCTGATAGCATCATAGTTTCCTTTTCCCCAGTTAAATATCTTCCCCAGTAAGTGCTCCTTTCCCTTTCCATGGCTATGGTAAATGTGAGGCTGTTGTGGTCACTGTCGCCAAAGTGTTCTCCCACCACGAGATCTGACACCTGTCCTGGCTCATTGCCGAGCACCAAATCCAAAATGGCCTCCACCCTCATTGGCCTGTCCACATACTGAGTAAGGAAACCCTCCTGAACACACCTGACAAAAACGGCTCTATCCAAACCATCTGCACTCAGGAGGTTCCGGTCAATATTGGGAAAGTTGAAGTCACCCGTAACAACAACCCTGCTACGTTTGCACTTTTCAACAATCTGCCGGCCAATGAGTTCTTCGATCTCCCTACTGCTATTTTGGGGTCTGTAGAAAATCCCCAGTGTGGTGACTGCTCCCTTGCTGTTCCTAACTTCCACCCATACTGACTCAGTCGACAAACCTTCCTTGGCAACCTCAGCCCATACCACCTCACTAGACGAGTCCTCATCAAAGGTTCTTTCAGCCACCGTTATACTGTCCTTGACCAACAAAGCCACACCTCCTCCTCTTTTACCACCTTCCCTGACCTTAATGAAAGATCTAAACCCTGGAACCTGCAACATCCATTCCTGACCCTGCTCTATTCATGTCTCCAAAATGGCCACAACATCGAAGTCCCAGGTACCTATCCAAGCTGCACGCTCACCTACCTTATTCCGGATGCTCCTGGCATTAAAGTAGAGACACTTCAATCCAGCTTGCTGTCTGCCAGCACACTCCTGTGACAGTGAGGTCCTTCCTACGCTCATCCTCCTGTGTACTAGGACACCTCAGTTTCCCATCCCCCTTCTGAGCTAGATTAAATCCACCCGAATAGCACTAGCGAATTTCCCACCCAGGATATTAGTGCCCCTCTGGTTCAAGTGGAGACTGTCCAGTTTGTAGAGGTCCCACCTTCCCCAGAATGATCCCCAATTGGCCATGTACCTGAAGCCCTCCCTCCCGCACCATCCCTGCAGCCACGTGTTCAGCTGAAATCTCTCCCTGTTCTTTGCCTCGCTATCACGTGGCAAGGGTAACAAACCAGAGATGACACACTGTTTGTTCTAGCTCTCAACTTCCACCCTAGCTCCCTGAAATCCTGCCTGACATCCCTATCCCTCTTTCTACCTAAGTCGTTGGTGCCTATGTGGACCACGACTTGGGGCTGGTCACCCTCTCCCCACAGGACCCCAAAGACACGATCCAAGACATCACAGGCCCTGGCACCTGGGAGGCAACACACCAATCGTGACTATCTTTCGTTCCCGGCAAACCTTCTATCAGTCCCTCTAACTATTGAGTCCCTAATGACTATCACTCTCTTCCTATTCCCCCTTCCCTTCTGTGCAAAAGGGACAGACTCTGTGCCAGAGACCTGCACCCTACTGCATGCCCCAGGTGCACAGTGGATTGTGAATCCAGATCGCTAGAACATTACCTGGGTTCTGGATTAAGAGTCGAATGATAATGCCACGGGGCCATTGCCTCCCCTGAGCCGGACTGGGCTTTATGTAGTGTCCAGTCTCTCAGCAATGTGGTTTACTCCAAACTGCCCTTGGAATGCACTAGCAAGCTAATTGGTTGTAGTCAAGAGGGGATCTCCTCAACGTCTTGTTTATTTAGGAGCTGGCTTCAGGAGTTATTCCAACTGAGCAGAAAAAAATGCCTGGGATGGTGAAATAGTCTCGCTGAAGTGCCCTCTTTCTCCCTGCTCTTTGGGAATAAGAAAAAAAGTAGATAGACACTTGGAATGCCTTTAGTGGTGCTGTGTAATCCAGGAACTGAGATCTACCTATTTCAGACAGAGGATCCTCTGTACCAGTTTGTGTTCCACACTATTTCATCTGTTAAAACAGTGCATCATTCCAAAGCTTGGGGGAGAAACCTGGATTTACAAGCTACACTGATTCCTTCAGGCTGCCACTAAGTGGCTCTTAGCCAATGATTTAGGGGATGGCATTGTTTTCCATTAAGAGTCTCTGAGCCATTTGAGGGAACACAGCAGGCCAGGCAGCATCAAAGGTGCAGGAAAGCTGACGTTTTGCATCTGGACCCTTTTTCAGAAATGGGGGAGGGGGAAGGGGTTATTTCAGAGGCCCCTTTCCCGCCCCCATTTCAGAAGAAGGGTTCCCACCTGAAATATCAACTTCCCAGCTCCTCTGAGGCTGCCTGGCCTGCTGTGTTCCTCCAGCTCCGCACTGTGCTATCTGAGCCATTTAGATTGTTTTGTAGGCAGATTGAGGACACAGCCACTTCCACAGGCTTGAAAACGTGCCGGGTCTCTTTCTCTCTCTGTCCCTTTCTCTCTCTCTCATCCTTCTGAACTGCCCAACTCAACACTTCTGACAAGGCAGCAGTCCATCAGTACTGCATTGGAGCGCCTGGGTTTAGCCTGTGCCGACAGCTGTAGAGTGGGGGTTGAAACCAGGAGATTCCTAATTGATAGCAACCAAATGGGCCAACCAGACGCATTGTGTAGGGTAGGATCATGCTTGCCTTACACCCTCGCACGTCCAGAGTCTGTGTGTTCAAGGGCCACTGTGAGAGGGTTTGAGGGGAGGTGGTTTGGGAGGAAGGAGCCAGTAAAGCCAGGAATGCATGAATTGCATCAGTGCAAGTTGCAGTACGATTGGGGCAGAAAATGGTTCAGAGAAGTAAGAGGGCAACTCAAATTGAAACGGTCTTCTCTCAAGCAAGGTTGTTCTAAATTAGTAGATGACTTCAAGCACTTTGGAGCTGTGTGACTTGTGTAGCTCTTCACATCTCACCCATCTTTCTGTCTCAGACGAATGAGTTACCTTTGAGCAAGAAGATAAAGATAAAGATGCAGAATCCTGATCTTCTTGAGCTTTGTCACATGCTTCCGATGGAGGTTATTAATTTGGGTAAGATGCGTTCGCTTTTTGGGTTCACGTCCCCCTGGCCAAAACATCAACTCTGTTGCCTTCTAGGCGCCAATCAAGAGTAGGCCATTCAGCCCCTCGGGTGCACTCCGCCAATCTACCAGATTGCTGCTTGACGTGGCTGTAGCCTCAACCCCACTTTCCTGTCTGATCCCAATATGCTTGAACACCCCTGTTAGTCATGAATCTCGCTAACTCAGTCATAGAGCCTCCCCCTGACTGTGTGGGAAAGAGGATCCCACAGACTCATGGTCTTGACCTCCAAACTAAGTGGGGGTGAGGGGGACGGTCTCCTCATATTTAAACTGTACCTCGTCAATTGAGTCTCTCCCACAAGGGTGAAGTGTCAGTGCCTAAGGTCTCTGCCAATCACCATTTTCAGCCTATGAAGAAAGGCTTTGATCTTTTCAATAAAGAAGATAAAGCAGTGGTCAAGCCCCTTTTTAACCCTCACTCTCCCTCTTGCGCAGGTGGCAAGGGTTACGATCCCGAGCACGTAGGTGAATCCTCGGCCTTTGAGGACTGGCTCCAGTGCTACAACGTCGATGGAATGCAGTTGTTACGTGACAGTAATGGAAGAACCATTTGGTTCCAGGTAATTGGAACAGCTTCACCGTGATTACCTTTGATTTATTATTGTCACCTGTGCCGAGATACAGTGAAAAGTATTGTTTTGTGTGCTAGCCAGGCTGATCATATCCTGCATAAATATGTGAGGGTCATACAAGAGTGCAGAATATAGTGTTACAGCTCGGATAAAGGTCAACTCTTAATGTAATGAGACATCTGTTCATAAAAGAGGGGAAGAAGCTGTTCATAAATCTGTTGGTATGTGTTTTCAAACTTCTGTATCTTCTGCCCAATGGAGGAGGGTGGAGAGGGTATAACTGGGAAGGGAGGGGTCTGTGATTGTGTTGGCTGCTTTCTGGAGGCAGCGGAAGTGTAGATGGAGTCAATGGACGGAAGGCAGGTTTGCGTGATGGACTGTGTTCTCTGTAATTTCTTGAGGTCCTGGGCAGAGCAGTTTTTGTAGTAGGGCAGTGATACATCTGGATAGGATGCTGTCTGTGGTACATCTATAAAAACTGGTAAGAGCCATTGTGAACATGCCAAATTTCCTTAGCCTCCTGAGGATGTAGAGGTGTTGGTGTGCTTTCTTGACTGTGCCAATAACGGATGGATCAGGATAGATCATTGGTGATATTTACACTTAGTAACTTGAAGCTGCCTACCATCTGCACCTTAGCACCATTAAGACAGAGAGGGGTGTGTCCTCCAGCCCACTTCAGTCAATGACCAGCTCGTTTGTTTTACAGACATTGAGGGAGAAATTGTTGTCTGTATGTCGTGCCACTAAGCTCTCTATTTCTTTCCTGTACTCTGCCTCAATGTTCACTCAAAATCTTTCCCCTCCTCCCAAACCCCTCATGCCAACATCACTCCTTCCACCCACCCTGCCAATCTGAGTGTCCAACTGGGCAGGTTAAGTACAATTTTATTTGGAGATTATCGACTGGTTTCCGTTCCGAGAAGTGTCAGTTAAAGTAGAAGATAGAATCTGACCATTTGTTGGGAAACCGTTTGAGTTATCAGACCTATGCTGGCTCTTTGGAAGTACAGTCAATCCCCATTCCCACTCCCCCATTCCCACTCCATCATCACAGCCCTGGAGATGTGACCTTGCTCCTGTCTGCTTATGTCTCTCTTATAGATGATAAGATTTGAGAGTCTCCATTCACACTTCCATTTTACCGAGTCCTGGCCCTACTCTGTTTTCTGTGATTGCCTTCATTGCTGTGTTCCAGCTTGGTCTCTTGTGATGCAGTGATAGTGTCCCTATGTCTGAGCCAGGAGGTTAAGTTCCCACCCATTCTAGGGGCATATCATGACATGTCTGCACAGTACCTACACTGTCCTAGCTTTTATTGCTCAATCCCACAGCAGTATGAACTATAATCAATGTTAATATCTGGCCTCTAAAACTGTTCCCTCTAGTGGACAGTGAGGGTGTTAGTGTGTTTTAGCCAATGTTACGAGGGGAAACACTGTGCCAAACTATGGCTGTGTCTTCTCTGCAGATTTTCAGTCCATTTATATCGAGTTCATGACATAAAAAAGGAGGCCATTAGCCCATCACTCAAATGATTAATTCTCACCAACAGAAGAGAAATCTAAGCGCTATAGAACATCATTTGCGAGGGCTGTGAATGTATATTTAACCTAATTTACAGCTGATTCTGCAGCTGTCCCTGTGATAGGGTTCAGCTTATAGGTAGTTGTATTTTTCATTTCTTCCATAAGAGAGAGATTTTCATCTTGGGAATCATCAGGACACAATTGCAAGAATACCAAAGCACCCAGATGAATTACTGTGACATCATGTCTCACGGTGTGTGCTGCCAAGCAACGATTCATTCTGTGAATATTTGCATTTATATAGCACCGGTCGTCATCTCAGGGCATCCTAAAGTGCTTCAGCGCAGGAAAACCCTACACAGCAGCTAAATTGGGCATAGCAAGTTCCCACAAACAACAACAGCTGAATTTGTTCTGTTGCTGAAATGAGACAGGAAGTTTCATCTGCCCACTAGTCAGGACTGGGTTGCGAGAAACAGACGTGAACCCACGGATGACATACAGCATGAGAAGATGATGCTAAATGGAAGGGCTGTCATTGGCTGGAGATGTATCAGAGCAGTTAACTGTCAATCTGAGCTGTCATGCAGATTTGGATTAGTCGGAATGTTGCCTTGGGGCATGGGAGAGGTTGGCTCTTTCCGTGAGCACGTGTCTTTTCCTGAAAAGAAGTGCAATGTGTGTCCAAATTCCTTTTGCCTTTGTAGAACCATGAATCTTCTAGCGTGTGCATCACATTGGGAGCCCAATTCAAGATGATCTTGAAATGGTGTAAGTCTTAGCGCAGTCTGGATAACTTAACAAGTGATTTCCTAAAACGGAATGACCTCTAGAGGTGGATATACTTTTTGAGGCTTATAAGCATGTGCAGGTTAATTTATCTGCCATCCATTTACCTTGTGCTAACTTGGTCCCTGCCTGGCATTGCCTCAAATTTAATATTCACATTTGTGAGATCAAATCCCTCTGCCCCCTATCTCTATAACCTCAACCCACTGAGAAGAGCCACATTCTGAGAACTCTGTGCTCATTCCAGTTCCTGCATTTGTGTACTGACCGCAGTGGATTGCACTTCCTGATAAACTCATTGGCACGTCCTCGAGAGCAGATCCATACCTCCAGGGGATTTAACGTGGCGAGTGCAGGGCGCCCATTCGAGCAACATAGCCTGGAACCTCACCATTGTGGCACCGGGGAACTGAGCTCAAGAGGTACGAGGTGTCATTGTGTTCACGCTCTGCTGCTCTCTCTGACCTGATCAACCCATCGTCGCTCAATCCCGTTGGAAAGTTTCAAGAACACTAACATGGCCTGCATTAACTGCTCTCCCTCCCCCTTCACTCCATTCCCCCGCCACCCCAAGTAAGATGAGAAGGGACATATCAAAGGGCCTGCCTCTTGTACCAGGGTACGACTAGGTTGGAGGGGGGTGGTTTGGGGGGTGTGGGTGGTAGGGGAGTGTTGGTGAAAGAGGGCGAATCTGTTTTGCTGCCTCCTCGGACACGCATGTAATAACCTCACTCCCATATGGTTTCGCTGATGGTATTGTCATAGCAACTGGCCAGCCCCTCTGATCTCACACGTGGTGGGACGCTCTGTTCAACTTGAGAAACAAATGCAGAAATTTTCTGGAAAAGCTCAGCGGGTCCAGGCCGCGTCTGTGGAGAGAAATCAGCGTTTACGTTCCGGGTCGAGTGACTCTTCCTCAGAATGGAGGTGAAATTAGAATGCGGTTTGCACTGTGCTTCTTTCTTTCACCACTTCTAGTGAGAAATCTGAATGGAGGGAGGGTCATTAGACCCGAACCATTCTCTCTGATTTCTCTCCGCAGGTGCTGCCAGACCCGCTGAGTTCTTCCAGCAATTTCCGTTCCTGTTTATGTTCCTGATTTACAGCATCTGCTGTACTTTTGGTTTGTTTGTCACTGGAGTTTCTTGGGTCACAGAATGCATCCGAGTGGTTTTCTTTTCTGATTCGTTTAAATGTTGTTCAGCGAAGGCTCGACAACAGCAATTTGCTTAAATATCAACATTTAGTGAGGCATGAATAAAAAAGGGAAAGAGAAAGGAACATTTACTAATGAAGTAAAAAGAATGAAAAAGAGAGGAAAGAAACAATAAGCCTCACGCCCTTTTGCTCATCGGGGATCCCTCGATTGACAGCCCGTCTGGAGGCTGAAGTTCGTTCCTGGCGCTGGCTGTGATCCTGGTCCAAGGTGATGTCCAGCAACTTGGAACGAAACTCTCTCTCTCTCTCTCACACAGTGCAACAAACAGCCAGCACAAAGACAACAAAAACAACAACAGAACTGCTGTCTAGTTTAGAAGACACTGCAACAGAAAGAAACAAGCCATTGCTGTCGTCCTCGGACCATAAGGCGATGTTCACAGGACTCATCCGAGGTCATGCAGCTTGTTGAGTGTCATCAGCAATTTTAGCTCTTCGGCCCATCCGCTTTGTGGAGACAGTGTCATACAGGATTCTGCCAAAGGGTTTGCCCTTCCTGCTTGAAGCCTGCACTTTTCTCCATGCGACTGAATGTTGGTGAGGTGTTGTAGCTGGCCTCCATGCTTTGCTGCTGAGTTATAGAAAACATAGGAGCGTAAGTAGGCCATTCGGCCCTTCAAGCCTGCATGGCTGCTAGATTTGATCATGGCTGATCATAACTGTCGGTACTCTGAACCCCTCGCTAAATGAATCCAGTCAGATCAACTGTTTATACCTGCTTCCATCACAACAGTAGGGAGCTGTATGTGGCTGATCTGTTCCATGTGCCGGTTTTATTAAAAGTGCATTTATATAGCACGTGCCACAATCCAGGGATGTTCCAAAGTGTTTTTGGTTTGTTCATTCATAGATGGGACATGGGCATCATTGACCGGGTCGGTTTTATTGCCTATCCCTAGGGTCCCTTGTGAAAGTGGTACTGAGCTGCCTTTACAACAGCTGTGTAGTAGGTGGACCCACAGCGCCCTTGGGGAGGGCTTTCAGGATTCCGACCCAGTGACAGTGAAGGGAAGTGGCATAATTCAAAGTCAGAGTTAATGCTTCGATTCCAGTGGCCCTTCTCCAGAACTGTTTCTACATCAGGAAGGTGAATGGCTTGGAGGGGAACTTGTAATTGGTGGAGTTCTCATGCATCTGCTGCCCTGTGTCCTCCTAGATGGAAGATATAAGAGTTTTTGTACAAGTACTAACAGATTCAAGAGCAGCTTCTTCCCCACTATTATCAGACTTTTGAATGGACCTCTTCAATGAAAATGTTGATCTCTCTCTGCACGTTTAACTCAGTGCTGTAACCCTGAAACGCTTTGTATCGTATAACTTAACTGCAAAGCATGTAAGACAACATTTTTCGCCGCACCGCAGTAAGTGTGATTGTAATAAATCAAATCAAAATGGGTTTGGAAGGTGCTGTCTGAGGATCTTTGGTGAATTTCTACGTGCGTCTTGTAGACAGTACACACTGCGGCTACTGAGCGTTGGTGTTGGAGGGAGTGGATGAGGTGCAAATGAAGCAGGAATTACTTGTATTGCAAGAAATGAAATAATATTTTGAGGTGAGGTCGCTTTCGTAATCTCGGAAACACAAGAGCAGAGCAAGTTCCTGCAAACGGCGTGGTCACAACAGGATGGTCTTTCTTCTGTGAAGCTGATTGAAGGATGATAGTGGTCAGGACACACTGCGATAGGCACAGATCATCTTCAAAATAGCTCGCTGAGGCTTGTTTTTATTTTTTAAAAAATGCTCACCTGAAAGGGGCCGTGCTGGACTCGGTTTAATATGGGCTTCTGAAAGGTGACCCCTCCACTGTTCCCACGGTGTTGCACCCAGCCTCAGTCACATGCTGACATTCCTGGCCTGGGGCTCGGAGCCATGACCCGGAGGCCAGGAATGCCGATGACCGAGTCACAGAAGTAGCCAAACCTCTAGGTGGCTGGGCACTTGGTGGAGAGGTATCAGAACCAAGGAGAGCTACTGGAACCAATCACCCGTACAGCCTAGATATCGCTGAACAGGAGAAGTCATCGAGAGAAGACAAAAGACTGGCCTGTTTGTGCTGGCCCTCTTAAAGAGCAACGCAATTAGCTCCGCTCACTCACCTTTCCCTGTAGCCCTGCAGTTTTTTTTTATCCAGTTAATGGAACTAACTATAGAAACTGTCTCCACTGCACACTTGTATTTGTGTTGCAGTTGTTGTTATGGGGGGACAAGTTGGCTCTGTGGTTAGCACTGCTGCCTCACAGTGCCAGGGACCCAGGTTCGATTCCATCCTCGGGTGACTGTCTGTGGAGTTTGCACATTCTCCCTGTGTATGTGTGGGTTTCCTCCAGGTGCTCCAGTTTCCTCCCACAGTCTAAAGATGTGCAGGCTAGGGTGGATTGATCATGCCAAATTGGCCATAGTATCCAGGGAGGTGCGGGCTAGGTGGATTATGGGTAATGCAGGATTCCAGGGACAGGTAAGGAGAGTGGGTCTGGATGGTGTGCAGTGGACTCTATGGGCCGAATGGCCTGCTTCCACACTGTAGGGGATTCTATGAGATCTATCTACTTGCTACATTTTAAAACTGAAGTTCTTCATGATGTCTCCTTTTGCCAATCACTTTAATGCTTCTGCCAATGGAATCAGCCTCTAGGTCTGACAGGCATGCTAATGATGCTGCCGGGCAGCTATATATGCTGCGAAGTGAACCAGCTCAGTGCTGTGTTTGTAGGGAATAAGTTGGCTACCTGGAAAGTTGGACGTCCAACAGGACGGGCCATTAGGTAAGCGGGTGGGAGGAGAGTCACCAAGAGGGGAGATGGTGGTGATGTCACTCAACACGTGAACCAGGGGCACAAGTGAACGTTTTGTGGGGCAGGGCTTCAAATCCCCAGGACTGGTGTAAATTGCAGTCATTTCATTGGGGTAACTGTTACCCCACAGGAATGTCTTGACATATCCTATGTTAGTGTCAAGCTTAAACCATCACCAGTAGGGACCTCTCGTGATGCGATGGTACTGTCCATACCTCTGAGCCAGCACGCCTGGGTTCAAGTCCCACCGGCTCCAGGGGTGTGTAACTGCATAGAGCCATATGGATATACCGAACCGGTATTCGGCCCAACTCATCCTTGCCGACCAGGTTTCCTAAACTGAACTGGACCCATTTGCTTGTGTTTGGCCCAATTCCCTCTAAGCCTTTCCTATCCATGTACCTGTCAAAATGTCTTTTAAATGTTGTAATTATACCCACCCCAATCACTTCCTGTGACAGCTCGTTCCATACATGCATCACTCTCAGTTTGAAAAAGTTGCCCCTCAGGTTCCTTCTAAATCTTTCCTCTCTTACCTTAAACATGTGCCCTCTAATTTTGGACTCCTCTGCCCCAGGGAACAGACCATTCTCCCTATCCGTGCCCTTTTAGATTTTATAACCCTCTAAAGGTTCACCCCCCAGCCTTCTGCATTCCAGAGAAAAATGTCCCAGGCTATCCAGTTTCTCCTTATTCAGCCCTCTAGTCCCACTAATATCATTGTCAATTTTTTTTTTTGCATCATTTCCAGTTTAATGACATCTTCCCTTTCGCAGAGTGACCAGAATTGTATGCAGTTCTCCAAATGTAACCTTACCACTGTCTTGTACACCTGTAACATGATGCACACTCCTGTGGTCAGTGCTGTTACTGATGAAGGGAAGTGTGCTAAACACCTCCTCCACCACCTGTCTACCTGTTCCGCCACTTTCAAGGAACTATGTGCCTGCACTCTGAGGTCTGCCTGTTTGATAATACTCCCAAGGCCCTACCATTAACGTGTGAGCCCTGCCCTGGTTTGCCTTACCAAAATGCAACAGCTCCCATTTGTCTGAATTAAACTCCATCTGCTGTTCCTCAGCCCACCGAGCCAGTTGATCGAGATCCCATTGTACTCTGAGATAACCTTCTTCACTCGCCCACTGTCCCACCAATTTTGGTGTCTGGCAGACTTGCTAACCGTGCCTCCTATATTTCTCACCCAAATCATTCTTATAAATGAGGAACAGCAGCGGACCCTGTACTAATCCTTGTGACACGATGTTGTCTCTGAGCATAGATAGTGAATAGAAAATATCTAGACAGTGAGCAGATGACTGGGCACTATTCACGAGATTGCCTGTAAGAATGATCATCTAATGTGTGGGACTGTAGGAATCCCCATTCTTCATTGACAATTAAATGTAGGCTTCCAGTTGGTATTAGTAGAGAACCCAGTTACAAATTTTTCAATCAATATATTGAGGTTAGGGAGCTTGTGTGATCACTCCATTCCAAGTTCAGTTGATTAATGTTAAGTTAAAAGCTGGTCCTTCATGATCACTGTCATCATTTGATGTTCAAGCTCATCTGGTTCAGTAATGGCCTTCAGGGAAGGAAACTGCCATCCTTAACTGGTCTGACCTGCATGTGACTCCAGATCCACAGCGATGTGGGCGACTCTCAACTGAAGTGTCTGAGCCAGCCATTCCTTAAGGGTCACAAGGCTTGGGAAACAGATAGTGACCTTTCCAGAGACACGCAGTGCCACGAAAGAAGCCGAACTGAATGACTCATGGAACAGTAGACACTTGATGGGCTGAATGGTCTGTTTCTGTCCTGTCAGATTCTGGGTAGCAGTTTATTTTAACGAACTTCAATGTTTTTTGTGTCTTGATTTCAGGGAAACCCAGGACCCATGGCACCGAAAGGTGAGTATGACCATTTTTGTGGGGTTCGCCTGTGTTTTACACCCGTTATTTAAAGGAAAATGTTAATGATTCTTGTCGTCTGAACTGGACTTTGCTGTTGCTGTTGTTATCCTTTTTATCCTAGCACCTTCTCTCTGACCAGGTCACCCAGCTCTCGACTGTGCCAATAACAAAAATTGAGATCTTGCTATGTTTTCCTTTAAACTATTGAAAAAACCACGAGCCGATAGAGAAATAAAGAGGTTAGAATGCAGAAGTTGGTCCTCTGTAAGTCAACGCTGTTTAAGGCCAGATTTGATGGTGATGTCACTCCAGCCGTGTGCTACTCCTTCATTGCGATGGCAGCTGTGTTTCCATCTGCCCGAACCTCTGCAGTTCCTTCAATGAGTCCTTCCAGCTTTGTTTAAAAATTAGTGCTTTCACCAGGCTTCGGGTCACCTGTCCTAATTATTCCTTCCAAAACCATAGTTTCCTCCTGCGAAGCATAATGCCAGGAGAAATGCAGAAGACAGGAGTAGGCCATTCGGGCCCAGCATTCAGTCAACAAGAATGTGGCTGACGGGATATTTCTCACATCCGTTTACTCACCTTTTTCCTGCAAACCTCGATTCCCTGACTGATCAAGAATCTATCTGACCCTTGAACATAGGCAAGGACTCTGCCCCCACAGCTCTCTGTGGCAAAGATTTCCAACGACGCTCAGCCCCCTAAGACATGAAATCCCTTCTTACCTCAGTTTTAAACTGGTGCCCCTTTATTCTGACACTACGCCCTCTGTTCCTAGACTCTTCCATGAGGGGGAACATCCTCTCAGCATTTACCATGTCAAGCCCTTTAAGAATCCTGCATGTTTCAATGAGTTTTCCCCTCACTCTTCTAAACTCCAGTGGGTAGAGTCCCAACCCAGTACTCGTAAGACAATCCCTCCACACAAAGGATCATCGTAGTGAATCTTCACCAGCACCTTGTACAATTGCAGTGACGCTTCCTTGCTGTTATGCTCTAACCTCCTTTAAAATAAGGGCCAACATTGCATTAGCCTTCCTGATTACCTGCTGTCCCTGTGTGCTAGCTTCTGTGTCTCGTGCAGTTTGGGATGTCTCAGTATGCTGTATTGGTGTAAATTATCATTGATCTCCATTCAGAAACACTCAATAAGACAAAAAAGTAACTTGAGGGTAACGAGTAAAAACAAGAATTGATTCCTTAGCCCCTATGAAGGTGATAGTTATCCCTCAGTTTTGCCTCGAGTCAGGAGATCGTGAGTGCAGGTCCAACTGTTAAGCCAGTAATTTACTTTCGTGCAGTATCGAGGGAGTGCCTTGTTATCAGAGGTCTGCGAGACCTATAGGAAGGATCATGTAAGCTGGAGAAGGTTCAGAAAAGATTTTCCAGGATGTTGCTGGGACTGGAGAGACTGAGTTATAAGGAAAGGCTGAGATTTTTTCCCTGGAGCGTCGGAGGCTGAGGGTGACCTTTATACAGGTTTATAAAATCATGAAGGGTATAGAGAAGGTCATGGTTTCTTTTGCTTTATTGTACCTAAGCACAGTGAAGAGTTTTGTTTGCGAGCAGTTCAGGCAGATCATAGCAAACAAGAATATACAGATCATAGACAGAGCGAGACATATAAGGTCACACTGCACAGGAGGTGCACAGAGAAATGTCAATATTATTTAAAGTCAGCGAATCCATTCATCAGTCTGATAACAGCCTGGAAGAAGCTGTTCCCGAAGCTGCTGGTGCATGTGTTCAGGCTTCTGTATCTTCTGCCTGACGGAAGAGGCTGTAGGACGTCATTACTGGGGTGCGATGGGTCTTTGTTGGCAGCCTTTCCACGGCAGCGAGCCGTGTAACTGGAGTTCGTGGATGGAAGGTTGGCTTCCGTGATGGTCTGGGCTGTGCTCACCATCTTCTGTAGTTTCTTACGGTCCTGGGCAGAGCAGTTACCGTACTGGGCCGTTATGCACCTGAACAGTTTTTTCTATACTGCATCTGTAGACGTTGGTTTGGGACCTTATGGACGTGCCAGATTTCCTGAGCCACCTGAGGAAGAAGAGGTGCTGTTCTGCTTTCTTGACTGTCGCATTTATGTGGGAAGTTCCGGACAGGTTGTCGGGTATTGTCACTGCAAGAAACTTGAAGCTGTCAACCCCCTCAACCTCCACTCTGTTGATGTGGATGGGAGCATGCCCTCCTCGTTTCTTTCAGAAGTCAGTGATCAGTTCTTTAGTTTTGCCAGCATTGAGAGAGGGGAGGTTTTTCCCCAGGATAGGGGTGTTCAAAACTAGAGGTCATAATTTTAAGGTGAGAGGAGAAAGATTTAAAAGGGACCTGAGGGGCAACATTTTCAGACAGAGGGTGGTTCATATGTGGAATTAGCTCCAGAGGAAGCGGTAGATGCAGGGGCAGTTAGAACATTTAAAAGACATTTGGACAGGTGCATGAATAGGAAAGGTTTGGAGGGATACAAGCCAAATGCAGGCACATGGGACTGGTATAGTTTGGGAAACTTGGTCAGCGTGGACGTGTTGGACCGAAGGGTCTGTTTCTGGGCTGTATGCCTCGATGATTTTAAACTGCATCGCTATCTTCCGGGAGATAGTAAGAACTGCAGGTGCTGCAGTCGGTCAGTACAGTTACATCAGCTTTCCTGCTCCTGTGCTGCTCAGCTGGGTTCCTCCAGCTCCACACTCTATTGAACACTGTCTTCTATCTCTGGCGAAGATGTAAGTAGTGCAGCATGTGACGATGAGCTTGTGCGTTTGCAGTTGTGTTGCCATCTTCATGGTGCACCCTCATAAACCATCATACTCTGAGATGATGGCATAATGTCACCAGACTAGAAATTCATGTGGACGTGAATTCAAATTCTAGTATGGCGTGAGTAGCATTTAAAATCGAGTGAACAAAATCTGGAATTGGAAGCCATCTCTGTAACAGTGTCCATTAACCAGTGAGTCACAAATACAGCATAGGGAGGTAAATGTGCTCCCTCTAGCGCACTGCCTCGTGGGGGAGTCTTATGTGCCCTTCAAAAGAGCCAAGCAAACTGCTCAGTTCAAGGAAACTGGGGATAGTGCTATACGCATGGCTTCCCCCTCAAACAACTAAAATAAAGATAACAAGGTGTGCAGCTGGATGAACGCAGCAGGCCAAGCAGCATCTTAGGAGCACAAAAGTTGATGTTTTGGGCCTAGACCGCATTTCTGATGAAGGGTCTGGGCCCGAAACGTCAGCTTTTGTGCTCCTCAGATGCTGCTGGGCCTGCTGTGTCCATCCAGCTCCACACTTTGTTATCTCGGATTCTCCAGCATCTGCAGTTCCCATTAACTCTGACTTAAGATAAAGACTCCATTTTTGATTCTCTGAATGACATTACACTGCAATGGACTCTAATTGCAGCACTCCAATTCAATCATCCAGCACCATTCTCTGAAGACTGAACCTCAAACTAAGTTATTAAAACTGTAGCCTATTATTTGCAGAATTGTACTTGTCCTGAATATTAAGTAAATGTTGTTTGCATCATCCAGAGCTCAGCATAAACAAGAGGAACAGGATCTCCGACTTTGGCTGAACCCTTTACAACATTTGGGACTCACCGCTGTGTTCAGTAGGTGTTGGACTGGGCTGGACAAAGTCAGAAGGTCTATTTAAATTCATAAGGTTTTGGATTATAATTTGGTGTCATGTGACTTCTGACTGTCAATAGGTTTAGATCACAACCACCCCCCCCACCCCAACTTCCTGCCTTTAGTTTACTTGTTCATTTCTTTTTCCCTCACTCCATTTCTTTTAGCACTGCCTTCTTCATTTCTGGCAACAAATTTTCGTTGTTTTTCCTCTCCTGCCACCTGCCCTGTTGCAGACCCTCCCCGTTGTACATGCCTGTGTTGTGCCAGAATCTTTCCTGGATTCTGACAGACTCTGTGGTTCTCTCTCTCTCTCTCTCTCTCTCTCTCTCTCTCTCTCTCTCTCTCTCTCTCTCTCTCCCTCGGTAATGGACTGACATTTCTCCTGTGTTTTTCTATTTTCACACGAGCCAAATACTGCAGCTGCTGGGAAATCTTCAAACGCACGCGGAGAGCACTGGAGAAAGTCAGCTGGCCTGGCCACCACTGTGGAGAGAGAGAAAGAGTTAACATTTTTGGCCTTCCATCAGAATTACCATTGGAGTACTGTGAGGGGCTTCTTGATTATCCACCAACTCCTGTTTGGTGAGAAGTTTGACTCAGTTGATCCTGAACCTGGAGCGATTCTCTTATGAGGAGAGAGTGAGCACTTTGGGCCTGCATTCATTGTAGTTTAGAAGCATGAGAGGCAATCTTTTTGGAAGATTCTTAGGGGACTTGACTGAGGTAGACACGGAGAGATTGTTTCCCCTTGTGGGAGAGATTAGAACCAGAAAGTGTAATCTGAGTTACGTACTTAGGCAGGAATTTCTTCTCTGAGGGTAGTGATTGTGTGGAATTCTTCACCACAGTGAGCTGTCAAAATTGGGTCATTCAAGCCTGAGATAGATAGATTGATAGATCGATAGCTTTCTGATCTCTGATGGGAATTATGGGGAAAAGGCAGGAAAGTGGATTTGAGGATTATTGTATCAGCCATGATCTCATTGAATGGTGGAGCGAAACATGGAAATAGAGAGGATAGGAGCAGGAGGAGGCCATTCAGCCCTTCGAGCCTGCTCCACCATTCATCATGATCGTGGCTGATCGTCCAACTCAAGAGCCTAATCCTGCCTTCTCCTCATAACCTTTGGCCCCAAATGCTGTATCTAGAGAAGACTTGATGTGAGCTGAATGGCCTAGCTCTGCTCCAGCTAGGTGTTATGGTCAGTGCAGACTGTGGCTACATGGGGCAAGCATCCTTTCTTATCAAAGGTCATGGGGCTCCACAGTGTTTTGCAAGTTTTGTTTTCCTTGAAACCAAATCATTCCCCATTCGCTCCCTTGAAGGATCCAAGACTCCCAAGCCCAAGTCTCGGGGAAGAAAGGAAACGGACAGAAGTGGAAAGAAAACATCAAGATCCGAGGTGAGGTTCCCTTTAAGACCAGAGAGCAAGAGGCTGACCTCAGCTGTATGACTGTGATGAGAGTTGGCACGAAATGTGATCTTACGCAAGTTACTCAATAATCCGTGCGAGGTTAGAGGATTCTTGCTCAACTTCCTGAAGGAAGGGGATTTCCATTGTATTTTAACCTTTAAAGCTGTATCTCCTTTGCGCTTGATTGAGAACTGAATGACTTCTTTCTGCTTGCCTTTTTACTCAAAGCATTTCAAAACTGAAAAATTCTAATGAAGAGATTTACCATTTCCTATCCGTCCTACTCTCCGGAATATTTTCCCTTTTTTTTTCCTGGATTCTCAGCTGTGTGTGGAGGTATTTGGAGGGGGGAAATGGGAAATCTGAATAGTGCGCTGTTCAAAGTATGATCACTTTTTATCAAACACTGCAGCTTTTAGAACATACAGCAATATGGCACAGAAACGGGCCCACGGTGTTGTGCCACACCTGACGCCAAATTAAACAAATCCCTTCTGCCTGCCCTTGGTCCATATCCCTCCATTCCTTGCGTATTCATGTACTTATTGAAAAGCCCCTTAAACCCCTGTGTTATATCTGCCACCATTACCATCCCTGGCAGAGTGTTCCACACTCCTACCACACTGTGTAAAAAAAAGTTGCCCATCATATCTCCTTTGAACTTCTCCTCTCCCACCTTAAGTGCATGCTCCCTACTATTTCAACTCTGGGGAAGAAAAGTTGCCACCGTCAACCCTGTCTATACAGCTTAGATTACTACCAAGTCCCCTCTCTGCCTCCAGAGAAAACAACCTGAGTATTTCTAGCCTTTCTTTTTAGCTCATACCCTCCAAACCAGGCAGCATCCTGGTTCAACCTCATCTGCATCCTCCCCAAAGCCTCCACATCGCTCCTGTAATGTAGTGACCAGAATTGAACACAACATTCGAAGTGTGGCCTAACCAAAGTCTTATAAAGGTGCAGCACAACATTCTGACTGTTGTACTCAGTTCCCCGATCAATAAAGGCAAGCAGGCTATTCGCCTTCTATACCACCCCAGCTACTTGCGTGGCCATTTTCAGGGAGCTGTGGGCTTTATTGGAAAGCATTTGGGATGTGGGAAGTCCCACAGAAATGGAAGTGTTTTTATCTCAGAAAGGAAAAATAGTTGTCAGTGCTGGGAGTTTTGAACCGTATGGAAGTGAAACTTGATAGTGAGGATCAGAGATTGAACCGGCTTTCTGAATCAAACTCTCTCGTTCACGCATTTGTGGAAAAGTCAGATTTTTAAAACCAGTTTTTTTCACTCAAAGTCTGGGCTTTTTGAGCAATTTTGAATGGCTGAGGCGCCCTCTGGTGGCTGTGAGGCCTGTGGCACCATGAAACGAATTTGAACCTTCTGTTAAAGGGAGTCAAGCATTGTAAAATAGACCCAGTGATTTGCCCGGTATTTTGAGCTACGTGGTGAGGCAATGAAATCTTAGCCTGCTGTTACATTTCAGTTAGAATTTCCAGAAATATTCTTCCTTAGCTGCAGGTTTGAGTGACATCAGAAAGTCTAACTTTACCAGAATACTGTGTAAAGTTCCAACAATACTTTCTCCCTTAAAAAAGAGGGAGACTAACCAATGTTTATGATCTCAGCTACCAGTTTCTCCCTCGTGATAAATGGCAGCTGACGGATTTTTTTTATCATCTGTTTTCTGGAGCTCATTTTCCCTGGAATGGGTCACAAATTGAGAGTGAGATGGAATGTCGTTTTGAATTGAATAGAATTAGCTTAATTCTCACGTGTACTCAAATGAGCACAGTGAAAAGTTGACAAAGTCGCCACTTACGGCATTATCTTAGGTACAATGGTACCTAGTGACAGAATCTTGGCACAAAGCAGTAAAATAAAACAAGGTTAAAACAAGGCTCTTCTTACTAAAAAGTAGAAGAACAAAGAAACACAGTTTAAGATCACAGTCCATAAGCGATTGGCCATGCCGGGCTCTCACTCCTCACAAGGTTTTCACTTTCATCCCACCTCAAGCTACCAACCACCCCGGGCCTCCCGTTCTCGCACCACCCCCGGCCGCCTCCCACTCCCACTCTCCCTGGGCCTCTTTGTAGGTTACATGGAACAATCCCTCTTCCAAACTTACACTGATCCTAAACCCTATCTCTTTCTCTGTTACATTGATGACTGTATTGGCGCCACCTCGTGCTCCGACGAGGAGCTCGAACAGTCATCCACTTCACCAACACCTTCCACCCCACCCTTATGTTCACCTGCACCATCTCTGATACCTCTCTCTCCTTCCTGGACAGCTCTATTTCCATCTCTGGCAACCACCTAGAAACTGATGTCGATTTCAAGCTCACCAACTCCCACAGCTGCCTAGAATACACCTCCTCCCACCCACCCTCCTGCTAAAATTCCACCCCTTATTCCCAATTCCTTCACCTCTGCCGCATCTGATCCCAGTATGAGGCATTCCACTCCCATACATCTCAGATGTCCTCGTTTATCAAGGACGGCAACTTCCCCTCCACAGTGATCAAGAACGCCCTCGACCGTGTCTCACACATTTCCCACAATTCATCCCTCATACCACCCTCCCCACCATATTAACCAAAACAGAATCCCCCTCGTCCTCACATACCATTCCACCAACCTCTGGATCTAACGCATCATCCTCCGACACTCCCACCATCCGACCCCAACACCAAAGTCATTCTTCCCTCCCCACCTTGTCTGCTTTCCGGAGAGACCACTCTCTCCGTGACTCCCTTGTCCGCTCCACAATCCCCTCCAACCCCACCACACCCGGCACCTTCCCCTGCAACCACAGGATGTGCTACACCTGCCCCCACACCTCCTCCCTCACTCCCATCCCAGGCCCCAAGAAGACTTTCCACATCAAACAGATGTTCACCTGCACATCTGCCAATGTGGTATACTGTATCCGCTGTTCCCATTGTGACCTCCTCTACATTGGGGAAATCAAGTGGAGGCCCTGGGGATGGCTTTGCAGAACACCTGCGCTTGGTTCGCAATAAACAACTGCACCTCCCAGTCGCGAGCCATTTCAACTCCCCCTCCCATTCCTCAGATGACATGTCCATCCTGGGCCACAACGATGCTGCCCAAAGGTTGCAGGAACAGCAACTCATATTCCGCTTGGAAACCCTGCAGACCAATGGTATTAATGTGGATTTCACAAGCTTCAAAATCTCCCCTCCCTCTAACACATCCCAAAACCAGCCCAGCTCATCCCCGCCTCCCTAACCTGTCCTTCCTCCCACTTATCCCCGCCTGCCACCTCAAGCCCCACCCTCATCCTGCCCCCTTGACCTCTCCATCCTCCCTGAAATGACCTATCACCTCCCTACCTCCCCACCTACACTCACCTTTACTGGCTCCATCCCCGACCCTGTGGCCTGTCTGTCTCCTCTCCACCTATCTTCTCCTCTATCCATCTTCTATCCACCTTGCCCTCTCTCCCTATTTATTTAAGAATCCCCTTCCCCTCCCCCATTTCTGAAGAAGGGTCTAGGCCCGAAATGTCAGCCTTCCTGCTCCTCTGATGCTGCTTGGCCCGCTGTGTTCAACAAGCTCTACACCTTGTTATCTCCCTCCCTCCAGCTGCCCATTTTCTACTTTGATGGGGAGATAGGTGCTGGTTCCATTTGGCGCTCTGGCCACTCCTGGGGGACAGGCTGATGTATCTTGAAGGATTAGAGATAATGGGAACTGCAGATGCTGGAGATTCCAAGATAATAAAATGTGAGGCTGGATGAACACAGCAGGCCAAGCAGCATCTCAGGAGCACAAAAGCTGACGTTTCGGGCCTAGACCCTTCATCAGAGAGGGGGATGGGGGGAGGGAACTGGAATAAATAGGGAGAGAGGGGGAGGCGGACCGAAGATGGAGAGCAAAGAAGATAGGTGGAGAGGGTGTAGGTGGGGAGGTAGGGAGGGGATAGGTCAGTCCAGGGAAGACGGACAGGTCAAGGAGGTGGGATGAGGTTAGTAGGTAGCTGGGGGTGCGGCTGGGGGTGGGAGGAAGGGATGGGTGAGAGGAAGAACCGGTTAGGGAGGCAGAGACAGGTTGGACTGGTTTTGGGATGCAGTGGGTGGGGGGGAAGAGCTGGGCTGGTTGTGTGGTGCAGTGGGGGGAGGGGATGAACTGGGCTGGTTTAGGGATGCAGTGGGGGAAGGGGAGATTTTGAAACTGGTGAAGTCCACATTGATACCATATGGCTGCAGGGTTCCCAGGCGGAATATGAGTTGCTGTTCCTGCAACCTTCGGGTGGCATCATTGTGGCAGTGCAGGAGGCCCATGATGGACATGTCATCAAGAGAATGGGAGGGGGAGTGGAAATGGTTTGCGACTGGGAGGTGCAGTTGTTTGTTGCGAACTGAGCGGAGGTGTTCTGCAAAGCGGTCCCCAAGCCTCCGCTTGGTTTCCCCAATGTAGAGAAAGCCGCACCGGGTACAGTGGATGCAGTATACCACATTGGCAGATGTGCAGGTGACATTCCACATTAAGCAGAGGTTCACCTGCACATCTGCCAATGTGGTATACTGCATCCACTGTACCCGGTGCGGCTTTCTCTACATTGGGGAAACCAAGCGGAGGCTTGGGGACCGCTTTGCAGAACACCTCCGCTCAGTTCGCAACAAACAACTGCACCTCCCAGTCGCAAACCATTTCCACTCCCCCTCCCATTCTCTTGATGACATGTCCATCATGGGCCTCCTGCAGTGCCACAATGATGCCACCCGAAGGTTGCAGGAACAGCAACTCATATTCCGCTTGTGAACCCTGCAGCCCAATGGTATCAATGTGGACTTCACCAGTTTCAAAATCTCCCCTTCCCCCACTGCATCCCTAAACCAGCCCAGTTCATCCCCTCCCCCCACTGCACCACACAACCAGCCCAGCTCTTCCCCCCCACCCACTGCATCCCAAAACCAGTCCAACCTGTCTCTGCCTCCCTAACCGGTTCTTCCTCTCACCCATCCCTTCCTCCCACCCCCAGCCGCACCCCCAGCTACCTACTAACCTCATCCCACCTCCTTGACCTGTCCGTCTTCCCTGGACTGACCTATCCCCTCCCTACCTCCCCACCTATACTCTCCTCTCCACCTATCTTCTTTGCTCTCCATCTTCGGTCCGCCTCCACCTCTCTCCCTATTTATTCCAGAACCCTCACCCCATCCCCCTCTCTGATGAAGGGTCTAGGCCCGAAACGTCAGCTTTTGTGCTCCTGAGATGCTGCTTGGCCTGCTGTGTTCATCCAGCCTCACACTTTATTATCTTGAAGGATTGTTGAGTTGGGGGAGGGGAGCGGGGGCACAGATTACAGGTAAAGTTGGAGGGGGGGGGGAAACAAGGAAGAGACTTTTTAAAAAAATGACCTAGCTTCAAGAACACTTGAGAAGCTCCAGGCGAAAGCAGCTGTTTTAGCACCTTGAACGTTCTCTACACAACTAATGCACAGCACTTACCAAACCTACAGTCCCTTTCACCTTGAAAGACGAGGGAATCAGATGTAACAGGAACACCGCCAACTGCAAGTTCCACTCTCAATCACGCACCATCCTGACATGGAAATGTGTCTCTGTTCTTTCGGTGTTGCTGGGTCAAAATCCTGGAACTCCCTCCTTAAAAGTACTTTGGGTACTGGTCCTTTGGCACCTGGACTGCTTCGCTTCAAGAAGGTATGGCATTTTGGCAAAGCAAACAAAGACAAGACTTACACAGTTAAAAATAGGACCTTGGGTAGTGTGGTAGAACAGAGAGACCTAGAGGTTCAGGGACGTAATTCACTGAAGATTATGTCACATATCGATAGCGTGGTTATGAAGGCATTTAGCACGCTAGCCTTCATTGCTCTGTGTTACAGTACCAACTGCTACAGGCATGTGGTTGGGAAAACATGCCTATAGCAATCTTCCTTTCTCCTATTATGTCCAATTTAAGGCACATTAGGATTGACAGTCTCCTGAGAGGCAATGTCACAGAAAACCAAACTTTAGAATGAAATGTATCAATTTATATGAAAATTTCACTTTGAGGAGGAACGATACATCCCAGTCCCCATGGTGCCCACTGATTGAAGTCAGAGGCTTTAGCTTTGAGTCCATGGCAAATGTTGTCTGAGAGTCTCCCCCTCTCTTACTACCCGCCACAGACATGCATCAGAAGGAATTACAGCTTTAGAATCAACTCGTTTCGCTCTGTAATGAAAGCAGCTTATTCAGGTTTTAACTACTCGATGGTCATAGTCAAGCAGCACGTAAACAGACCCTTCGGCCCAACCAGTCCATTGGTGGCCATTATCCCAAACTAAACTAGTCCCACCTGCCGGCACTTGGCCCATATCCCTCCAAACCTTTCCTTATTCATGTACATACCCAAACATTGTAAGTGTACCCACATCCATCACTTCCTCTGACAGTTCATCCCACACACTAACCACTCTCTGTGTCTAATTTAAAAAATGCCCCTCATGTCTTTTTTAAATCCTTCTCCTCTCACCTTAAAAATGTGCCCACTATTCTTGAAATCCCCCACCCTAGGGAAAAGTCACCTTATCTGTTCCCCCCATCATTTTACAAACCTCGAGAAGGTCATTTCTCAACCTCCTATGGTCCGGTGAAAAAAGTCCCAGCCTAGCCAGCCCCTCCTGATAACTCCATCCTTCCATTCCCGGCAACATCCTGGTAAATCTCTTCTGAGCCCGCTCCAGCTTAATAATATCCTTCCTGTAACATGATGACCAAAACTGGACACAGTATTCCAGGAGATGCCTCAACACAACATCCCAAATCTTATTTTCAGAGCTCTGAGCAAGAAGGCAAGTGTGTTAAATACCTATCTATTTA
Organism: Stegostoma tigrinum; assembly: GCF_030684315.1. Classification (NCBI taxonomy): domain Eukaryota; kingdom Metazoa; phylum Chordata; class Chondrichthyes; order Orectolobiformes; family Stegostomatidae; genus Stegostoma; species Stegostoma tigrinum. Next base: position 10,732,806 of record NC_081389.1, on the reverse strand, counting down.
CGATGTAAACTTCAAAGGATTATGTAACTGAACCCCTAAGTCTCTCTTTTCTACAACATTGTCCAAGGCCCTACTTTTAATTGTATAAGTCTTTGTTTGTTTTACCAAAATGCAACACCTCATATTTCTTTGAAGTAAACTCCATCTGCCTGTCTTCAGCCCATTGACCAAGATCTCTTTGTGATCTCAGATAGCCTTCTTCTGTTTCCACTATACCACCAATCCTGGTGTCATCCGCAACCTACGAGTCCTATTTTATATATTCTCATCTAAATCATTCACACAAATGACAAACAAAAGTGGACCCAGCACTGATCCCTGTGGAACACCACTGGTTATAGGCCTCCAGTTTGTAAAACAACCTTCCATCCCCACTCTCTGTGTCCTGTCATTAAGCCAATTTTGTATCGATTTGGCAAGCTCACCCTGAATCCCATGTGATCGACCTTTACTAATTAATCTACCATGTGAAACCTCATCAATGGCTTTGTAAAGTCCAAGTATACAATGTCCACCAGTCTGCCCTTGTCCATCCTCTAGGGTTACTTCCTCAAAAAAAATTCAACCAAGTTTGTTAGCCACTGTTTCCATCACTCAAAACCATGCTGGCCATCCCTAATCATTGCTTGCCTCTCTAAATGCATATCCATCCTACCTTTCAGAATCACTTCCAACAGCTTGCCCACCATTGAAGCCAGACTTTCAAGTCTATAATTCCCAGGCTTCTCCTTACATCCCTTCTTAAACAAAGGCACAACATGAGCCACTCTCCAGGCATTCAGCACTTCACCTGTGGTTATAGATGGTGCAAGTATTTCTGCAAAGACCCCAACAATTTCCTCCTTAACCTCCCACAAAGTCCGAGATACATTCAATAAGGCCCTGGAGATTCATCCACCTTTTATATTTTCTAACACCTCCTGCAGTTGCTCCTCTGTAATATGAACTGTTTTCACAGCATTGACATTTATTTTCCTGAGTTCTGTAACCTCCATTTCTTTCTGTACTGTAAAAACTGGCCCTACATTCGTCTAACGATTGTAACACAAGATTTAAAGCAATGGTTTTAAGTCCATGTAGCCTTTGGTTCTGAAATTGCTGAGGGAGACTCTATACAAGATTCAACAAAAAAATTGCCTTTTTTAGTTGAAAGTTGTCAGAACCTATGAATTTGGTGTTTGAGCAATTGACTCTTACGTGAGTGTCAGTGCAGTATTCCTGTTTTTAAATCCTGGCATGTCTGATCAGACGGATCCCGTATGTGTCTCAGTATGTGTGGGGAATGGGTGACTTCATGTTGTATTTGAGGTTTCTGGTTTGGATTCTACAAATATTTCACACTGCTCAAACCAAGCTATTGAATGCTAATGGCTCCTAGATACTGTTCAAATGGAGCCAGATTAATTATCGAAACACAAAGCTGCCACATATTTGTAAGCTTTTGTTTCAAACCCCCAAAAAAATCTCACTAGCTCGTGAAAGTTTGTTTAACCCTCTGGTCTCTTTTGCGCTGTTGAATATTTAATGTAGTCTTTTTAACTCGTTTTAAAAATTTGTTTCTTGAGACATTGCTACCATTTGCAAGTTTGATGTTTGTTGCCTGGTTTCTTAGCATCGTTAACAGTGCTGGAGTTATGGGATAGGGGCACTGTGGATTGGAAACGCATAGAAAGTAGAGTCTGCTGTTTCCTGGTCACTTTCCAGGGAGCAGAGAGTCATCCTAACCCTACCATAGTCATAGGGTCAGAGAGATATACAGCATGGAAGCAGACCCTTCTGTCCATGCTGACCAGATATCCTAAATTAAATCTAGTCCCATTTGCCAGCATTTGGTCCATACCCCTCTAGGCCCTTCCTATTCATGTACCCATCCAGATGCCTTTTAAATGTTGTAATTGTAACAGCCCCCACCACTTCCTGTGGCAGCTCGTTCCATACACGCACCACCCTCTGTGTGAAAAAGTTGCCCATTAGCTCCCTTCTAAATCTTTCTCCTCTCACCCAGTTTTGGACTCCCCTACTCTGAGGAAATAAAAAAGACCTTGACTATTCACCCTATCCATGCCCCTCATGATTTTGTAAACCTCTATAAGGTCCCCCCTCATCCTCCGACGCTCCAGGGAAAATAGCCCCAGCCTATACAGCCTCTCCCTATAGCTCTGGCAACATCCTCATAACCTTTTCAGAATCTTTTCAGGTTTAATATCTTTTCTTTAGTAGGGAAATCAAAATTGAATGCAGTATTCCAAAAGTGACCTAATCAATGTTACTAATCGTATCACCAATGTTCTTTTGGAACACCATAATTTCCTGGATCTGAACTCGAATCTCCAAGGTATATAGTCATAGAGTCATGTGGAAGCAGACCCTTCAGTCCAACTCATCCATACCGACCAAGTTTCCCAAACTGAACTAATCCCATTTGCCTGCATTTGGCCCATATCCCTCTGAACCTTTCCAGTTCATGTACCTGCCCAAATGTTTTTTAAATATTGTAACTGTAGCTGCATCAAATTTGCAGATGACCCAAAACGCAAACGTCATGAAAAACAAGGAACTCATAACAGTCTTTCGAAGGATGTGGACAAACTGGGCATCTAGGCACAATGCTAAAATAAAACAAAGAACTGCTGGCAATCCGAAACAAAACTCAGCAGTTCTGGCATCACCTGTGGAGAGAGAAGCAGACCTAACATTGTGAAGTCCAGTGAGTAAATTCTGAAGAAAGCTGACTGGATTTGAAACATTAGCTTTGTTTTTATCTCCACAGATGCTGCCAGACCTTCAGAGCTTCTCCAACAGTTTCTTATTTTGTTGAGGCACAATCCTAAACCAGAGGGCAGCAAGCTACGAAATCTGAAAGTGCCAACACAATCTCTGAAAATAGCAGGATCATTGGAGACAACTATTTATTTTTAACAAAACTGAAAAACGAAGTCCTGAGGGAAGAAAACTCTGCTGAACCTTCAGGAAATGCTGGTTTAGGCTCGGCTCGAGTATTGACCAGCACATTTGATGAAGGGTGTTGACACCTTGGAGAAGGTGCAGGATAGAACATCAGGCCTAGTAAACAGGATTCGGGGATGTCCATTATTCCAAGAGACTGGGGAACCTGGGATTGTTCTCCACCTAGCGCAGAAGGTTAAAAGGGAGATTGAACAAAGAGCAAAGAAAATTACAGCACATACCAGACAACATCCTGGTGAACCTCCTCTGCACCCTCTCCAAAGCATCCATATCCTTTTGGTAATGTGGCGACCAGAACTGTACGCAGTATTCCAAATGTGGTCGAACCAAAGTCCTATATAACTGTAACATGGCCTGCCAACTCTTGTACTCAGTACCCCGTCCGATGAAGGAAAGCATGCCATATGCCTTCTTGACCACTCTATCGAGCTGCGTTGCCACCTTCAGGGAACAATGGACCTGAACACCCAGATCTCTCTGTGCATCAATTTTCCCCAGGGCTTGAGAAGAGTTTTGATTGGAGTTAGGTGAAAACTGTTTTTAATGGTGGAGGATTTTGTAACCGTGCAGATGTAAGGGGATTTGCAAATCCGAGAAAACCTGAACAGAATGTGTTTGACCCAGATCTTAAATGGGTTAGGGTTAGAGTTACCCTGAGGGGGTAGTTGGAGCAGATTTAGTCGTAACTTTGGAAAGGTGATACTTATAGAATCATTCAATATGGAAACGGACCATTCAGTCCAACTGGACATTGCCAACCAAAATCCCGAATGTCTTTTTAAACGTTGCAGCTGTACCTGCATCGATCACTTCCCCTGGACATTCATTCCACAAACAAACCACTCTCTGTCTGTCAAAAAACACAATCCCCTTCATGCCTTTTTTAGGCCTTCCCCCTCTCACCTGAGAAATATGCTCCCCAGTCTAGAAATCCCCCACCCTAGGGAATAAATACTGGCCCTTCACCTTATCTATAGCCCTCATGATTTTATCAATCTCTGTAAGGTCGCCTCGCAATCTCCTACACTTGTGTGAAAAATGTCCCAGCCTTTCCACCCTTTCCCTATAATTCAAACCCTCCATTCCTGGCTATGTCCTGGAAAAGAAATCACAGGGCTGTGGAAAAGATTGGGATTAATCGGATAATCTACCAAAGAGCTAGCATGGATAAGATGGACCAAATGGCCCCCCTTGAGTCAGATTATTCATATCTAGTTGTCCCTGGTGAGCCATTGTCTTGAATTCCTGCAGTCCATGTAGTGTAGGCACACCGAAAATGTTAATAAATATCTGCATTTCATAGGATAGAGAAATGATGCTGTACTATTGGAATGGGATCATTCTGTGCACAGATTACTGCTGCACCTCCAACATTTCATACATTTAATAATGCTGAAAACACTTTCGGACATGCAGCATGCTTTAGAAGTTTTATTTGTCAACGAGCAAGTCCTTAGGCAGTAATAGCTAGTCATTAATGCACACAAGTCTGGCAACATCTGTAAAACAAGAAAAATAGTTAATGTTTTGAGTCCAGAATGAATCTTCTTCAAAACACTTGTCTTCAGTGCTCGAGACATTAACTCTGTTTCTCCATCTCTCTCACTCTCCACAGATGCTGCCAGACCTGCTGAGTTTTTCCAGCATTTTCTGTTTCAGCTCAGATTTCCGGGAGCTGCGGCATTTTCGTTTCAGTCCACCATTCAGCGCAGTTTTTGTTTCGTTGATAGGATTGTGACCCGAGCGAAGGGAGGGTGAAGCCGGAGCAGCGGAAAGCTCGCAAGGCCCCCGTGGATCCTTCCCAGAGGAGGGGCCGGAGCTCCAGAGCGGATAGGGGGCAGGCTGCCAAGACGGTAGAGGCTAGCGGGGGAACTAGGAAAATGGCCGCTCGGCGTGGGAAGAAATCGGTGGCCAAACCATCATCTCCCACAGAGGTTGCGACAGGTAATGAGGCCAACTGTCAGCTGTCAGACGAAGAAGTAGGATTGAGCAAGTGTGGAAGGATAGTCAGAATCAATGAGCCACTAGATTTTCCACAGAAACTTTAGTGTACCAATGCGAGAGATTAAACTCTAGTTTGTTTTTGTTAGTGTGCAATGAGGGCGCCACTGGCCAAGCCAGCATTTATGGGCCATCCCAAATTGCCCAGAGGGCAGGTCAGAGTCAACCTCATTGCTGTGAGTCTAGAGTCATGTGTAGGCCCAACTAGGTGAGGATGGCCATTTCCTTCCCTGTAGGATATTAATAATCCAAATGGGTTTTTCCTGACAATCAATTATGGATTCAGTGTCATCATTAGATCCTTAATTCCAGATGTTTTTATGTTTGAATTCACATTCCAGCCACCTGCCATGGCAGGAGTTGAACCCTCCTCCCCAGAATATTGTCTGGGTGCCGAGGTTAAAGGTCCAGTGATAGTACCACTAGGCTATCCCCTTCCCTAAATTTCAAAACCAAAGTGTCAAATCGCCTTAAAATGGATATAAATCTGTGAAAATGCCACAGTGAAGTGTGTACGCAATACCAGTGAAATAACTCCGCAGAGGCTGGTATCCCATCTCAAGTTCATCTTTATTTACAGATTGGTGGGCGGGGGGACCCTGACAGCGGTCCCGCTTTCTCAGAGCCAGCTCGGAGTCAACAGAACCTCAGACACTCCTCTTTATATCTGTCAGCCAGGGCTCCCTGATTGGACCAGGTTAACAGCCCCAGTCAGGGGACTTGTATTCTGTGAGGTCCGGCTGGCTGACCTTGTTACAGTCGCTGTAACCATGACACATGCGGTTTGTGCAAATAACTCCCTCCAGCACCAAGGCTCGTTCGAAGTGAGCTTTCATTATTATTCTACATTTTGGTTATTTAAAAGTGTTTTTGACGTTTTTTTTAATTTTACTATCCTACTGAGGAGCTCAGTAACTTTCATCCTTTCATCTCTGGAGAGTAAGACGGGCTGGTTTCTGCTTCATACTGGAAAGTAGGTGCAGGGAAAGGCCATTCAGCCCTTCTGAGCTTCTTCACCATTTATTACCTTGTAGCTAATCTTCTGACGCAGCCGTTTATGGCACAGAGGATTCCATTCACCCCATTGTGTTTGCACTGGTCAGCAAAGATTGGACTACACTGATCTCATTTCCCAGTTGTTGGCCCGTCGCCCTGGAATCTACAGCAGTGGAAGTGAGTTTCTAAAGACTGCTGAGGTGTTACGAGAGTTTCTGATTCAACTTTCCTTTCAAGCAGTGACTCCCCTCACCCTCCGAGCGAAAAGCCTTCATCTCACATCTCATCCTAGCCTCCTGCCTCTTTCCTTGAACCTGTAAGCCCCCTGTTTATTGATTTCTCTAGTGATGGGCAAGGTGTGTTTAATGCCTCCCTCAAAGCCACATTTCTGATTGGAATTAAAGTCTTCTCCCTGGGCGCGAGGTCTGTCTTTGCCGTACTGAAATATTTATTAAATGTGCTCTGACTTCCTTCCCACAAAGAATTGTTTCATTTCTTTTTGGCCAAGTCTCAGGTTTGTTCATATTTGTGTCAGAGCACAGTTTGAGATTGCTCTAGAGCTAATGGTGCACAGTGGTCAGACTGGATGAGCGTCCTAGTGGCTGAGACTAACGCTCTGGGATTTTTGGTTCAAATCCTTCTAAGGCAGCTGGTGGTGGCATTTAAATTTAATGAATAAAATGTGGAATCAGTGACAACTAGGCAGAATCAACATGTCGGGCCGATGGGTCTGTTTCCATGCTGTACACCTCTATCGCTCCATTGTGTGAACTCACTGTTCTCTCTCTCTCTCTCTTTGCAGATTCTGAAAGCCTGATCAAACGAAAAATGAAATCTAGAACCAAATCGAGGAAGCGGGCAACAAATACTCTTGTAAAATCTGAATCTTTGAATTAAAGCGGTTTTATTAAGCTACAGGTATAGATGAGATTGTATAAAGATGTGCAGAGCTATCAGCAAGCAGATAAGGAACCACTTCGCACAATTGGGTTACATTCCCAAGGAGATGACAATTCCTGATTTCTACCCATTAACTGTTCCCCGCCCGCCCTTTGGATTACATAGCGTGAACCTTGTTAAGCAATAAGTGATTTTTAAAAATTATTTTCTATTTTTTAAATGTGTGTCTAGTTTTTTAAACTGGAATAAATTCTCAGCCATGTTTTAATGAAAAAGAGTGGCCATGTTTCTAATGTGAATGAGCCAAAAAATTTGTCACTAACAATTTAAGGAGTTTGTCAGAACTTGGGTATATCTTAGGAAAACGACTGGATGGTTTATTGTGAAGGGAATGTAAAATAGAAAAGCATTATTGCAACTGTGTGGAAGAAGAAATAGGAGCAGGATTAGTCCAATTGGACCATCAGGGCTGCCCTATCATTCTATAAGATTGTGTCTAGCCTACCCTGAGCCTGAACTTTTTTGTGCCATCAACTAGAACATCGAACAGTACAGCAAAATATGGATCCTTTGGCCCATGATGTTGTGCTGACTTATTATCCTACTAAGATCAATCTACCCTGCGTACCCCACATTCTACTCCATGTGCCTATCCAAGAGTCGCTTTAAAGACTCTAAAGTAACTGACTCCACTACCACTCCCGCATTCCACATGACCACCACTCCTCGATATTCCAAGAATCTATCTAGCTCCTCTTACATTTCTTGCAGTGATGTAGTTGCGACAACTCACTGGATAGAAAATTCCAGAAATTCACTATCCTCTGAGAGAACAAATTCCTTTGTAGCTCAGTTATAATACTGTAAGACTTAGGAGTAGGCCATTCAGCCCACCAAGTCTGTTCCACCAATCAATAAGATCATGGCTGACCTGATAATCTTTAACTCCACTTTACTCCCTCTTTCCCCGTAATCTTCGATCCCTTAATGATTACAAATAAGGGGTAAGCCATATAGGACTAAGATGAGGAAGAATTCCTTGAATTGGAGAGTTGTGAACCTGTGGAATTCTCTCCCACAGAAAGTTGTTGGGGCCCGTTCATTAGATATATTCAAAAAGGAACAAAAGCAGAAGTTGCTGGAAAAGCTCAGCAGGTCTGGCAGCGTCTGTGAAAAGAAAATCAGAGTTAATGTTCCGGGACCAGTGACTTTTCCTCAGAACTGTCCTGAGGATGGGTCACTGGAACCGAAACGTTAACTCTGATTTTTTTTTTCTTCACAGATGCTGCCAGACCTGCTGAGCTTTTCCAGCATCTTCTGCTTTTGTTCCTGATTTCGAGCATCCGCAGTTCTTTCGGTTTTTGTATTCATGAGGGAGCTGGACGTGGCCCTTGTGGCTAAAGGGATCAAGGGACACGGAGAGAAAGCGGGAGAGGGATACTAAGATTGCGTGATCAGCCATGATCACATTGATTCTTGCGAAGACCTGTGGTTCGGGTTGTGGGTGAGGTGGTTGATTTTGCTCGCCGAACTGGCCGGTTTATAATTCAGACATTTAATCACCATGCTCGGTCACCTCATCAGTGCGGCGTCTGACGAAGCAACATTCGTCTCCTCTGCTTAGTATTTGTACAATCCGGCCTGTTGGGGTGTTCTGTGTTTTTGCAAGGGCTTGCATATAGGGGTCTCATTCCACATGTTTATTGATTGCATTATGAATAGAGAAGCAGGCCTGTAGGAATTCCCGTGCATGTCCATGGTTGGCTTGAGCTAAGATGGACCTGTCGTCCAAGTTGAATTGATGGCCTTTGCTCTCTGAGTGCACTGAAATGAGGGAAGGTTTTTGGTGTTGTTTTGCTGCTAGCTGGGGTTGGTGTATGCCGATGGCTGGTTTCCTTCTGGTCTGGCCAATGTAATATTTCGGCAGTCCTTGCCTGGTATTTTGTAAAATACATTGGTCCTGCATGTCTTGGGTCTTTGGCCCTTGTGAGTGTTTGTCTTGGCATGGCCAAGGGCTTGTGTGCTATTCTGATTTTTAGTGGTTCTCTGAATCTTCTAACGTAGTGTACAAAATACCGTGCATGGACTGCCAAAAACATCGCATTGGCTAGGGATTGAATCGGAATAGAATTGGAGGGCACCCTCCTTGACATTGATCCATCTCCATCAGAGCCCAGCTCTCAGAGTGAACAGGATGTCTGTTCTTATCTGTGAGCCAGGGCTCCCTGATTGAACCAGATTAACAGCCCCAATCAGGGAACTCATATTCTATGAGGGCCACCTGGCTGAACAATCACTGCACAGGCCGATTTAGGGGCCTACTTGGTGTGGGCCAAGGGTAGGGCCTCTGTGCCTGTGTTTTGTGGCCTGGACCAGGAGGTAGCGCAGGGCCCCATGATTTTTCTCCCTGGTCCTGGTTGAATTTACCATCAGTTCAGCCTCAATCTTTACTGAGTTGGCAGTGTAGGCTCGAAGAACTGGGAGCCAGAGACGTGCTCCTGACACTCCATTTTTCTCTCTCCTGTGGAGTGGAATAACATAAGAGTGTGTTTCCATGGCCAGTGGCTTCTGAGCTCAGCGATAGCTGTGCCTGAGGTGAATGTTGCAAGGGCATTAGGGAATATAGCTTCACGTGAGGACGCTGCATGGGATTTAGAGGGAAGATGTCACAACCATTTTTTCACACAAATCTCTGACTCGCTTGGCCAAAAGGAAGGTGCAAATGATGAAGAGTGACTGGAGCTCCCTAGACTTGATTGATGTTTATAATCTGATGGCATGGAGGAGACTAGTAGGTTGGAAGCTGTACTTGGGATGTATTAGAATATAGAATATAGGGCGACACGATTGCTCAGTGGCTAGCACTGCTGCCTCACAGCACCAGGGACCTGGGTTCAGTTCCACCCTCGGGTGACTGTCTGTGTGGAGTTTGTATGTTCTCCCTGCCTCTGTGTGGGTTTCCTCCGGGTGCTCTAGTTTCCTCCCACAGTCCAAAGATGTGTAGGTTAGTTAGGTTGGCCAGGCTAAATTGCCCATAGTGTTTAGGGACGTGTGGAATAGGGGAATGGGTGTAGGTGAAATGCGCCTTGTGTCGGTGTGGACTCGTTGGGCCGAAGGGCCTTTTTCCACACTCTAGGGATTCTATGATGATGATGAATGTAGAACAGTGCAGCACAATACAGGTTCTTTGGCCCACAATGTTGAGCCGACCTATTACCCTACTGTAAGAGCAAGCCCTACATTTTACTATCATCCATGTGCCCATCCAAGAGTCACTTAAATGCCCCTAAAGTATCTCACTCCACCACCACTGCCGGCAGCGCATCCCACATGCCCAACACTCTCTGTGTAAAGAACCTACCTCTGACATCTCCTCTATACCTTCCTCCAATCACCTTAAGACTGTCCATTTGAAATACTCATTTCCACACTGGAATGTTGTATACCATTTCAGGTACCATTAGCGCAAAAAGATAGATATTTTGGATCAACCACTTCACATGTTAAGACACACCTTTGGGCAAAGTAAGACTTGAACCCAGGCCTTCTGGCCCAGAGGTAGAGACATGACCACAACGGCCCTATGCTGGACGGACGTACTCGTTTCATTATGTATGACACCAGGACTAATTATGGACTAGATTGGGAATCCTGAGGGTTTAAGGTTTGAGGGACGATCTGATTGGGCTGATGAAGGTAGTTCAGGAACTTGAGGGTAAATGGGAAGGAACTACATGACCTGGCAAAGGTTTCAAAAACTAAAGGCACACGCTCACAACCACGCTCTGTAACACACTCACAGGCCCTCGTTCACTTAATCACACACACACAAAATCTCTCACACACACACACACACACACGCTCACAACCACGCTCTGTAACACACTCACAGGCCCTCGTTCACTTAATCACACACACACAAAATCTCTCACACACACACACGCTCACAACCACGCTCTGTAACACACTCACAGGCCCTCGTTCACTTAATCACACACACACAAAATCTCTCACACACACACACACACACACACACACGCTCACAACCACGCTCTGTAACACACTCACAGGCCCTCGTTCACTTAATCACACACACACAAAATCTCTCACACACACACACACACACACACACACGCTCACAACCACGCTCTGTAACACACTCACAGGCCCTCATTCACTTAATCACACACACACAAAATCTCTCACACACACACACACACACACACACACGCTCACAACCACGCTCCCTAACACATTCACAGGCCCTCGTTCACTTAATCACACACACACAAAATCTCTCACACACACACACACACACACACACGCTCACAACCACGCTCTGTAACACACTCACAGGCCCTCATTCACTTAATCACACACACACAAAATCTCTCACACACACACACACACACACACACACGCTCACAACCACGCTCTGTAACACACTCACAGGCCCTCATTCACTTAATCACACACACACAAAATCTCTCACACACACACACACACACACGCTCACAACCACGCTCTGTAACACACTCACAGGCCCTCATTCACTTAATCACACACACACAAAATCTCTCACACACACACACACACACACACACACACACGCTCACAACCACGCTCCCTAACACATTCACAGGCCCTCGTTCACTTAATCACACACAAACACACACACACACACACACACACGCACACACACACCCCCATGCTTTCCATTCACAGACCCTCGTTCACTTAATCACACACTCACACAAAATCTCTCTTTCACACACACGCTCACAACCATGCTCTCTAACACATTCACCATCCCTCGTTCACTTAATCACACACACACGCACAAACTCTCTCTTATACACACACACACACACTTTTTGTCACCCATGCTCTCGCTCTCACACTCTCTCTCACACTCACTTACTCTCTCACACAGACACACTGTCTTGCTCTCTCTCTCACACACACGCATGCATGTCTCTCTCTCTCTCTCAGATCCTCCCACATGCATGCAGGCACGCACACAAATACACACACCGAGAGGCTAGTGGTGAAGGGACCTTGTGCAGGGGGAGTGTCCCTACCTCTGAGCCAGGAGACCCAGGTTTAAATTCCACCTCTTGCCCAGAACAGTTTGATTAGGGTGGCAGAAATCTGATGAGCTTTCTTCAGATCTGATGGATTAATATTGTGTCGGAATATTTAACTTTATCGAACCAATGCAGGTAGGCTATCATGATCCAACAACATGTTCCAAAAGGGGTTCTCGGCTGACCTCAACAGCAGTTCCTGAAGCCAGTGGGAACCTCTTGATATGTACAGGGGACGATGCTGCTGAGGTGATTATCTCACTGGGTTAATATCAAAAGGATGAGCTTGGGCCTACCGGAATATTAACCCAGTGAGATAATCACCTCAGCAGCATCGTCCCCTTGTCATTAAAAATCCTGTCATGGAAGGAAACCTTTTTCATAAGAAGGGTCTGGGCCCGAAACGTCAGCCTTCCTGCTCCTCTGATGCTGCTGGGCCTGCTGTGTTCATCCAGCTCTACACCTTGTTATCTCAGATTCTCCAGCATTAGCAGTTCCTACTATCTCTGGAAGGAAACTGCCAGTTCCTACTATCTCTGGAAGGAAACTGCCATCCTTACCTGGTCTGGCCTACATGTGACTCCAGACCCACAGCAATGTGGCTGACTCTAAACTGCCCTCTGAAATAGCCCTAGTTTGGGGCTACAAACTACAAATGGGTTTGCCAGCTTTGCCTGCTGTGAGATTAAACAAAAAAAACACACAAGTGGCAATTTGAGTGGGGAATGCTGCTTGAAGTTTTGACTCATACAACACTGAAACAGACCCTTCAGTCCAACCTGTCCATGCTGACCATGTTCCTCAACTAAACTGGTCCCACCTGCCTGCATTTGGCCCATATCCCTCTAAATATTTCTTATTCACGCACTTATCCAAATGCCTTTTAAACATTGTAACTGTACCCACATCCACTGAACCACTCTCTGGCCCCCTCATGCCTTTTTTAAATCCTTCTCCTCTCTCCTTAAAAAATATGCTCCCCCAGTCTTGAAAACCCTAGAGAAATGATATTTGCCATTCACTTTATCTCGTGACTTTATAGGCCTCTAAAAGGTCATCCTTCAACCTCCTACACTCCAGGGTAAAAAAATCCCAGGCTACCCAGCCTCTCCTTACAACTAAAACCCTCCAATCCCGGCAACATCCTGGTAAATCTTTTCTGAACCCTCTCTAGCTTGATAATATACTTAACATAATACAATATAACTTAAGAATGTCCTTTCTATTTTATGTTTTAATCAACCTCGCCAGGCACGTTATGGCTCATCTCCTGGGGCAGGTGGGTTTTAAACCCAGTCTTTTCAGGTCAGAAGTGAAACTTGCATCGCGAAGACTAAATTGCATGGGATCACACACCCAGATTTAATCATATAATAATCACAATATATTCCTCGAAAGTGTGCATTGTCTACTGTACTCTCCCAGCCTTTCTGACAGGCATAAAATATTACATCATCAAACCTTCAACAGGCTAAGCAAAATACTTGAATTTATTTACAGTTAAATAATACACAAAATCCAAAAGTGACAGAAAGGTCCCGAATGAGAGTCATGTTGAACAAGAAATGTTTAGTCTGTTTCTCTCACCACAGACCTGCTGAGTTTGCCCAGCACTGTTATTTAAGATTTCCAGCACCTGCAGTATTTTGCTTCTATTAGCAAGGTGCTGAACCCAAAGACCTTTGAATGAAGCAGCCTGCACTCTGTCGAATTGTAGTGGTTCAAGGAAACAGCTCACCTTGCTTTAGGGAAGATATTGTTAAACTTGAAAGGATTCAGAAAAGATTTACAAGGATGTTTCTGGGGTAGGAGGGTTAGAGCTATAGGGAGAGGCCCAATAGACTGGGGCTATTTTCCCTGGAATGTCACAGAAGAGGGGTGACATTATAGAGGCCTATAAAATCATGAGGGACATGGATAATGTGAATAGACAGGGTCTTTTCCCCAGGGTGGGGGAGTCCAAAACTAAAGGGCATAATTTAAGGTGAGAGGGGAAAGATTTACAAAGAAACTAACGGACAACTCTTTCACACAAAGGGTGGTGCATATATGGCATGAGCTGCCAGAGGAAGTGGTGGAGGCTGGTACAATTACAGCATTTAAGAGGTATCTGAATAGGTGTACGAATAGGAAGGGGTTAGAGGGATATGGGCCAAATGCTTGGCCAGTGGGACTAGATTATTTCAGGATATGTGGTCGGATATCTGGATGAGTTAGACAGAAGGGTCTGTTTCCGTGCTATACAATTCTGTGTTGCAATGGCAACTTCAGATGGCAATAAATGCTGGCCTTTTCCAGCAAAGGCCCCATCCCGTGGGTGAATTTAAAAGGTGGGGGGCACTACCACTCAAGAACCATACAGTCACATGAACAGGCTGGTGTGTTATACAGGGCAGTGGGTCTATATACTGCTCCTGTACATCACCTTGCTGTTATTCCCACTGTTAGGAGACCCAACAGAAAAGGCTCTATTCACGTTCGGTTATGCTCTCTGCTCTTCGTCCTCAAAACAAATGGAGGTGCGAGGAGGGAAAAAAGAAAGAAAGGAGGAGCAATTTTTGAAACACATTTATACATCGTGACTGCAAACGGCAAGGGTTGTTCACCACTCCCAGAGATGAATCAGCTCTTTATTTTTTTCTTGAGATGGCTGTGTGCATGACTCAGTTACCTGGTTGGACACTTCAAAGATCTCAGCAGGTGGGTGACTGCGCAGAGCCCCTTTCAAATGCTAATGCTTGGTGCGTTTCCACAGACAGTGCCATTCCAATCATCGAATGCAGGGAATAGATAATGGAACAGCGTCCACTAATGATTCGGGGGATCCGAAACAGAACAGCGCTGATTGATGTGCAGAGCTACAGAAAGGCCTCCCTCTGTGTCCCAGCTCTCAGTGAAACACCTCACACAGCAAAAGGTTACCCGACTGGAGTCAGACACCCCCTGGCGCATTTTAGAAGAGCCTCTCCTAGCCTCGGGGCGACCCCTGTGAGCTTTGTGACTGGTGAGGTATCGTCAATGTTGCAAGGCCGTCAGGCGATTCCACAGACAGCATTGAGCTCACAGTGCTGTTCAGTAGGAATCCAGGAAACTAGAGCAGATGGAGGGCATTCGGCCCATCCTTGCTTCACCATTCAGCAGATCGATGCCATTTCCCCCTGCACTATCCCCCATCATGTGATGTGTTAATTATCTGGCAATTTATTGATCTCCAGTTTGTTCATATTTGGTCGCAGAGCCACTGCAGCCTTATAGGGTAAAGAGTTTAAAAGTTTTTGAGAAGATTTGTAGCTCAGTTTGTGGATGAGGTTGTAGACTTCCTCACCGAGCCGGTGTGTTTGATTTGTTTCATCACCCAGCTAGGTAACATCAGTTAGTGCACCTTTGGTGAAATGTCAGTCATGCTTGTTTATATGACTCGGTTTGCTGGTGTGGATGGTATTACTTTCGGTTCTGTTTCTCAGTTATCCCACTAACGATGTTACATAGCAAGGTTTCAAAGCGTTTGCAGCCAAACACATCAGCTCGGCCAGCATGTCTACAACCTCACAGGTACACAAAAGGTATCCTCATACACAGAAAGAGATGTAGGTGTGCACAGAAAAAGGCACGTATACAGGCACACATACACACAGGAGTACAAAGGTGATCAGAGTCACAGGTTTGTGCACACACAAGCAGGCGTGCACATACAAACACAGTTGGATGCATACATAGACACAGGGACACACTTGGAAACACAATGTATGCAAAGATACTTCCTCTCACAGACACACACATGAATGAACTAAATAAAAGGGAAAAAAAGGAAGCCTCAATTTGAGATAACAAAGTGTGGAGCTGGATGAACACAGCAGGCCAAGCAGCATCTCAGGAGCACAAAAGCTGACGTTTCGGGCCTAGACCCTTCATCAGAGCCTCAATTTGATGCCTTTTCTGAAAGATGGCACCTCTGACTGTGCAGCTCTCCCTCAGTGCTGGCACTGGGATGCCAGCTTAGATTCACGCCTCTGGGGTGAGACTGACTCAGTGACAGTCATTCTTCCAGGATGGCCGACACCACTGCCCACCCTGTAGCTCAGGATGTTTACTTGACCCAACTGGAAGAACCTGGAGTCCAAGCATTTGCAAAATGTCTCAAAGATTCTATCTCAATGTCAGTCAATACAGCTGGTCATTCTTCACTTGAACAAGAATTTCCAGACATTTGTAGGGAAGATGGTGCCATTGAGGTAATTCTATTTGTTCCAGAGATCCAGGCTAGTGCTGTGGGTGGAAGGATTCAAATGAGTAAGTTCTGAAGCATGAAGCTAGTCTCAGTAATGGTGACAATGCAATGTATAAAATTCTAACAGGCTGTAGTGGTCATAATGAGGTCACCCGGCTGGCCCTCACAGAATATGAGTTCCCTGATTTGGGGCTGTTAATCCAGTCCAATCAGGGAGCCCTGGCTGACAGAAAGGAACAGGAGTGTCAGACGTTCTGTTCACTCTGAGTGCTGGGCCCTGACAGAGATGGATCAGTGTCAAGGACTCTCCATGTGTCAATAACGGGTGACTTGGTGACGAGAAATTGGTCTTGGTGCAGTTATTTCATAGATAAGGTAAGCTCCCAATGACTGGGGAGTTACAGTTTAAGTAAACAGGAGGTAAGGAAAAATTTCTTTATCCAGAGAACGGTGAGCCTGTGGAATTCTCTGCCATTGAAAGAGTTTGAGGCAAAAGCATTGAATGTTTTTAGGAAGCAGTTAGGTATAATTCTTAAGGATTAAAAGGTATAGGGGAAAAGTGGGAACTGAGTATCGAGTTGGGCGATAGTATTGAATGGCAGAGCAGGGCTGAACAGCCTACAGCTGAAAGGCTGAATGGTCCCTTTTTCTAACAGCAATAGTTGGCAAAACTCACCTGGCTCACCAATGTCCTTCAGGGAGAGAAATCTGCTATCCTCCCAAAAAAAACCCAAAGAACTGTGGGTGTTGAAAATCAGAAACAAAAACGGGGATTGCTCGAAAGGCTCTGCAGGTCTGGTGGCATTGTGAAGAGAAATCAGATTAACATTCAGGATCCGGTGACCTTTTTTCAGAACTGAATATGTTCACGGCTGAAGTCTTCATTTAGCTTTAAGTGGTGGAGTTTGCTTTGTAAAATACTGTGTTGTAATTTCAGAAGCAAAGGATGAGAACTGGTAGCTTGGGAAGAAATGATAGTGTGGTCCACTCCTGTCTATGCTGATGAGTTGATCATAACCATATGGCATAGAAGTAGAAGAGTTGCCGCTGGAGAATTTGGTGGCATATACCTAAGATCCCTACTCCTGCTGTCTGTTAACCTGCACCCAATCCAGAAGAACAAACAGGAGCAAATCTCTCCCTGCCATACACATAATCCTGACTGCACATTAAGCGCACCCCCTCAACCCCCACTCCAGGAATAATGCCTTGAATAGAGTTGCTTTTTACAAGAGGAGCAGGGATGGCATGGGAATGATGGGCTGAACGGTAGACTTTCGTGTTACATGATCCATTGATTCAGAGTCATAGGGATGTACAGCATGGAGACAGGCCCTTTGGTCCAACTTGTAAATGCGGACCCGATATCCTAAATTAACTCAGTCCCATTTGCCAGCATTTGGCACACATCCCTCTGAACCCTCCCTATTCACATACCCTTCCAGGTACCTTTTAAATGTAATTGTACTCCGTTGACTTCAACGGACAGGTCGCTGGAAATATGTCTGTCTGGTGGCCATTTGGGCTGAGATTTCTCTCATGGGCGCAGCGGAGTCAGTGGCCCATTGGAGGCCCCAACCTTTTATAATTAGCTTGTGCAGAACCTGCAGAAGAAGGAGTAGCCTTTCCAGTTCCACCTCAATGTACAGGCCCCTGCCAGCTACACTAGCCTTTCCTCTCAGATCCTCTGGTCCAGATTCCCTGTCACAGTGGGGATAAAATGATACGTCAATGGCAGTGGCTCCCGATGTATAATTTTGCTATTTGTTCACTCATGGATGTGGGTGACATTGGCCAGACCAGAATGCATTTCCCATTCTGATTGTCTCAGAAAGTGGTGACACACCTTCTTTAACTGGATCATTCCGTTTGGTGTTGGGACATCCACATGTGCTAACAAAGTGGGAGTTCCAGAATTCTGACCCAGTGATTCTGAAGGAGCAGTGATATGTTTCCAAGTCAGAACAGTGAATGGCTTGGTAGAGAACTTGCAGGGGTTGGTGTTCTCGTGTATCTGCTGCCTTTGGCTTTTCTGCTGGTGGAGGTCGTGGGCTTGCAGGAAGGTGGTGAGTTGCTGCATAGCATCTTGTAGATGGGACATACTGCTGCCAATGTGCCTCAATGATGGACGTACAAAGTACAGAGAATATAGAGTTGAGGGGAAAGCCTAGTGCAGCCTATAGTAGTAAGCTAGGTCTGGAAGGGCTAATCCTTCTTTTCTGGGTTCTGCATGTGCTAATTATGAAAGGTTGGGGCTTCAATGAGCTACTGACTACTCTGCTCCCTCATGAGGGAAAGTTCAACACAGAGGCGGTATATTTGTGACAGATGCCTCAAACAGGTGTAAGGGGCCTACAGTTCATTAGATATGGCAAGCAGAGACACATGGGAAGTTGCCTTTACCAAGATGGCAGCACTACTAATGCAGGAGCCCATTTAGACAATGCATTATATCACAACACTGACCTTCATTGTCCACATAAAGAGAAATGCAATGAGGATAAATTTCTCTGTAGATCAATGTAAGTAGGTCAGGTTTTGGGCAATTCTTATGTTCCTCTAAGGTACGTACCAGACCATAGGGCTCTTCTCTCATTAGAGGGAGATGACTGGTCATGAGTCTCAGGCGAGGGGAGACGTTGAAAAGGAGGGCCATTTATAGCAACCTTAGCCGGTGATGGGAATTGAACCCGTGTGTCACTCTGCATTGCGGACCTAAAAACCAAGCTAACCAACTCCGTATACATTATGTAGATTTTCACTGAACAGTGAGTCTTTAACAATTGTAGGTTAAAATGATGAAGGTATTGTAGCACAAAAGCAGTCCAGTTGGCCGATTGTGTGCTTGCGGTCTTTCTGCACGTGCAGCTCAGATAGATCATCATATAATCCCTACAGTGTGGAAACAGGCCCTTCAGCCCAACAAGTCCACACTGACCCTCAGATCATCCCACCCAGATCCACCCCCCTATAACTCACCTAACCTACACATCCCTGAACACCACAAGCAATTTAGCATGGCCAATCTACCTAACCAGCGCATCTTTAGACTGTGGGAGGAACACCAGCGCACCTGGAGGAAACCCACGCAGACACGGGGAGAATGTGCAACCTCCACACAGACGGTTGCCTGAGGCTGAGAATCGAACCCAGGTCCCTGGTGCTGTGAGGCTGCAGTGCTAACCACTGAGCCACCATGCTGCCAAGTCTTAGCTTGAATGTGTAGCACTGCAAAACATTTCCCTTCAGCATCAAAGGATCCTTCAGGTCCTGACCCAAAATGTCAACCTTCCTGCTCCTCTGATGTTGCCTGGCCTGCTGTGTTCATCCAGCTCCACACTGTGTTAGCTCTGACTCCAGCATCAGCAGCTCTTATGATCTCCGAGTGAGTGATTTCCCTTCAGGTTGTTAACCAATCTAGTTTGTTTGAACATTAATCACGACTATGCGAATGCACAGTTGTTATGTGGACCATTCGTTTCAAGTCTCTCTACATCACAAGGCCTATTCAGAAGCACTATGTCCAATTCCCTGTTCAAGGAAGGATATTATTAAGCTGCAGAAGATTCAAAAGAGATTTACCGGATTTTGCTGGGAATGGACAGTCGAGTTATAAGGAGGCCAGGACTTTTCACACTATACTGTGGGAGTTAGGGAGAGGTGACCTGATAGAGGCTTATAACATCATAAAGGGTACAGCTAAGGTGTCTATTACCTCTGGCTGGAGGTTTTAAGACTAGGGGACAATTTTTAAGGTGAGAGGAGAGAAATTTAAAAAAGACATGGGGGTAATTTTTTTTCACACAGAGAGTGGTTTGTGTGAAATGAACTTCCAGGGGAAGTGGTGGATGTGGGTACAGTAACAAAGTTTAAAAGATATTTGCATAAATTCATGAATAAGAAAGGTTTGGAGGGATATGGACCAGGATCAGGCAAGTGGGACTGGTTTTGTTTGGAATTATGGTTGGCATGAACTGATTGGGCCAGTTTGTGTGACTCTATGACTATGACTGTATGACTTTTGAATGGACATGAAGCACTTTGGGAAAATGAGAACTTTCTTGAGGTGAATTTTACAATAGGGATGGTTTTAGTATTTTACTGAATTTTAGTATCATCTCGGCAGAAAGTAGCAGAACTTCAGACTTTCAGTCAGCAGCACCCTCTGGAGTTCAGAGATAGCAGGAACTGCAGATGCTGGAGAATCTGAGATAACAAGGTGTAGAGCTGGATGAACACAGCAGGCCAAGCAGCATCAGAGGAGCAGGAAAGCTGACGTTTCAGACCTACGTATTGTCCTTTATGAAGAAGGGCCTAGGCCCGAAACGTCAGCTTTCCTGCTCCTATGATGCTGCTTGGCCTGCTGTGTTCATCCAGCTCTACACCTTGTTATCTCAGCGCCCTCTGTTGGACGATTTGTGGCCTCAATGCTCCACCTTGAGACTTGCTGCTACATTACTCACTGCAGGACTGAGAGAGTGGGGCATCCTTTGCATGAGACGATAAACCGAGGACTGCAACTGATCTCCAAGGTGGACAAAGAAAATTCTTCCTACATGCTGGCCCACTCTCCTTCCAAATTGGCCTTTGCTGTTTCTGTGACTTTGCAAAATAGCTGCTAAACTTATCCATATAATGACAGCAGAGATGCAAATATCAAGGGTGCACAACAAAGCAAGGAGGAAATGGAAATTTATCTTTGACACTTTTCAATCACATGGTCTCCATATTCTCCCCACCTCTGACAACCTGTGTTCTCTTTGTCATAGAGTTGTCATAAAGTCATACAACAAGGAAACAGATCCTTTGATCTAACCAGTCCATGCTGGCCTTAATCCCAAACTAAACTAGTCCCACTTGCCTGCTCCTGGCCCATATCCCTCCAAACCTTTCCTATTCATGTACTTATCTAAATGTCTTTTAAAGATTGTAACTATACCATATCCACCACTTTCTCTGGCAGTTCATTCCACACACATAAACCACTCTCTGTGTGAAAAGGTTACCCCTTTCAATTCTCTCCTTAAAAATATGCCCCTTGCGGTCTATTTTATTTCAACATGGGAAGTAGGCATGGCTGCCAAGGAAGGTGCCCATTCCTAGAAATGATTGCCTCTCTGGGTCATTTCATAGGGAATTAAAGTAGTGCTGCGGGCCTGGAGTCACATGTAGACCATACTGGGAAAGGGTTGTGGACTTCCTTCCTGAGAAGATACCACTGACAATGTACAATGGTCACCAGTAGGCAAGCTTTTAATTCCAAAGATTATTGAACTAAAACTTCCCCATTTTCCAACAGTGCCCTGAGAACATAAGCCTGGTTCTCTGGACGATCAGCCTTCTGTCCCATGCTCTATGTGGCGGTTCAATGGATGTGATCCAGACAAAGATTAAGCCACAATTAAAACAAAATTCTATGGGTGCTGGACAACTAAAGTGAAAAAGAAACCAAAATCGTTGGAGGAATTCAGTAGGGTCTGGCAGCTCCTTGGCGGGGGCTGGAGAGAAGAGAGAGAGAGAGAGGGGGTATTAACATTTTCAGTCTAAGGTTACTCTTCGCAATCGGCCTGAGAATCTATTCCCGTAGCCATTCCTACGGCTCAATGCGTTATAGTTTGTCCATTGAGACAGAACCCCGCTTTGATAAACAAGCACAGGAGTCAGATTGCATGAAGGCTTTATATTGGACAGAAGCCTTTGAAACTGAAATGCCATGAAGGCCAATATTGAATCACCAAGTCTC
Source organism: Stegostoma tigrinum (assembly GCF_030684315.1). Lineage (NCBI taxonomy): Eukaryota > Metazoa > Chordata > Chondrichthyes > Orectolobiformes > Stegostomatidae > Stegostoma > Stegostoma tigrinum. The sequence continues at coordinate 10,710,884 of NC_081389.1, read as the reverse complement.
TCTTCCTTCAGACATACACTGTACATGACAGTGACCCAGCTAGCCAACTCTTAGAGCGAACAGAACCCCTGACACTCTTGTTTATATCTGTCAGCCAGGGCTCCCTGATTGGGCCATGTTAACAGCCCCAGTCAGGTGACTTGTACCCTATGATGTCCGCCTGGCTGACCTCATCCCAATCACTACAGGCACTAGTTAGTAAGCCCTGTAACATTGTACAGCACATCAGGATAGAATCCATCCATTCAGTACGGTGGGGAGGTGTGTGTCACAGAGCCATACAAAACAGGAGAGACCTTTTGGCCCATCAACTCTGCACTGACCTGTCTGCACTAATCACACTTTCCAGCACTTGGCCCATTGCTTTGAATGTAATGATACTTCAAGGTCTCATCTACCTACCTTTTAGAGATTGGGAGGTTTCCTTCCTCAAATACTCTAACAGACATTGCATTCCAGATTCCCAGCAACTACTGGATGAAAACATTTTTCCTCAAGTCCCTTGTAAACCTCCTTCCCTCACCTTAAAATGAGGCCCACTCATTATTGACCCTTCAATTACAAGACAACAGCTGTTTTCTATCCACCCTGCCCATTTCCCCATAATCATAGACACCTCTGTCAGGACCCCCTTAGCTTTCTCTGATTTATGGAAAATGACACAAGCTTATCCAGCCTCTCTTCAAAGCTAATTTGGTTTGATTTGATTTTGAAAACTGAGAGACCAGAATGGGCCACAGTATTCCAGAAGCAGTCTCACCAATGCCTTGTAAAACCTAAACATAACGCCCCAACTCCTATACTCAAGTCGGCTGAATTTGTAAGTGCCTGCACTTTTATGTGCAGTGACTAATCTTATCAGTGCATGTGTGTGGAGAGGCAAAGTTAATCACCAATCCAGTTGCTTTTCCATCTTATAGTTCTCTTTTCACTGTCTCCAAACACAGTCTGGAAAATTACAAGAGCACTGTGTGTGATTATCAGTGGGCATATTGCAGCTAAAGTATGTGTCATTGAGGAAAAGCGTTAGTCACTTTTCCTGCACTGTAATCTCGCAATAATGCCTGTCATTTCAATTGTGGCACTTTACTTCAGTGTACGAGACGATCTTACGACCCTCGGGAGAGAACACTAGTTAATTGAAAAGGCTTGTATTTATTAGAAGAGTTTATAGAAGCAGCAAACAATGGAACTCTTGCCTCTTAGAAATGAGAAGCAGCAAGATAGAGGCATTGAAGATTAAAGAAAGGCTTCGGAGAGATCCGGACTCTGAAATCGTCATGATAATTCCAACAGGAAATTCAGAACTAATGTCTTCACCCAGTGTATGTGAGAACGTAGGCCATGCTACCCTAAGGAGTCTTTGAGATGACTATAGGTCAATCTGGGAGCTCCTGCCATACAATCAGAAACGTCTTTGTCTCTGCTCCAGAATTTTCTGGGTTTGAGTTCCACCTCAGGCCTTGATGGCCAAGGAAGGTACATTGATATTGTGGCCTAGCAACTCTGATTATCAACTGGCAAACCCTTTCCCTACACACTGATGGCAGGCCGAGCTTTACTCTGTATCTAACCCTGTCTCAAAGTGTTTGACGAGAACAGTGTCAAGGGAGATTTACTCTATCTAACCTCATGCTGCTCCTCTCCTGGGGGTGTTTGGTGGACACAGTGTCAAGGGAGATTCAATTTCTGTTTAAAAGAATAGTGGCAGCTTTACTCTGTATCTAACCCATGCTACCCATGTTCTGTGAGTATTTGATAGTGACATGTGGAGGAAGATTTACTCTGTATCTAACCACATGCTGTGTCTCTCCTGGGAGCATTTGATGCGGACAGTGTAGAGGAAGCTTTATTCTGTATCTAACCTCAAGCTGTCCCCGTCCTGGGAGTGTCTGGTGTGGGGAAGCTTTACTTTCAGTTTAAGAGAGTTTTTTTATTTATTCATTCACGGGATGAGGGCATGACTGCCGAGGCACCATTTGGTACCCGTCCCTGATTGCCCAGAGGGCAGTTAAGAGTCAGCCACATTGCTGTGGGTCTGTAGTAACATGTAGGCCAGACCGGGTAAGGTTGGCAGTTACCTTCCCTAAAGGACATTAGAGAACCAGATGGGTTTTTTTCAACAATTGACAATGGATTCGTAGTCATCATTAGAATGTTAACTCCAGATATTTATTGAATTCAATTTCCACTATCTGCTGTGGTGGGATTCGAACCTGGGTCCTCCAAAACATTACCTGGATCTCTGGATTAATAATTCAGCGATAATACCACTAGGCTATTGCCTCCCCAAGTAGTGGGAGCTTTCCTCTGCATCTAAGCTTTGTTGTTCCTAACCTGGGAGTGTTAAATGGGGAAAGAGCCAAGTGAACTTTGCTCTGCATCTAACACCATGCTGTCCCTGTCATGGGAGTGTTTCATGGGCATAGTGTAGAGGAAGCTTTGCTCTGTATCCAACCCTGTGTTGTCCCTCTCCTGAGAGTTTTTGACAGTGACAATGTAAAGGAGGCCTTTACTTTCAGTTTAAAAGATTACAGCAGGAGAGACTCCTGGTCTGCTATGGGATGGACAGAAATTGAGGCTTTGAAGTTTCCGTCACATTTAGACAGATGGTCAAAAGGCATTCGGCACGCTTGCCTTCATTGCTCAGTCCTTTGAGAACAGGCGTTGGGACGTTATATTGAGGTTATACAAGACATTGGTGAGACTGCTTCTGGAACACTGTGATAACAAAGTATAGAGCTGGTTGAACACAGCAGACCAAGCAGCATCAGAGGAGCAGAAAGGCTGACGTTTCGGGCCTAGACCCTTTTTCAGGACACAGTGTTCCAGTTCTGGCCACCCAGTTATAAGAAGGATATTATTAAGCTGGACAGCGTTCTGAACAGATTTACCAGGATGTTGCCAGGTATGGAAGGTTTGCGTTATAAAGAAGGGCTGGATAGGCTGGGACTTTTTTTTCACTGCAGTATAGGGGATTGAGAGGCGACATTATAGAAGTTTATAAAATAATGAGGAGTATAGATAGAGCTGATAGTAGTTGTCTTTCCCCTAAGATGGGGGATTTCAAGACTAGGGGGGTACATTTTTAAGGAGAGTCATTTAAAAAAGACATGAAGGATAATTTTTTTTACATAGAGGGTGGTTTGTGAGTGAAATAAACTTCCTGAGATGAGAATGAGAGGACTGACAGATGAATTAACCCCAAACCAATCGGCTGCGGCATGTCACTTACCCTTTAAAGCTGTGGGGGAGCTACTTATTTCCTGGAGAAAGCAAGAGAGTTGAGACATAGCGGAATTAAAACGTTATTCATTAATTTTCAATGAAGAGGCTGCAAATTAAAGTGAGAGGGTTGTGTAATTAATTCAGCAAGGACTTTTTATTCACGTAGCATCTTTTATCCCTTCAAATAGCCCAAAGGACACTCCAGCCAAAGAAATTCATTGCAATTGTGTTCATTTCTTGTAATGTATGGAAATGTGGTGGTCAATCTGCAGCTCCTACAAATGGCAATGTGAAAATCTACTTGTTGGATTATCAAAATTGTCCACAAAACTGGGAGAATTCGCCAACTTTGATTGAGATCTTTCCCTTGGCCCTGAGAGGGTTAGTAGAGGTAGCTTTCAGCTCTCTTATCTCCTGGTCAATAGAGACCCCAGAATGGTCCCCCCTACTAACACATTAGCCTAGATTACTAAACGAACCTACAGCTGTCTACCACAGTTAGCAGTGGGCTGTGCATGTAGCTGGACTGAGCAATGTACACTTCAAAGGAAGTGCTCACTTCACACAATATTTTATCAGTGTCACCAATTCGTATTTATAGAGTCCTACAGATTCTCTGTCCAACCAGCCCATGCCAAACATAATCCCAAACTAAACTCGTCCCACCTGCCTGATCCTCCAAACCTTTCCTGTCCATGTATTTATCCAAATGTCTTTTAAATGGTATAATTGCTCGAGCCCTGGACATTTATTGGATTTGTAGAAAAGACGTTGCAAAAGTTGAAAGATTTCAGAAAACGTCTACAAGGACGTTGCCAGGGCTGTAGAGAGAGGTTGAATAGACTGAGGCTATTTTCCCTGAGAGTCAGATGCTAAGGGGTCATGATTTTACAAACTTCTACAAAGTCACCCCTCAGCCTGTGAATCAATCTGTTTAACCACGATACAAACATACCTTCCGCAGCAAACAAGTTTTGCAGTGGGACGCAGACCTAGAGTTTGTGGTTCAGAGGTAGGGACAATACCACTACACCACAAGACATCTTGATCCATCCTGTTTATAAACAAATCAACATTGGTAATATTGATAAAATATCATATGAACTGCATGTCTCCTTTGACTTTTGATTTACCCATGTACCTAGGTACAGTGAAAAGTTTTGTTTCGCATGCAGTAAAGGTGGACCATACCACACAAAGTGCATTACATAATAGAACAGAGCGTAGAATACAATGTTACGCTTACAGAGAAGGCGTACAGAGAGCGAGATCAACATTAAATTTAAAATTTCACAGGTCCATTCAGAAGTCTGATAATACTAGGGAAGAAGCTGATGTTGTTTCTGCTGGTATGTGTGTTTAAGCTTATGTGTCTTCTGCCCAGTGGACAAGGGTAGAAGAGATTATAACTGGGATGGGAGGGGTTTGAAGTGTCACACATATTTCTTGCATCTCTTCCTCAATCACATTTTAAACACCCCTATAGGGAGCAACGTATCTTCTGGTTAACTGTAAGGAAAGGCCATGGGTAATCTCAATGTTGCAGCTCTTGTATCTACCATGTAGTTGTCCACAGAGAGAAATGGCCAAGGCTGGTACAGTTACAACATTTAAAAGGCATTGGATGTGTACATGAACAGGAAGGATTTAGAGGGATATAGGCCAAAAGCTGGCAATTGGGACTAGATTAAATTATGATAGCTGGTTGGCCTGGATGAGTTGGAACAAAGAGCGTGTTTCTGAGCTGTACAACTCTATGACTCTAAGACACTACTTGCCATGCAGCCGATTCAGTGAGCTCTCCGAAAAAGCTATCGGATTAATCCTGCTCTTTCTCCATTCCCTGGAAGCCCTGCTCATCCTCTTACTTTAATTGTCCATCCAGTTCCCTCCAAATGCTATGATTGCTCCCACTTCCAATCAACTTTTCATTTTGTTTGGCTTTTTTGTCTGTGTCTTTTTCTTTTGAGTCTTTCTTTCAAGCCTTCCCCCATGATATTCTATGAGTTGGGGGGTAGGTTAAATCTACTTCTAACCAAACAGAAATATAGTAAATTGTCTGTATCCACGAAATTATGAATTGCGAATTCACACCAAAAAAGGATGAGTGACAACAAAAATCACATATCCAAGATATTTTTAATGAGCTCACATCACAAACTTCAACATACAGGGGGTTTCTGAGGAATTGAACCCTCATGGATGTAGAGGAATGACTATATACAATATGGTTCCAAACAGCACCACAATCTCCGTACTCAGCAGAATATGAAATATTCACCTGGTTAGCAGGGTCCAGGCAGGGCATGTGGATTGAAGGTAAGAGGGAATTCGAGAGGAAATGTATTCAATTTGTTCACCAGAGGGTTGTGTTGATCATTGCAGCAGGCGCATTAAATCAATGGTCTACACTGCTGCCTCACAGCACCAGGGACCTGGGTTCGATTCCAGTCTCAGGTGACTGTCTGTGAGGAGTTTGCAAATTCTCCCTATGCCTGTGTGGGTTTCCTCCGGGTGTTCTGCTTTCCTCCCACTGCCCAAAAAATGAGCAAGTTAGGTGGATTGGCTTTGCTAAATTGCCCATAGTGGCCAGGGATATGCAGGCCAGGTGGATTTTCCATGGGAAATGTAGGATCTCAGGGATTGTAGAGTTGGAAGGGATGCCCTTTGGAGAGTTGATGTGGGCTCAACGGTCCAAATGGCCCGCTTCCACACTGTTGGGTTGATTTAAAAAGTGCTGTCACCTCTGTGAGAAATGGGACTAGGCTTTGCGGACTAGAGTGACTGAATGGTCTCATTCTGTGCTCCAAACACCTGCAGTTCCATACAATTGAGGCATCAGTAAGCTACAGTAAGTACTGCCCAGTAACATTGTCCATTATAGATTGTAACAAGGACAGCCAGCTGGGCCTCAGAGTAAAGGCTCCCTGATTGAGACTGTTAGTCTGGCCCAATCAGGGAGCCCTGGCTCACATAAAAAGGGTAAGTGACACTCTGGTGCCTGACAATGTACGAGGCCGTGCTGTAGCCAAGGGTGTTGTGGTAGTGCAGGGCATTGGTTAGACCACTTTTGTGTACAATTACTGTCTCCCTGCTATAGGAAAAATGTTGTTAAGCTTGCAAGGGTTCAGAAAAAATTTACAAGGATGTCACCAGGACTGGAGGGTTTAAGCTATAGGTGGAGGCTGAATAGGCTGGGGCTATTTTCCCTGGAGCATTGGAGGCTGAGGGGTAACCTTGTAGAGATTTGTAAAATCATGAGGGGCATGGACAGGGTGAATAGCCAAGGTCTTTTTCCCAGGATACGGGAGTCCAAAACTAGAGGGCTTAGGTTTAAGGTGAGGGTGGAAAGATTTAAAAGGGACATAAGGGGCAACTTTTTCACACAGAGGGTGATGTGTGTATGGAACAAGCTACCAGAGGAAGTGGTGGAGGCTGGTACAATTATAACATTTATGCGGCATCTGGATGGATATAGGAATAAGAAGGGTTTAAAGGGATATGGATCAAATGCTGGCAAACGTGACTAGATTAATTTGGAATATCTGGGTCAGCATGGACGAGTAGGACTGAAGGTTCTGCTTCCGTGCTGTACAACTCTAAGGGTCTATGATTATCTGTATCGCAGAAAAGATATGCCTAACATAGAGAGGGAGTACAGTGCAGGCTCACAGCAGCCCCACCAGCTGCTCTGGGAAGCCCTGTTTGTGTTCAAAGAACATGGTAAAGGTGAAGCCTGGGCCATTGGAGCTATTTTAGGAAAATTGTCAGGACATTTAAGAAAAAGCCAGGATGTCTGTCACCATGAAGTGAAATGCAGCTGGTGACTCACGGCAACAACTGTAATGGAACAGAGGGTGATCTTTAAGGAAGAGGTGCCTCAGATTCGGGCTGACTACAACTCAACGTGAACACAAACAGGGGTAACACGGTGTGAAGCTGGATGGACACAGCAGGCCAAGCAGCATCAGAGGAGCAGGAAAGCTGACATTACGGGTCTGGACCTTTCTTCAGATTTTCTAAAGAAGGGTCCAGACCCGAAACGTCAGCCTTCCTGCTCCTCTGATGCTGCTTGGCCTGCTGTGTTCATCCAGCTCTGCACCTCGTTATCTCAGATTCTCCAGCATCTGCAGTTCCTACTATCTATGAACACAAACAGGGTTATGTGTTTTTGTGATTTTCTGCGTGACAAGGGAGTTAGAGAGGGAACAAGAAAAGGGAACACATACACAACCAGACAAATGCAATGAGTTGAAAAGAGTGATGAAGGTAAGGCGAAGTTTGACAAAGAAACAGCGTGAGAAGAGAATGGTAGTCAACTTAAAAACAAATCCACAAGTCTTCTGGAACAATCGTACAATCCCTACAGTGCAGATAGAGGCCATTTGGTCCATCAATTGTGCACCAACACTCTGAAGGTCACCCCGCTCTATCCCTGTAACCCTGTATTTCCCATGGTTAATCCACCTAACATGCACATCCCTGGGCACTACAGGCAATTTAGCATGACCATTCCACCCTGCACATCCTTGGACTGTGGGAGGAAACCGGAGCACCCGGAGGAAACCCACGCAGACACGGGGAGAAGATGTAAACTCCACACAGACAGTCATCAGAGGGTGGAATCAAACCCAGGTCCCTGGCGTTGTGAGGCAGCAGTGCTAACCACTGAGCCACCATGCCGTACATCAAGCTGTTCCCAATCCGAAGTGAACTCAACCATCTCAGTGTGCTGAATCTTATTATTTTTTGGCTAAGTGTGAGTTGTATTCAGTACTTGAGGCATTTTCCTCAGGAAGCCCAGTGATATTTCTCACCGTGTCCTACCCAATGTTCCTCATTTACTGGCTCCCCGCTGCCTCCGTGGCATTCCTTCTCATCCAATTCTAGCCTCACCTTGTCACGCGCCATTCCCAGAAAAACATTGACATGCCCCACTCAGTGGATATCTGCCAAAGGCTGGCACACCTGTTTGTTCATGCCATCTTTAAAGGCTGCTGTACCCCTGGATGAGACCTGGCATTGTGAAGCTGCCCTGGCAGAATCTATGCATGTTGGAGAATGGGAGGAAAGTGGCTGTGATTCATCAATGGGAACCTGGAGGTCCTCATAGGTGTAGTGGACCCACACAGGAGGCTGTGCCAGCCTGATTTGAGGGTACCACCCACGTCATTGCTGCCTCAACAGGGTGGAGGAACAGCTGGCAGTACGTTTGGAGGGCCAATGACCTTCTCTGTTCCATGTGATATGTGGGACATGGCTCCCTCTTCTGTATGCACACTCACTCTATCTCCACTCCCACCAGGGCTAAATAATTACCACATTGTCTGCAACAATCATATTTTATTTACACAATCATAGACTCAGAGAGTTGTACTGCGGACCCTTCAGCCCAACTCATCCATGCCGACCAGATATCCTAAATTAATCTTGTCCCGTTTGCCAACATTTGGCCTATATCCCTATATCTTGCCTTCAATGCTACCCGTTACCCTTTGCAAACCACTAATTCCTGCATGCCCTCCATGCTGCCAGCTCACTGCCTCCGAAAACCTCACCATTTACCCCAGCCATGCCAGCCACCTTCACCCACACTCGGTTCCTCCCTTTCATCCCAGGTGGCGTCAGTGAGGTAGAAAGAGCCCAGATGGGTGGAGAACTGCCTGACATTAGGCTCCTCACAAGAAGAGAATCCGGTCCCAGGCAGCAGAAGACCAGGATTGCTCCTGCTGGATACCGGGGACATCCATGTCCTGCCAACTGAGTAAGTCTCATGCTTCTTCAAACTGCAACTCTCCCAGTAACCCCGCTGTTGGTGTCATTCACTGCGCATCCCATGTAACGACAGGTAGCAATGTCTCCTCCTTCCTCTGTTTTACAGGCACTGGCAGTGTCTCCTCTGCAGAGAAACACCGGTCTGCCTCAGAGGCAACTTCCTTGATCTTGGAGGATGAGAGCATCGAGTCTCAGAGAGAGAGCATCAGCAAAGTTTCCTCCTGTAGCCCCACCAGCCTAGACTGGTGCCTCAGTGACAGCGGTGGGTGGGGGCGTTGTTGGGGGCACAGTGGAGGTGTGCAGGTTAACGTTCCAACATTTGCGAGGCATAATATAGTGAGCACTTCACTGCAACAGCACAGCAGCACTGGTAAAGAAATGGTCCAGGCCTCAGGCCCTCTGCTCCAAACTGCACAGGGGAAGGGACAAGAGCTCACCCCGTGGTAATAGTTTGAAGGATGGCAGGACAGCTCTTCCTTCTGTTTTGGCTAATAGTTATTCTTCAACAAATAATGTTGAAGTAGAAACAAAGAGAAGAAGAACAGGAGTGGGCCATTCGGTCATAGAGTCATAAACAGCTGGTGGGGGTGCTGTGAGCCTGCACTGTACTCCCTCTCTATGGTAGGTATATCCTTTCTATGATACAGTGACCAATGCTCCAGGCGTGGTCTCACCAAGGCCCTGTACAACAGCAGTAAGACATCCCTATTTCAAACATGGGTGAAGTAATTCCACAGAGGCTGCTATCTCCTTATCAAATCACCCTTTATTTACATAATCACACAGCCATAGAGTTGTACAGCACAGAAGCAGACCCTTTGGTACAACTCGTTCATGCTGACCCAGATATCCTAATTTAATCTATTCCTCCCGCTTGTTAGCATTTGGCCCATATCCCTATAAACCCTCCCCATCCAGATGCAATGTGAATGCTGTAACTGTACCAGCCTCCATGACTTCCTTTGGCAGCTCATTCCATACACACACCACGCTCTGTGTGAAAACGTTGCCCCTTATGTCCCTTTTACATCTTTCCCCTCTCACTTTAAACCAGTGCCATCTTGTTTTGGACTCCCCTGCCCCAGGAAAGAGGCCTCGGTTGTTCACCCTATCCATGCCCCTCATAAACCTCTATGTGGTCACCCCTCAGCCTCTGAAGCTCCAGAGAAAACAGCCCCAGCCTATTTAGCCTCTCCCTGTAGGTCAAAGCCTCCAAACCTGGAAACATCCTTGTAAATCTTTTCTGGGCCATTTCAGATCTAACTATATCTTTCCTATAGCAGGGAGACAGGGATTGAATGCAGTATTCTTAAAGTGGCCGAACTTTACAGCCACAGCATGACCTCCCAACTCCTATACTCCGCTTCACCATTCAGCACAACAATGGCTGCTCGTCCAATCCAGTACTGTATTCCCACTTTCTCCCCATACTCTTTGACCCCTTTTGCCCCAAGACTAAGAACTATATCTAATTCCAACTAGAAAACTTTAAATGTTTTAGCCTCAACCAATTTCTGCGGCAGAGATTTCCACTCCCTGGGTGACGACATTTGCTCCTTATCTCAGTATGTACAATGTCAATGAATAGTAACGCTGTAACTATTAACAGTGAGCTCTGAAGAAGGGCCACCGGATCTGAAATGTCAACTCTGCTTTTTCTCCGTAGATGGTGCCAAACCTGTAGAGTTTCTCCAGCAATATGTTTCTGATTTCCAGCACCCCCACTGTTCTTTTGATTTCCTTAAAATTATGATCTGCATATTTTCATTTTACTGTTTGTGGGATCTTGCTGTGCACAAATTGATTGTTACACTTCCTTTTTTTTAAATTTATTCATTCACAGGATGTGTGCATCACTGGCCAGTCCAGCATTTATTGTCCAAAGGGCACACCCCTAATTTCCCACAGGGCAGTTAAGAGTCAACCACATCGGCGTGGGTCTGGAGTCACATGTAGGCCAGACCAGGTAAGGATGGAAGATTCCTTCCTTAATGGGTTTTTACAACAATGGATTCATGGCCATCATTAGACTCTTGATTCCAGAATTTTGTTGAATTCAAATTTCACCATCTGCTGTGGTGGGATTCAAACCTAGGGCCGCAGCGCACTACCTGGGTCTCTGGATTAACAGTCCAGTGATAATACCACAAGGCCAACGCCTCCCCAATTGCCTAGCACTTTCATAATATTAACCATGTTTGAAATGAGCCTTCAGGGTTATGATAGTTGCAGGGGAAGTTAGGAGAATGGCACTCGTCCTGAAAGCTGGAGTTGATGTGATGGGCTGAATGGACTCCTGTGCTATAAAAATTCCGTGATTGCAATTTGTGGTACCCATTCATGACTGGAGTAAGTAGACAAGTTCTTTCAGTCTATAAATAGATGACATTTTGTAGATGATGCTGTGCACCTTTTAAACAATGAACTTTAAAAGGTTTGGATATGCAATCACATTGAAAAGATCGTAATAGAACAAAATATTTACTCATGACATTTACTACTAAATTTTCCCTTAATTTTCTGTTAAGTCTGGCATGCCCAGTCAGAGAACAGTACAGAGGACACTGTGTTATAGGGACGCTCTGTTTGAATGTTTTAAATTACAGCTGGAGTAAGCCATTCCCAAACTAAATTGTCTGCTTAATGAAAACCACATTTTTTTTAAGTCAAGGAGTATTCACTTATCGTCCCAAGCAGAGTCTCTTACACATGTACACTCTGAACTGGTCTGTCATCTTTTGAAATGAAAGCCATCAATCACTGTCAGGGTGTTTGATGCTAAATGTCAAAGTTCACAGGGACCTCCCATGCAGTTTGAAAATGTCAGATAAAAAGATGAGGCTGCTGCGTTCTGTCTGCATGGGGTGAAAGTTCATGGCGATGTTTCCTGTCATTTGAGTGTCAAACGTTAAAATGCATTTCAGCGCTGTAGAAGAGAAAGTGTTTGACCAACAGAGACCAAGAAAATGATTCATTTCTGGACTAAAGGTCATCTTTCGATTCTGTTTTAAGGAAAGTTTGTTGAAAGGCTAAACACTTCTGAAATGTGGAAGGAAGTTTCCATTTGGTTATAATTCTGTCTTTGGGATTTTTTTTGCAAAAATGAATTTGTTCAAATTTGCAGTTAAACTTCAGCTGAGGCTGCACAGGAACTGACCGTTGTGTTGGTATCAGGGCAGATGAGTTTGATGAATCTGCTGGTCACAAAATGTAAATGGTGTTGGGCCTGATGTCTATTTGATAGCTAGCTCCAAGATTTTCTATTAAACATGGTGAACAGTTTTCTCCAACGGTGTTCCCAATTCCACCAGCTTCCCTCCAGGCAGTAAACTGAAAGAACTGTGGATGCTGGAAATCAGAAAGAAAGACTGAAATTGCTGGAAAATCTCAGCAGGTCTGGCAGCATCTGTGGAGAGAAAGCAGAGTTAACGTTTTAGGTCCAGCAACCCTTCCTCAGAATAGTTCTGAAGTTGCTGCCAGGCCTGATGAACTTTCCCAGCAATTTCTGTCTTAGTTCCCTCCAGACGGTTTAAGTTGAAATCAGAGAGGGATGTCATCTATAGAGTACATGACAACACCATCTAATTCATGTGAATTTATGATCCAAACCTTAAATGCTGTTCGTAACATTCAAAAACTGATGATTGCAGTATTCTAGAAGACTCTGCTGTATATCAGATTGAAGTTCCACTTCCTCAGCCCTGCACTCCAAGCTCTTCGAGAAAGTAGCTAATAGTCTACTGGCTGTTTAAATTGTTTTTTGTTTGTGCACTCGCTTTGTTACTTGAACACTTAAATCCCTTTGCACGTTTACAGCTTCCAGTCCCTCAGCAATAAGGAATTTTTCTCAAATCAAAAAAGAATAAATCATACTTCTTTAAATGGAACTCTGCTGCAGGTTTAACCACACCCTTGGTCTATCCGTTCATTTTGTAACTTGGTGCTCCCAGCTACATAACTTTTTATGCAACCCAGTTTAGTGCAAAATACAAACTCTCTTTCTTCCAAGTCATTTATATATATTGTAAAAAACTGATGCCCTGTACTGAACTTCAGAGGTCGTCTCATCTATCAAATTATGTCCCCTTTGACACAATTCTTCTCTCCTATCCCCCAAGCAATTTCCAACTGGAAATGTGGAATTGTCTCGAATTCCAATTGGCCTTCCTTCCAATCTTAAAAGATTTTCCATTTTCCAAACATTGACGGGGTACCTGAATCTAGAAAGCTTTGGAAAATGATTAATAGCATAAAAATTAACAAGATATTTTCCTCTTTTGTTTGCGCTAGTAACACATGGGACCTACATATTTGCACATTTTAAGTCCCGCTACTTTTCACGTTATGTCGTGCCTTTATTGGTCAGTGAAATGAGCATGGGAGCTGGGAGGTCATGTTGAGGCTGTACAGGACATTGTTAGACCACTTTGGGAATATCGCATTCAATTCTGGTCTCCCTGCTATAGGGACTATGCGGTGAAACTTGAAAGAGTTCAGAAAAGATTTACGAGGTTGCTGCCAGAGTTAGAATATTGTTGGGCTATAGGGAGAGGCTAAATAGACTGGGGTTCTTTTCACTGGAAAGTCAGAAGCTGAGGGGTGACTTTATAAAAATTCATAAAATCACAAGGGGCATGGATAGGGTGAATAGCCAAGGTTTTTTCTCCAGGGTGGGGGAGTCCAAAACTAGAGAGCATAGATTTAAGGTGAGAGGGGAAAGATTTGAAAGGGACATAAGGGGCAACTTTTACACACAGAGGGTGGTGCGTTGTATGGAACGAGCTGCCAGAGGAAGTGGTGGAGGCTGGTACAATTACAACATTTAAAAGGTGTCTGGATGGGTTCAGGACTAGGAAGGATTTAGAGGGATATGGACAAAATACTGGCAAATGTGACTAGATTAATTTAGGATATATGGTCACCATGGACCAGTTTGATTGAAGGGTCTGCTTCCATGCTGTATGTCTCAATAACTCTATGATTTATTACTTTTATTAAATCCAGTTGGTTCTTCCTATTGATATTTTTAAGTTCATGTATTGTAGAATTTTTTTCTCATTCCTAGAATGCACTACAAAGTATTTATTTAACAGGTCTACAATATTTTTATTAATTGTTTTATTCATTCACAGGATGAGGGAATCTATGGCTAGGTCAGAATTTATTGCCTATCCCTAATTACACAGAGGGTTAAATTAAGATTTAACCACATTTCTCTGGGTCAGGAGTCACAAGTAGACCAGACTAAGCAAGGATGGCAGTTTCCTCCCCTAAAGGGACATTAGTGAACCAGATGTCCTTTTTTACCCCAGCAATTGACAATGGATTATGGTCATCATGAGACTCCTAATTCCAGATTTTTATTGAATCCAAATTCAGTTGTGCCGTGGCGGGATTCAAACCTGAACCCCCAGAACGTTTTCTGCGTCTCTGAACTAACAGTCCAACAATAATATCACCAGGCATATGTCCATTTCATCTGGATCAAAATGAGTCTTTTAATTCTTTCATTTATATCCATTCAGACTTTACTTGGGATACAATCTTCAGATGGGATATTTTTCCAAAATCCTCTCTAGTTGCAGGTGGATATAAAAATCAGCTGGTATTGTTATGAACAAGAACAGCTGGAATTATCTTGCCACTACCCTGGTCAATATTTAGACATTTTCCAACATCAAAGCGAGAGATTATCCAGTATTATTGCAATTTGAGGGAGCTTTCTGTGCACAAATTGGTAGCTGAGTTTCCAACATCACAACAGTGACTACACTTCCAAAGAAAATGAAATCATTATTGGTTAGTGCATTGGGACTCCCTAAAGTGCTTATAGATACAAAATCTACTTTCTTTGTCATTTATATAGATGATTTTGATGAGAATGTAGAAAGCACAGTTAATAAGTTTACAGTGTGATGCTAAGATTCGTGGTATAATGGACAGTGAAGAAGGTTATCTGAGATTGCAAAGAGATCTCGATCAATTTGGCAAATGGACTGAGGAGCGGCAGATAGAATTTAATTTGGATGAATGCAAGGAATTGCAGTTTGTAAAACAAACAAGGGCAGGACTTATACAATTAAAAGTAAGGCCTTGAGTAGTCTTATAGAACAGAGAGACCTGGGAGTTCAGGTACATAATTCTTTGAAGTTTGCATTGCATATAGATAGTGGTCAAGAAAGCATTTAGCACACTTGCCTTCATTGCTCAGAGCTTTGAGTATATGAGTTAGAATGTTATGTTGAGGGTGTACAAAACATTGGTGAGATATCTTCTGGAGTACTGTGCCCAGTTCTGGTCACTCTATTGTAGGAAGGATATTATTAAATTGGAGAAGCTTCAAAAGAGATTTACCGGAATGTTGCTGGGAACGGAGGGTTTGAGTTACGGTGAGAGGTTGGATAAGTGTAGAAGAGGTGACCTAATCAAGATTTGTAAAATAAATGAAGTGAGTGTAGGTGTCTTTTCACTAGACTGGGGAATTTCAAGACTACGGAGCATATTTTTAAGGTTAGAGGACAAAGATTTTAAAAAGACATCAGGGCAATTTCTTTACACAGAAAATGGTTTGTGTATGGAATGAACTTATAGTCATAGAGTCATAGAGTTGTAAAGCATGAAGACAGACGCTTTGGTCCATCCAGTTTATGCTGACCACATATCGTAAATTAATCTAGTCCCAATTGCCAGCATTTGGCCCATATCCCTCTAAACCCTTCCTATTCATGTACCCATCCAGATGCCTTTTAAATGTTACAATTGTACCAGCCTCCACCACTTCCTCTGGCAACTCATCCCCTACACATATCACCATCTCTGTGATAAAACTGCTCCTTAGGCCCCTTTTATATCTTTCCCCTCTCACCTTAAACCTATCCCCTATAGTTTTCCGAAAAAGGCCTTGGAGAAACACGCTGTTTACAGAGAAAGTGGTGGATATAGGCATCACAATGTTTAAAACACATTTAGATAAGTACATGAATTTAAAAAAATGTCTGAAAGTGCAGGTAGACCATTTTAGTTTGGTATTATGGGTGGCATGGACTTGGTGGGACTGAAAGGCCTGTTTCTGTGCTGAGTGACTCTATGTCTCTACGGCTTCAGTAACAAAAATATCCCCTTTAAAACCTAAAAGAAAAGCTTGAGAGCAGTTTCAGCTTTGGCTTCAGTTCAGGTATTCCTAAAAGATTCCTAAACCTACTGAGCTATTCAGTAGTTCCTCGAAACCTGCCTTTTTTAAAATCAATGCAATAACTCAGACGTACAGAAAATCTCCAAGAACTCAAGCACAGATTACTCTGTGATAATAAGACATAGTCATTAATCATCTGATGCCAATTGACTGTCTTAGATCAGACATTGACAGCAGGCTAACATTTGGAAGATTTGTTGATTGCTGCTAAAGCACAAAGCAGGGCCCAAACCAAATAAAACCCCAGTAGGAAATTAAAACCATATATTTTATCATTTAAAAATACCGAGTGATTTTGACTAATCTAATCTCGTCGCTTCAGGTAAATCATTTTAAATTATGCCATGTAAACTTCTCAAAATTAAGTCACCACCCACACATGTATTGTTCCCTGTAATTTATCAGTTTTTAAAACCTCTTGCCCTTAAACACCTTGACTTGTTTGTGTACTGAAGTATTATATCAGAATGCCACAGAGAGCAATAATTTGAAAGTAAAATGAAGGAAATGCGGTTAGTTTTGTGAAGTTGCCTGAAAATCTATACTCCTTTGGCTAATCATGTTTGCTTGTAAGTAGCTCCTTTGACAGTAAAATTCCTAAAGCACATTGCAAAAGATTTAGCGTCCAAAATTCCTCACAGTCTATGCCCCTCTCTGCCTCTCAGTCATTGAGTCAGAGAGATGTACAGCTTGAAAACAGGCCCTTTGGCCCAACTCACCCATGCTGCCCAGTTTTCACAATTAATCTCGTCCAATTTGTCTGTGTTTGGTCCATATTTCTCCATACCTCTCTCATCCATGTATCTGTCTAAATGCTTCTTAAATGATGGAATTGTACTCACTTCCACCACTACATTTGGCAGCCCATTCCAGACACTCACTACCCTCTCTGTGAAAAAAGATTTCCCCTCTGCACCCTTCTGCGTCCCTCCCCTCTCACCTTAAACCTATGCCCTCCAGTTTTACACTCCCATACCATGGGGAAAAGCTGTCTGCTATCTTACCCTATCTATGCTTCTCATGATTTTATACACCTCTATAAGGTCTCCAACAGTCAAGAGAAATTGTTCCAGTGTATCCAACCTCTCCTTAAAACCTAAACTATCCAGCCCAAGTATCCCAGCAAATTTTTTTCTAAGGTCTTTCTTGTTTAATTACATCCTTTCTGTAGCAGAGCAACTGGAACTGTATGCAGTATTCCAAATGTGGCCTCACCAATGTCTTGTACAGCTGCAACAAGATATCCCAACTCCTATACTCATGCTCTGACCAATGAAAGCCAGCACAGCCCTGTCTCCTGGTTATTCCCAAATGTTAAATATGTTCTCCGTTAATCCTTGTACAATCACCTGAGCCTCTCTTGGTCTATTTCGTAGAGTCATACAGTGCAGAAACAGACCCTTTGGTCCAACTCGGCCATACTGACCAGATTTCACAAACTAAACTAAATCTAGTTGCCTGTGTATAGCCCACATCCCTCTAAACCTTTCCTATCCATGTACCTGTCCAAATGTAGTCCAAGCCTGTCTTAATCTTGTCCATTTTGAACAAGCCTCACTTCAGTCTCCAAGGACAACAAACCCAGTTTCTACAACCTAACCCTGTCACTAAATTGACAAAGGTTTCCATCCAGAGGTTTTCCAAAGTTCGGTTCATAGAATCCCTACAGTGTGGAAGCAGGCAAAAAACGTCCGACTCAGACACATGCCCCCTTACCGTATCCCTGTGACCCTGCATTTCCCATGGCTAACCCATCAACCTGCACATCCCTGGGCACTATGGGTAATTTAGCATGGCCAATCCACCCTAGCCTGCACATCTTTGAACTGTGGGAGGAAACTGGAGCACCCGGAGGAAACTCACACAGACACAGGGAGTTTGTACAAACTCCACGTTCTTGATGAGGTGCCCTGATAATATGAAGCTGCCAAGCCCTGTGTTAGCCATATGTTAAAGCTAAACACACAAGAAAGAACATTAGTAGGATTAGGTGAAGCAGGACATAGGAGATAGCCTCTGGTGGGCCATTGACATTCTGCGCCACTGTATGTGACATTGCTAAGGCACCACCCTACAGTCTATTGACAGCAAAAGTTCAAAATGGTGGTCACCCCCAATGAAGGATTGACAATACACATTAGCCCTGCCAGCAACACCTATATCCTATGATTGACTTCAAAACAAAAATCCGGTATTTCTCCCCTGGCTAAATCAAACAAAAACAGCAAGAATGTCCGTAGGAAATAAAAAAACTGCTTTTACTGAATGGTTGGAGAATCACAACAGGAATCTACTAGATCCCCCAGAGCTATTTCATCGCGTTTGACAGGGACAGGGTGGGGAGCAGATGGGGGTGGAAATTAGGTGATTGGCACCACATCAGCTGGACCAGAGGCTCATTACTCTCTGGGAAAAGACCTACTGCCCATTCAGCGAGAAATGTTTATTAGTTTTGGATGTTTAAAGACATACCTCATTTAATCCCCACTCCCCCTCAACCCCAATCTATCAAATTGGAATGAATCTCCCAACAACAACCAATCCAGTCATTTCATTATTTTATAAATGTCTATCAGGTCAACTAAACAAGGAGTAGTCCTATTTGAAGGAACAGGAAAATCTCCCTGTTTCAAATTACCTCTATCAATGATTCTGGCACTGAACTGGTGCCTAATGGTTACAAATCATGGAGGGTTTTTCCAAAGGACACAGTAAATATGAAGCAGTTTAGATCCATTGCTCGTCCTTGCTGGGAGTGTACTAGAGACAGGGTGAAAGTGGTTGGGAAATGATAGGACTGGAGGAGTGCAATGATCACAAAGCTGAGGGACATTGCAGAGATATCGACAGACTGTGCCATCGAGAGATCGGGAGACTGTGAGGACAGTTTGAAAATGGAGGAGTGGCCAGAGGATGTGAAGGCTTCTCAGTGACTGTAGTGGGTGACAGGTGAATGGAATCTGGTGCAATTCAGGAGACAATGAGAGTTTGGAATTGGGGGTCAGGGAGTAGACCATTTACACAGAGATGTGGATGATTTACTCCTTTCTGAGGATCATTAGTCTTTGGAATTCTTTAAGTGCATTAAACAAAGGAATAGAAAAACACTTGCCTCATCCAAGTTATTAACACGTGTATTGTAGATAAGTATCTACTCAGTGCTGATAGCTGTAGCAACGGAGCTGAGGTGGAGATGGTCGACAATGTCAAGTTCATAAGAGTGACAATCACCAACAACCTCTCCTGAACCATCCACGTTGATACTACAGTCAAGAAAACACAACCATGCATTTGCTTCTTCGGGAGGCTAAGGAAATTTGGCTTGTCCACAATGACTCTTACCAATTTTTATGATAGACTGTAGATGCATTCTGTCTGGATGCCTCACAGCTTGATACGGCAACTGTTCTCCCCGAGACTGTAAGAAACCACAGAGAGTCAAGAACACAGCCCAGTCCATCACGCAAACCAACCTTCCATTCATTGACTCCATCTATACTTCCCGCTGCTTCAGGAAGGCACAGACCCCTCCCACCCTATTTATAATCTTTTCCACCCCCTTCCATCAGGCAGAAGATACAAAAGCTCAAACACATGCACTGGTGGAATCAAGAGCAGTTTATTCCTACTGTTATCAGACTTCTGAATGGATCTCTCAAATTTTACATTTAATGTTGATATTGCTCTTTGAGCACCTTCTCTGCAGCCATAACATTGTATTCCTTGCTCTGTTCTATTACCCTAAAGCACTTTGTATGGTACGATCTGCCTATATTATACGTAAAACAGCACTCTTCCCTGACCTAGGTACGTGACAATAATAAATCAAACCAGATTAAATTACAGGTTTCCACGCTGCAAATGTGTTCCTTATCTGATCTCCTAGCCTTCTATTAGTTAGCCAATCCTCTAACCACACTAATGTACTGCTCCCAACACCATAGCCTCTTAACTTATGTGCAGTAGCCTTTGGAGATCCAAGTATATTTCATCTACTTGTTCCCCTTTATCTATCCTGCTTGTTATCTCTTCAAAGAATTCTACTGTATTTCCCAAAGAATAGTGAGGACTAAGCCAGTGAATATGTTCAAGGCTCAGTTAGGCAGATTTCTGATTCACAAGGTGATATGGTACGAAATTTGCACTCAGGCTACAATCAGGCCAGCGATGATCTAATAGAAAGGGGGAGTAGGCTAGATGGATGAAATAACTATTCCTTCCTCTATTTCTTAAGATTGAAACACAAAAATTACCATGAAAATGATTTTAAAAAGCCAGCACAGGTTGGAGCCATATCTAGTGCCTCAATTTCTCAAAAGCAGGAAGGACACTTGCTATTCGTTATAAGAATCAATCCACTCAGTTTATTTGATTTGCTGTGCAGTCCTTAAACTGCCTTTGTACTGAGTTCAGTCTATTTATCTTCATTAATCTGCATTTTCTGTGTAAACAATAGCTTGGAGACATAACTTGCTCATTTACTTCAAAGAGTGCCACACATGACTATTTACCATCAATCTGTTTAATCATTACTAATTGGGATAAATCTCATATTCATAAAGCATTTCTCACAGTTAATTGATTCATTTTTATTCTGATGTGCCAAGCTGTATTCAAGCCTCCAAATAAAGATGCTTTGACATCAATGCCACCGAATTACTGCAAAGATTTTTTTTCCTGCCGCGCCCGATTATCTGTAACCACCTCCAGCTCTGCAATATCTCTCCTACAATTCTACCCCTCCTCCCCCATTGTAATTGCTCCAACATTAGCAGCCAATGCCTTCAGCTATAGCTGGGAAATTCTATCTCCCTCTCCTCCTTTTCCAACGCTCCTAAAGAAAGAATACCCTAACCTTCTGACCAAGATTTATGTGGCTCACTGTCAAGTTATTAACATTTGCTGTGTTTTGTCTTGCCTGATGCTTTTTGAGGTTAAAAACACTATATAAACGCAGGTTGTTGGTATTCAGGAGTCCCCTGGTGTTTCTTGGTCTCCTGCTTCCTGACAGCAAATGATTGATTCTCTCATTATTGAGGCTAAAGCCAAATTTGTCCAAAATGAGTAACTGTTGCTATGAGATTGTATTGTTGACACTAATCTGAAGAGATTAAAAAGACATTCATCTACCTCCTCACCTCTCCTGCGCCCCCCCCAAAAGCATTCACACAATCTTGTGAAAAGTGGAAACTTAATTTTGCATTCAGCTCACCCTGTATTTTATACCAATTTTTTACAAAGTGCCCAATGAGTGGAATGGCATGATGGCTCAGTGGTTAGCACTGTTGTCTCACAGTGCCAGGGACTCTAGTTCGATTCTATCCCTGGGTAACTGACTGTGTGGAGTTTGCATGTTCTCCCTGTGTCTGTTTGGGTTCCTACTGGGAGCTCTGGTTTCCCCTCACAGTCCAAACATGTGCAGGTTAGGGTGGATTGGCCAGGCTAAATTGCCCGTAGTGTTCAGGGATGTGTTGATTAGGTGGGTTACAGGGGCATGGGTCTGGGTGGGATGCTCTCAGGGTGACTGTAGCCTTGTTGGGCCAAAGGGCCCGTTTCCACACTGTAGGGATTCTATGTTTCAGAATGAGTGCAAGCTTAATTTAAGCAAATGGCTCAATGTTGGAGCTCTGGCATCATCGCTCAAATCAAATTTTTATATTTTGACAGGATCCTGCCTTCCTTCCTAGAAAGACGAATGTTAGGCAAGGATTGGAAAGGAAGTGGGAAGAGGGTGAACTGCCAACCCTTCTCCCACACCTGCCTTCCCTCAAATTAGTACGATTAATTATATGATTTGATTTGATTTGATTTATTATTGTCACGTAGCTAGGTACAGTGAAAAGTTTTGTTTTACGTGCAGTATCATAACCCACAAAGATCGTAGGATGATTGAACACAGTGAGGAACACAAAGTTATGGCTACGGAGAAGGTGCAAGGTCAAGATTTAAAATTTGAGAGGTCCGTTCAGAAGCCTAATAACAGCAGGACAGAAGCTGTTTTTAAACATGTTGGTACATGTGTATAAGCTTCTGCCTGAAGAAGAGGTTGGAAGGGATTATGATTGTTGCTCTCTTATCATAGATAGAATCCCTACAATGTGGAAACAGGCCGTTCAGCCCAACAAGCCCACACTGACCCTCAGAGCATCTCACCCAGACCCATCCACCTAATCTACACATCCATGAATACTATGGGCAATTTAGCGTGGCCAATCCACCTAACCTGCACATGTTTGGACTGTGGGAGGAAACCGGAGCACCCAGAGGGAATACATGCAGACACTGGGAGAATGTGCAAACTCCACACAGACAGTGACCTGAGGGTAGAATTGAATCCAGGCCCCTGATCCTGTGAGGTAGTAACCACTGGACCACCATGCTGCCCCAATTTAATTGCCAAAAAAGACTCTGCAGCATTTCATTTTGGCCCCAGTGGGTTGAAGAATATATTTAATATATATTTAATATATTTAGGGTGAACATACCTCGCACGCAACAGCCTGGGATTTCCATCAAGCTTATGGACTTTTAACATCGTTTCCTGCGTTCAGAGTTTAGTGATTAAAAGCTAGAGGAACTCCAATCTAAATATGCCTTGGTTGCAAATTTAACTGGAGTTAACATTATGGAGAGACAAGGTACAGGGATTAGAAAGGATTGTGCATTTTCATTCAAATGTAATGTGAAGCCTCAATTGCACTGTGTTTTAATAAGAGCATTGAGAAATCTAAGCACTAAGCAACAACAAAATAAGAACTTCAGTCTACCTTGCCACACAATGAGGTGCAAATGCACTTTTGACCTGTTCTCAACACAGAGTGCGGATACTAATGACTTTGGCAATGAAAGTAGCCCTGGGGGAGCTCTTCTGAATTTCACAGCCTGAATAGAAAGCGATAGGGTTGGGGTTAGGCTTCTTGAAGCTTGGCAACGTTGCATAGCAGCTACCAACACTTTGTTCGTAGTGCCAGATATCAGCTGGTATGACCAGCCACTTCTTTAAGCCACTAGTGATAAGGGAATGTCTGTTAAACTGGTGAAATGTGTCTCCCACTCTAGTTGGCATGTCCCCAGTGGTGCGCTGATTTCCAGAACAAATGTCAATAAACAAAGAACAGTTACATTTAAAATAAAATACAAAGAAATTATTTGCATTAACAAACATAGAATTGCACATCCCCCATCCCCATTTGGAGTATTGCATACAATTCTGGCCACCCTGCTGTCGGGAGGATGTTATTAAACTGGAGAAGGATTTACAGGTATGTTGCTGGGGTTGGAGGGTTTGGGTTATAAGGAGGGACTGGATAGACTATTTTCCCTGGAGCATCAGAGGCTAAGGGGCATAGATAAGGTGAAAAACCAAGGTCTTTTCCCCAGGGTAGGGGAGTCCAAAACTTGAGGACGTAGGTTTAAGGTGAGAGGGGAAAGGTTTAAAAGCGACCTAAGGGGTAACATTTTCACACAGAGGGTGGTGTATGTATGGAATGATCTGCCAGAAGAAGTGGTGGAGGTGGGTACAGTTACAGCATTTAAACCGGTGGAGGCTGATACAATTACATAATTTGAAAGACATTTGAACAGATACGTGGTTTCGAGGGATATGGGCCAAATGCAGACAAATGGGATTAGTTCAGTTCAGGAAGCCTAGTTTGGCCAAAAGGTCTGTTTCTGTGCTCTATGACTCTCTATGAATTCTCAGTTTCCGGAGCAATAAAGTTCTTGAATTCCCTTGCTAACTCTCCCTGCCTCGTTACCCGTTACTCCTACAATAAAACTCTGCTCAAATCTTGTGGCAAAATATTGCAGATGCTGGAGATCTGAAATTAAAAACGGGAGGTGCTGCAGGAATTCAGCATGCCCTGGCAACAATTGTAGTGGGAGAGAAAGAGTTATTGCTTTGAGTCTAAAGTTAAAACTCTGAAATCTACTGCTTTGACCAGATATGTGATCATTTGTCACGATATATCTGAGCTGTTACTGCCAAGAGCTGTGGTGGTGTAGGGGTAATATTGCTAGTTCTCTAGCCTAATTTCATGGGAGTTTGAGTGCAAGTCCCACAGTAGAGGATGGTGGAATTTTTAAAATCTGGAATTTAAAAATAAGTCTATTGGTGATTGTGACTTTCCCGAGGAGTGAGGTGGTGCTGATCAATTCCGTATGATTTGTAGAGGGCTTTGTTGTCAAAGTGAGAGTGGGTGAAGCTGACCAGCAAAGTTGGTTCCCCCACCAATGGCACAAGGGATTGTGGCAACTGCTCAACACTCAGGGATGCTGGTGAGCTCAGTTGGCTGGACAGCTGGTTTGCAATGCAGAGCAACACTGCATTCATGGGTTTAATTCCTGTCATAATTGATGTTGCCATGAGGGGGTCTCCTTCTCCTCTTGCCTGAGACATGGTGACCCTTAGGCTAAATCACCACCAATTATCTCTGTCTAATGAGACAGTAGCCATATGGTCCAGCAGGGCTATGGCACATTTAACCTCACCTTGCGGCACAGTTGCAGTGTTCCTACCTCTGAACCAGGAGGCCCATCGTCAAGTCCCACCTGTAATAATTTCTCTGAGCAGGACGTGTTAGATAGAATATATATAAATATATATATATGTATTAAAAAAAACTCAGATTCTCTCCTTCAACAAATATGGGAAGTAGGATATTTAGCAAACCATAGAATCCCTATAATGTGGAAGCAGGTCATTTGGCCCATCAATTCCACACTGACCCTCCAAAGAGCACTACCCAGACCCAATCCATTCCTGTAACCCCACATTTCCCATGGCTAATCCACCAGCACCTTTTTTTTGGTCTGTGGGAAGAAACCAGAACCCCCAGATCAAACCCACACAGAAGCAGGAAGAACATACAAAGTCCACACAGACAGTCACTCAAAGGTGGAATTGAACACAGGTCCCTGGCACTGTGAGGCAGCAGAGCTAACCACTGAGCCACCATGCTGCATTTTGATTGCAGATTAGTATGAGTTTTGTTTTGGCAACATTCAAAGACAGACCAAGTTGTTGAAGCGATTGGGGGTGACTTTCAAGTCTGGTGCTAGCAACAAGATTGCGATCATCCATATGCTGTAGACTGTGTATTCCCGTGGACGTCAGTTTAGTTTTAGCATGAAGATGAAGGAGGTTAAAGAGTTTTCAAGCTCAGCGATATTTATACAGACACCCAAGGCATTTGCAGTTTGGACGTGAATACCCTTTGTGAGGTACACTGTAAAATGGCACAGTGGGGCCTTCCTCAGCAGGAGGATATTACTTGCATTGGATTATCCCACCATTTTCTATCCAGATGGTTCTGCCCAGGACAGCCCTGTCAATGAAGATCCCCTTCAGGAGATCCTTTCACCTTTTGTGAGGACTCCATCCAGGTGAGAATAGTAGCTGTCATCAGCACATTCAACTGAAGTCAGGCAACGATGGCAAGCCAGCATTTCAGTTATGGCTGTGGAGTTGACAAAGTGTCTCGCCTCTTTGCATTTCTACAACTGAGGCGTTCTGGTAGTGAATCAAAAAATCCCATTCCGGATGGGATAAAACAATTCTGTGGACACAAGGGTCACTGTCAGCCTTTTCCTTCCACGACAGGGGTGTATCTCCTGGATTGTTTCTTCAGTTGCCCTGCTGCAGGAAGATCGTTTGTAGCCTTGATCTCAGTGAGGCTTTTCCTTCTGGATGGTCATTCTTCATAGAATTGTAGAATTCCCTGCAGTGTGGAAACAGGCCGTTCAGCCCATCAAGTCCACGCCACCCCTCCGAAGAGCTTCCCATCCTGACTCATCCCCTTTTCCCTGCATTTCACCATGTCTAACCCAAACATTCCTGGACACTATGGGTAATTTAGCATGGCCAATCCACCTAGCATGCACCTAGATCATAGATCATAGAATCCCTACAGTGTGGAAACAAGCGCTTCGGCCCAACAAGTCCACTCCGACCCTCAGATCCATCCCCCTAACCAAAACTATGGGTAATCTAGCATGGCCAATCCGCCTAGCCAGCACACCTTTGGAATATGGGAAGAAACCAGATCACCATGAGGAAAATGACACAGACATGGAGGAATGGACAAACTCCACACAGACAGTCACCAGAGGGGGGAATTGAACCCGGGTCCCTGGAACTGTGAGTCAGCAGTGCTAACCACTGAGCCACTGTGCCACCAAAATAATTGAGATTATCTACAGCCATTCTAACTATTCTACATTGTAAAATGTAATATTTTCTTTGTGAAGATGTTGACTGAGCGTGTGGTTTCCCCAAGCTAGAGAAAACGGGGTTGTCTATTTTTAGGGCCTCTTGACAAACCTGCTCCTGTATAAAATTGGCAGAAAGAGTCTGAAAGGGGACTATTATAGTTACAGATGCTAGAGATGCTCCTGTCCCCTCAGTGGTCTCCAATAACCTGCTAATATCTCTTGCTAGTGAGTAGAGTTACTAGGCCCTCCCAGATTCCCAGATCTATTGCCAATTTTCAACCTCCACAGGACTCGGACCCTGGCTTCGTTGGACATCTCAGGGTTTGATTTATAAGGAGAGGCTGGATAGACTGGGATGTGATTTGCGGAGCGTAGGAGGTTGATGGGTGACCTTATCCAATCATGAGGGTCATTGATGCGATAATGGCAGGTGTCTTTTCCCTTGGCTGGGGGGTTTCAAAACTAGGGGCATATTTTTAAGGTGACGGGAGAAAGATTTAAATAAGATGTAGGGGAAATTTGCACAGAGTGGTTTGTGCGTGGATGAACTTGCAGAGGAAGTGGTGTTTGCAATTGCAGTTATGATTTTTAAAAGACATTTGGAAGAATACATGAATAAGAAATGTGTGGAGGAATATGGGCCGAGGGCAGGCGGGTGGGACTAGTTTAGCTCAGGTTTGTGGGTGGCGTGGACTAGTTGGACCGAAGGGTCTGTTTCCGTGCTGAATGACGCTATGGCATGGTCCACACACCTTTGTCAGCTTGGCACTTGGATTTTGGTCAAGGGCTTCACCATGTTTGGCGGGACCTTCTGGCCACTTTAGCCTTCCACCTTGACAGCTGGTGAGGTGGGCACTCTCCCTTTGGTGATCTGCCAATGAGATCTTTGATTGACATGATTTGCATGGCACCTGAGCCCTAGCTGGCAGGGATGCCCCAACCAGGAGATCCCCCACCAACCCCAAAAACCTCCCCCGCTGGTGACGTTCAAAGGATTGTTGGTGCCAACCAACCCTTTTACTGTGTGAAGGAGGTAACACGCAAAGGGGTGAACAGCTTCAAGTTTTAACTCAAATTTCAAACCTAATGCCGAACTTGCTTTTAGTTCTCCTATCTTATGGCCGTAACTTTGTATTCCTCACTTGGTTCTACCACTCTATGATCTGTGCATGGTATGATCTGCCTGTACTGCACACAAAACAAAACTTTTCACTGCACTTAAAGGCATGTGACAATAATAAATCAAATCAAATCAGCTTCATTTGGCTAGAGGAGCTCATAAACCCCATGAATCACTGAGCTTTCTCAGATGGTAATTCTAGAAATTGATCCATTTGGGAAAAAAATAAACATTCTCACTCAGATTCAGACCCAAAATATTATATTTTTGCAGTGAAACAGCAACAACACATATCTGGTGAAGGGTCTAGGCCCGAAACGTCAGCTTTTGTGCTCCTGAGATGCTGCTTGGCCTGCTGTGTTCATCCAGCCTCACATTTTATTATCTTGGAATCTCCAGCATCTGCAGTTCCCATTATCTCTAACACTTATAGGACATCTTTAATAAGGAAAACGATCCCAAACAGAAAACCAGAAATTACATGATCCTGGGTTATAGGCTGACAGGTTCATTTGAAATCACAAGCTTTCGGAGCGCGGCTCCTTCACCTGACAAAGGAGCAGTGCTCCAAAAGCTTGTGATTATAAATAAACCTATTGGACTATAACCTGATGTCGTGTAACTTCTGAATTGTCCACCCCAGCCCAACACCGGCACCTCCACATCAAACATGTGACGCTGAGTGAGTGCTGCAATGTTGGAAGTGCCGTCTTTCAGATGAGGGAATAAATAGAGGCTTTGTTTGGTCTCTTGGGTGGTTGTATCACAAAGATGTACAGGGGAAGGTCTCTTTGCTGCCTCGACAGGATATCTGGTCACATTGCGGTTTGAGGGAACTTACTGCAAGTAAATTGACAGCCTCGCTTCAAATATTACAACAGTGACTGCGCTCCAAATGCAGTTCAGTGGTCGTTTAGGATGGGGTGAGGTGGCGATTGTATAAATGCATCGATTTGCATCTCTTCCAAAAGGGCTTCGAGAAACATCAACTTGGAGAGGAATTCGCCTCAAGGTGGCTCCACCCCTGCAGACTTCAGCAGCAAGACACTGTCTTTTCTCCTTCTGCCAGCATTTATCGCATTGATGTGGATTGGCTTTGTGCAAACAGCAAACATAGTGCACTTAATGCACACATGGGATATAGGATAAAACACATGCATAAATAATAGCAACAAAATTAGACATGTTCCTAATTCCAAAAGACAGCTGGCTCGTACTTGGGCCACTTGACCGTGATGGAACGTGACAGTTTGTGCAAAGTAACCTCACATATTTCATCAGGCGTCTTAATTAGACAGCCCCGGTTCGAGAGGGAGGCTAGGAGTTAGTGCGCTGCGTTTCAGCTCCAGTGAGCAGGAATGTTTGTAAATTGGAGGGGACACTCTGCACCAGCCCAGCTCTCCATTAAAGTTGGGCGGTCATGCAATAAACATTGGAATCTTTAAATAATAATCAACCCCGAAAATATTTAATGATTAATTTTTGCTCGAATCTACTGTGTGTGCTCTTTCTGCCCTCACCTCCCCCGTCCCCTCCCTGAACACTGATGGTTCTTAAAAGTTTCACAAAAACATCCCAAATGGACTATAACCAGCCCTTTTTAAAAGTCAGCTTTTGGCAAGATCTATTTGTCAAACTCATGACTCCTCATTAAGGATTATCTGTCAAGTAGGGTGATTGTTTGGAGTTAGACTTTATTCAAAATTGTTCTTGTGTTCAAGTTCAACAACCGACCTTAATAGAATATATTGAATTGACACTCCATACACGTAGAATTGCTCATGATAAAAGTGTAGTTTAAAATATTTTGAATATATACCCTGTATGAGCATATTTACCTGTGCCTGGAAATCTTGTTCACTTTTATCATTACATGTATCCCCAGAAACATTTGAATTGAGAATCATAGAACATTGAGCTGTACAGCATAGGAACAGGCCCTTCAGCCCAGCATGAAGCAAATTAAGCTAATCTCTTCTGCCTGCCCAAGGTCTATTTCCCTCCTTTCTTCCCGTTTTAATTTGCTTATCTAAAAATCTTTTTAACGCCCCTATCATATCTGCTGCTACCACTGCCCCTGGCAGTACATTCCAGACTCGTACCACTCTCTGTGTAAAGAAATTTCCCCTCACATCTGCTTTGAGCTTTCCCCCACTCACCCTAAATGCATGCCCCCGGTATAGGACATTTCAGCTCTGGCAAAAAGGTTCTGACCATCAACCCCATCTTTGCATCTTATTATTTTATAGACTTCTGCCAAATCTCTCCTCAGCCTCCGTGGCTTCAGAGGAAACATAGAACATAGAACATAGGACATAGAACAGTACAGCACAGAACAGGCCCTTCAGCCCACAATGTTGTGCCTACCATTGATCCTCATATATGCACCCTCAAATTTCTGTGACCATATGCATGTCCAGCAGGCTCTTAAATGTCCCCAATGACCTTGCTTCCACAACTGCTGCTGGCAACGCATTCCATGCTGTCACAACTCTCTGTGTAAAGAACCCGCCTCTGACATCCCCTCTATACTTTCCTCCAACCAGCTTAAAACTATGACTCCTCATGCTAGCCATTTCTGCCCTGGGAAATAGTCTCTGGCTATCAACTCCAGCTATGCCTCTCATTATCTTGTATACCTCAATTAGGTCCCCTCTCCTCCTCCTTTTCTCCAATGAAAAGAGACCGAGCTCAGTCAACCTCTCTTCATAAGATAAGCCCTCCAGTTCAGGCAGCATCCTGGTAAACCTCCTCTGAACCCTCTCCAAAGCATCCACATCTTTCCTATAATAGGGCGACCAGAACTGGACGCAGTATTCCAAGTGTGGTCTAACCAAAGTTTTATAGAGCTGCAACAAGATCTCACGACTCTTAAACTCAATCCCCCTGCTAATGAAAGCCAAAACACCATATGCTTTCTTAACAACCCTGTCCACTTGGGTGGCCGTTTTAAGGGATATATGTATCCGCACACCAAGGTCCCTCTGTTCCTCCACACTGCCAAGAATCTTATCCTTAATCCTGTACTCAGCTTTCAAATTCGACCTTCCAAAATACATCACCTCACATTTATCCAGGTTGAACTCCATCAGCCACCTCTCAGCCCATCTCTGCATCCTGTCAATGTCCCGCTGCAGCCTACAACAGCCCTCTATACTGTCAACGACACCTCCAACCTTTGTGTCGTCTGCAAACTTGCTGACCCATCCTTCAATCCCCTCATCCAAGTCATTAATAAAAATTACAAACAGTAGAGGCCCAAGGACAAAAGCCCTGTGGAACCCCACTCACCACTGACTTCCAGGCAGAATATTTTCCTTCTACTACCACTCGCTGTCTTCTGTTGGCCAGCCAATTCTGTATCCAGACAGCTAAGTTCCCCTGTATCCCATTCCTCCTGACCTTCTGAATGAGCCTACCATGGGGAACCATTATCAAATGCCTTACTGAAGTCCATATACACCACATCCACAGCTCAACCCTCATCAACGTTTCTAGTCACATCCTCAAAAAACTCGATAAGGTTTGTGAGGCATGGCCTACCCCTCACAAAGCCGTGTTGACTGTATTTGATCAAGCCAACAACCCAAGTTTTTCTAGCCCCTCCTTGTAGCTCATACCCTCTAATCCAAGCAGCATCTTGGTTAAATCTCTTCTGCATCCTCTCCAAATCCTCAATATCCCTCCTGTAATGTGGCAACCAGATTTATAGAATATAGAATAGAACAGTACAGACCATTTGGCCCACGATGTTGTACCACACTTTTACCCTAAACCTAAAGTCTATCTAACCTCCACCCCTACCTTGCACTATCATCTATATACTATCTAATAGCTGCTTAAATGACCCTAATGAGGCCGATTCCACTACCTGCTCAGGCAATACATCCCATGCCCCTATACTCTAAGAGTGGTCGAAAGCTGCAGCATGGCATCCTGACTCTTGTACTCAATTCCCCGACCATTAAAGGCAAGCATGCCGTCTGCCTTCTATACCACCCCATCTATTTGTGTGGCCACTTTCAGGGAGATGTGGACTTGAACCAGAAGATCCCTCTGCACATCAATGCCAATCAGGGTCCTGCCATTAACTGTATACTTTCCCTTAATATTTGATCTCCCAATGTGCAACACATCACACTTTGCTGGAGTAAACCCCAGTTATATCAACCTGTAGTTACACACTTTCCCCTGATGGAGGCACTGCACTTTACAGTTTCCCATTATACAAATGGACAGGGGAATGTTCAGTGAAATATACAATAAAAGGACAGAACGCAGGATTTTAAAGAATGAACAAAATTCTGTGCCACTTGGGCCCTAACCTTCAATTGTTTCAACTCACCAAGTTTATAAATCATCTTGAAACTCTTTATGTTGCATGGGGTACACATTCTGAAGGCGTTACTTTTCATGCTGCATTAAGCTCCACCCAATCTGGTCATGCCAATCTGATGACAACCAATGAGATGACACCAAGATTGTGGTATCATGGACAGTGAAGAAGGTTATCTAAGATTAGAAAGCAATCTTGGTTAATGAGGGGCATGGATAAGGTAAATAGACAAGATCTTATCTTTGGGGTGGGGGAGTCCAAACATTGCCAGGTTCGCAGGGTTTGAGCTACAGGGAGAGACTGAATAGGCTGGGGCTATTTTCCCTGGAGCGTCGGAGGCTGAGGGGTGACCACATAGAGGTTTATAAAACCATGAGGGATATGGAGAGGGTGAACAGACATCGTCCTTTCTCCGCTGTGGGGGAGTCAAAACTAGAGGGACATAGGTTTAAGGTGAGAGGGGAAAGTTTTAAAAGGGACGTAAGGGACAAATTTTTCACGCAGAGGGTGGTGCGTGCATGGACCGAGCTGCCAGAGGAAGTGGTGGAGGCTGGTACAATTACAACATTTAAAAGGCATCTGGATGGGTAGATGAGTAGGAAGGTTTAGAGGGAAATGCTGGCAAATGGGACCTGATTTATCTAGGATATCTGGTCAGCATGGACGGGTTGGACCGAAGGGTCTGTTTCTGTGCTAAACATCTCTATGACATAGGGCTGAAGAATGGCACATAGAATTCAATTTATATAAATGAGAGTTACTGCATTTTGGTAAAACAAAGGTAAAATGTATAAAATTAAAATTAGGGCCTTGTTTAGTGGTGTAGAACAGAGAGACACAGCCGTTCAGGTACATAATTGTTTGACGTTTGCATCATATAAAGACAGGGTGTTTAAGAAGGCAATGAACATGCTTGCCTTCATTGCTCAGATCTTTGAGTACAGGAGTTGGTACATTCTGTTGAGGAACAAAAACAAAATTGCTGGAAAAGCTCAGCAAGACTGGCAGCATCTATGAAGAAAAAAAAACAGAGTTAATGTTTCGGGTCCAGTGACCCTTCCTCAGAGTTTTTGTTCCTGATTTACAGCATCCGCAGTTCTTTCGGTTTTTATTATGTTCTGTTGAAGTTGTACAGAGCATTGGTGAGGCCTCTTCTGGAATAATTGACCAGTTCTGGTTCATCCTGTTAGAGGAAGGATATTATTAAGCTGGAGAGGGTTCAGAAAAGATTTACCAGGATGTTGACGGGACTGGAGAGTGTGAATTATAAGGAGATGCTGGATAGACTGGGACTTTTCTCACTGGAACGCAGGAGGTTGAGGGGTGAACGTTATAGAGGTTTATAAAATCATGGGGTCGTAGATCAAGGGAATGGCTGGTGTCTTTTCCCTGGGGTGGAGGATTTCAAGACTAAGAGCATATTTTTAAGGAGAGAGGAGAAAGATTTAAAAAAAGACATGTTGGACAAATTGTTTTACACAGAGAGTGTGTGAAATGAACTTCGAGAAGAAGTGGTGGATATGTATACAATTACAGTGTTAAAAAGACATGTAGATGAGTACATGAATCCGAAATGTTTGGAAAAATACAGACCAAGCGCATGCGGGACTGGGGCTGCACGGTGGCTCAGTGGTTAGAACTGCTGCTGTACAGTGCTGGGGATCCAGGTTCATTTCCACCCCTGGGCATCTGTCTGTTTGCATATTCTCCTCATGTCTGTGTGGGTTTCCTCTGGGTGCTCTGGTTTCCTCCCACAGTCCAAAAGGTGTGCAGGTTAGGTGGAGTGGTCATGCTAAATTGCCTGTAGTGTTCAGGGATGTGTAGCTTAGGTGGGCTATAGGGGGAATGAGCCTGGGTGGGATGTTCCAAGGGTCAGTGTGGACTTGTCAGGCTGAAGTGCCTGCTTCGACACTGTAGGGATTCTGTGAAATAGCTCAGTTTGGGAACATGGTCAGCAAGGGCTGGTTGCACGAAAGGGTCTGTTTCCATGCTGAATGATTCTATTTGGGTGGAAATTTGCATAAAGTACCTGAGGGGTGCAGCTGTTTTCCTGAGTTGCTGATAGTCCGTAATTACAAGCACATCTTCTGTGTGCACTCACCAGTATTCTAATCTCGACAGTGATAATGAGACAGTCGCTAGACTCGGCAAAGCGAAAGGAGGATTGCTGAAAGTGAACCATCTGAATAAAAATACCACAAATGATTTCTTGTTTTATTGTTCAATTGAAGCCAACCTGGGGCTAGAAATTGGGACCATAGCTTGCTTTTCTCAGGACACGCTCAGCAGCCTCAGTGGAGAGATGCAAAATTAATGTTTGAAAGCTTTCAGAACAGGAGTCACAATGGACTCGAAATGTTAACTTGCTGCCTCTCTGCACAAGTGTTGCTGGACCTGCTGAGACATTCCAGCAATTTCTGGTTTTATTTCAGATCTGCGCCGTCTGCAGTAATTCATTTTATTGTCTTTACAGGTTTCATGTGACCTACCAGAAAATCGCAAAGGCTGGGTCTTTAAATTCGCTCAAGACTGAGTTGGTAGACTTTTGATAGACAAGGGAGTCAAGGGCTATGAAGGGCCAACAGAAAAGTGGAGCTTAGACTACAACCAATCAGCCATAATCTTATTGAATGGTGAAGCATGTTCAAAGGGCTGAATGGCCGTGTTCTGTTCCTACTATTTAAGGCTGAGGGGATTGATCTGCTCTAATTGGAAAAAGAAACATTCCGTCTTTTCTCCCACCTATCCGCTCCTCCCACCTCACTGACCAACCTGTCTGTAATCCGTCCCACCTACCTACCCCTCCCTCCTCACTGATCAACCCCCATCCCAACTCCCCACCTACACTCACCTTTGCTGGCTCCATCCCCGCCTCCTTGATCTGTCCGTCTTCTCTCCACCTATCTGGTCCTTTATCCACTTTCCATCATCGCCCCCCCCTCTCTCCCTATTTATTCCAGAGCCCCCTTCCCCTCCCCCATTTCTGAAGAAGGATCCAGACCCAAAACGTGGGCTCTCCTGCTCCTCTGATGCTGCTTGGCCTGCTGTGTTCCTCTAGCTCCACACTGTCTTGTCTCAGACTCCAGCATCAGCAGTCCTTATTATCTCTGACCAGTGACTGTTCACCCCTCAGCCATCTTCATCTGGGACCCAGTCTTCATTCCATCTGCCCAGCCCTGGTCAAAAAATACAGGTCCATTGTAATCAGGACCACGGTCTTGTTGAAGGGCTAGCAGGGTGGTCCTAGATCTCACCATTCTAGCACAGTACATGTATCCTTTATCCCCACAAACCCACCTCATGGGTGCTCAAGACAAAGAGTTCTCTTCAATTTCTCGAGTAGATCTGCCCATAACAACCAGCCAGCAGTCAACCTTCAAGAATCTAGAAGTAGTGACTTATCATTCCTTGGGAATGAGGGAAGCACAGAGGCGCAGTGGTTAGCACTGCTGACTCACAGAGCTGGGGACCCGGGTTCAATTCCACCCTCAGGTGACTGTCTGTGTGGGGTTTGCACATTCTCCCCGTGTCTGCGTGGGTTTCCTCCGGGCGCTCCGGTTTCCTCCCACAGTCCAAAGATGTGCAGGTTGGGTGGATTGGCCATGCTAAACTACCCATAGTGCCCAGAGTTGGGTGGATTGGCTTTGGGAAATGCAGGGTCTCAGGGATTGGGGGGATGGGGTTACTGGGTGGGATGTTCTTCAGAGGGTCAGCATGGACTTGATGAGCCAAGTGGACTGTTTGCAAACTGTAGGGATTCTATATTTATCAGAGATATAACATCGTTAGGTAAGGCTGGGAAAGCTCAACAGCTTTGTCTCCAGTGGCCTCCTGCCAGAGGATGGCCTAAGGGGCAGGAATAACTCAGTGCGACGTGTTACTGTGTTTGACATTTTTAATATGTTATCTCAATCCTCCCATTTTTTTTAATAAAGCTTCATTCTGTTGTTGAAAGTATTTATGAGCAGCCACGACTCTACATTGACAGGCAGATAGGGGATACACTCAGCACATTCCAATGTATAGCTGTAAAATGTTTCTTATCCTGAAGAATCTTAGAATTAGTACCGCACATAAGGAGGCTGTTCAGCCCATCTAATCTGAACCAGCTGTCTGGATGAGGCACACACAC
The DNA here is from genome assembly GCF_030684315.1 of Stegostoma tigrinum. Taxonomy (NCBI): domain Eukaryota; kingdom Metazoa; phylum Chordata; class Chondrichthyes; order Orectolobiformes; family Stegostomatidae; genus Stegostoma; species Stegostoma tigrinum. Next base: position 10,674,889 of record NC_081389.1, on the reverse strand, counting down.
AGAATCCCACAGCCCCGTCTACTTTACTAACCGCTGCATAGTCAGTTCTTTTCAGTTAATGATCTGATTGATGAACACAGCAGGCCAAGCAGCATCTCAGGAGCACAAAAGCTGATGTTTCGGGCTTAGACCCTTCATCAGAGAAGGGGATGGGGAGAGGGTTCTGGAATAAATAGGGAGAGAGGGGGAGGTGGACCGAAGATGGAGAGAAAAGAAGATAGGTGGAGAGGAGAGTATAGGTGAGGAGGTAGGGAGGGGATAGGTCAGTCCAGGGAAGACGGACAGCTCAAGGAGGCGGGATGAGGTGGTAGGTAGGAAATGGAGGTGCCGCTTGAGGTGGGAGGAAGGGATGGGTGAGAGGAAGAACAGGTTAGGGAAGCAGAGGCAGGCTGGGCTGGTTTTGGGATGCAGTGGGGGAAGGGGAGATTTTGAAGCTTGTGAAGTCCACATTGATACCATTGCGCTGCAGGGTTCCCAAGCGGAATATGAGTTGCTGTTCTTGCAACCTTCGGGTGGCATCATTGTGGCACTGTAGGAGGCCCATGATGGACATGTCATCTAAAGAATGGGAGGGGGAGTGGAAATGGTTTGCGACTGGGAGGTGCAGTTGTTTGTTGCGAACCGAGCGGAGGTGTTCTGCAAAGCGGTCCCCAAGCCTCCGCTTGGTTTCCCCAATGTAGAGGAAGCCACACCGGGTACAATGGATACAATATACCACATTGGCAGATGTGCAGGTGAACATCTGCTTGATATGGAAAATCATCTTGGGGCCTGGGATAGGGGTGAGGGAGGAGGTGTGGGGGCAAGTGTAGCACTTCCTGCGGTTGCAGGGGAAGGTGCATGGTGTGGTGGGGTTGGAGGGGAGTGTGGAGTGTGGAGCCCCCACTGCACCACAAAACCAGCCCAGCTCGCCCCTCCCCCACTGCATCACAAAACCAGCCCAGCCTGTCTCCACTTCCCTAACCTGTTCTTCCTCTCACCCATCCCTTCCTCCCACCTCAAGCCGCACCTCCATTTCCTACCTACCACCTCATCCCACCTCCTTGAGCTGTCCGTCTTCCCTGGACTGACCTATCCCCTCCCTACCTCCTCACCTATACTCCCTTCTCTCCCTATTTATTCCAGTTCCCTCTCCCCATCCCCTTCTCTGATGAAGGGTCTAGGCCCGAAACATCAGCTTTTGTGCTCCTGAGATGCTGCTTGCCCTGCTGTGTTCATCCAGCTCCACACTTTGTTATCTTGGATTCTCGAGCATCTGCAGTTCCCATTATCAATGATCTGATTGACACTTCTTTGAGAACTTGGAACATTTTGGCCAGACAGGTGGTTCTGTTATCAGAAATCTGCTGCCCCTGAGTGATAAATTTACTCCAGCAACATACTCCGAAATAATTTGCAAAAGCCAATGTATTTCTGTACAGTTAGTGACTTGGTAACTGGTAGACTTTCACACTGAATGCTCAGAATAGGTCTTAGCTAATGAACCAAACGACCAGATGGATGTCTAAAGGATAGATCCTTCAACAACCTGGGTAGCTCTCGTGTCCCATGTCTGAGCAATCGGGGGTGAGGCAAGTTCAACACAAAAAGTCAGCCTTTCAATCACATGGGAACATCCCAGGTCAGAATTAGGAAGGAAAAGCGTTTTACTCTCAGAACACAGCACTGAGATGTGGGAGATCTGAGAAGGAACTAAACCTTCTCTTTAATATCACTGATCCTTCCCTTAGCTGGAAATACAGTTTGGCCACAGACTGAGAAGTTTCGGTAAATTGGCGCTGGAGTAGAGCTTCTGACTCCAGGCGTCGTCCGCTCCATCTGCTTTTCTTTTCAGTTTATTAAATCTTACTTACCTCTTAGCGAAGAGGCCATCATAGTGACAACATCGGTGACGACCAGTAGGCTCAGCAGCACACACTCGAGTAGGCCCAGCAACACAGACTCGAGTAGGCCCAGCAACACACACTCAAGTAGGCCCAGCAACACAGACTCGAGTAGGCCCAGCAACACACACTCGAGTAGGCCCAGCAACACAGACTCGAGTAGGCCCAGCAACACAGACTCAAGCAGGCTCAGCAACACAGACTAGGGGGTTTCAGCAACAAGGACTCGAGTAGGCACAGCAGTGAGGGCTTGAGTCAGCCCAGAATCACAGAATCAAGTAGGCCCAGCAACAAGGACTTGAGTAGGCCCAGCAGCACAGACTCAAGTAGGTCCAGCAGGACAGACTCAGATATTCCCAGCAGTGTGGACTTGAGTAGGCTCAGAAAGGAAGTCTCCAGTAGAGCCAGCGGCATGGACTAAGGAGCAGGTTTCGGTTGCTGGCTGTGACTGACGCAGATTCATGGAGGTGCTGGTGGAGGTGAGTTTGGTCCCAGTATCTGAGCTGGTGGTTTCAGCAGCAGCTTCATGGATGAGATGAACCCGAAGTGGACTTGTGATGGCAGCGGAGTCGTGTTTACAACAGTATGGTACCTGGCAGCATTTGTGAGTCTGCATTGGCGAACGTCAGTGGAGGCAAGATGGCACTTCCATTTTGGCGACATGGCACAGGAGACCCGTGACTGGTCCCCAGGCCCATGACCCACGACAGAACACTGAACAATAAGCCAACAGAGGAATTGCTGGAAAAGCTAAGCAGGTCTGGCAGCATCTGGGAAGAGAAATCAGAGTTAATATTTCAGGTCCAGACCCGAAACGTCAACTCTGATTTCTCTTCACAGATGCTGCCAGACCTGCTTAGCTTTTCCAGCAAATTCTCTGTTTGTTTCTGATTGATACCATCCACAGTTCTTTTGGTTTTCACTTAACAAGAACTGTAAAGGTGGAAACTCACTTTATTTTATCATTTTTCTGCCTTCATATTTCATGTTTTGGTTTATTTTTCTGTGCTTTCAGATGGTACTGGAGAGTGGTGACTCTATACATAACCTTTCACTGTATTTTGTAACAAGACACATATGACAATAAATAAATCAATAAATCAATGAAACTCAAGCCAATGATTGGAGACTGGATCTAATTTCGGAAGATTGACATTGTACTAATATATGCTGGTATTGTGTGTGATATCTCTGGTCGACCTTTCAGAGCACAAGCTCCCATGGCTTCTGGATGACAGATGAGTGAGTTGAATATTGTGCCTCTTATTCTGAGCCCTCTCATTGGGGGTCCTTGGAATGCTAACTACACCATGTTTCCCGATCGTTAATGGCGAACTCTGGCATGACAGGACCCTGAATTGTGGGGATTCCTTCTCCTTACGTTCCATCTGGAAAGCTATCACTGGGTTGGAAATTGAACTGTATTTAAGGCCAATTGAAGAATTGCTTCCAGCTTCCTGCAGACCATGAGATTGTCTTATCTGTCTGGGATACTGATGATGGTGGATGGGTTCTATCTGGGATTTTATTTTCTTTTATTCATTCACGGGATGAGGTCATTGCTGGCCAGGCAGCATTTATTGCCCAGAGGGCAGTTAAGAATCAACCACATTTCTGTGGGCCTGGAATCTCATGTAGGCCAGACCAGGTAAGGATGGTAGTTTCCTTCCTTAAAGGACATTAGAGAACCAGATGGGTTTTTCCAACAATTGACAATGGTTTCATGGTCATCATTAGAGTGTTAATTCCAGATATTTTATTGAATTCAAACTCCACCATCTGCCGTGGCGTGATTTGAGCCTGAGTCCCCAGAATGTTATCTCTGGATTAACAGTCCAGTGATAATACCACCAGGCCTTGGTGGAGAGGTTGTTAGCATTCCAACCGATGTTGAGACTCTCTCAGCCTGCCTCTTGCTACAACCCAACTTACAGAGGAAATCTACACCCCTCACCCTTACCCCTACCCATCTAATCTCTCCCATTTCATCCACCAGTCACTCATAGCAGATACAGACCCTCCAAGCCAACTCGCCCATGCCGACCAGATATCCTAAATTAATTGAGTTCCATTTGCCAGCATCTGGCCCTTATCCTTCTAAACCCTTCCTATTCATATGAATAAGAAAAGAACTTGGCTATTCACCCTATCCATGTCCCTCATGGTTTTATATAAGTGCAGGGGCATATATTTAAAGAAGTAATTCAGAATGCGTAGATGTGCTTTAATGAAAAGAAATTAAAGTGGGCCCACCATTCAATCTTAAATCAAAATGTTGAGGACAGTTTCAAACTTAAATATAATGGTCAGAAATCACACAACACCAGGTTATAGGTTTATTTGAAACTACAAGCCTTTGGAGAAATGCTCCTTTGTCTGTCGAAATGGAAGGAAGCACATGTATTAATTCCCTGCCTGTGAACTTCCCTCCACTTCACTGGACAAAGCAGCTGTGCTCCAAAAGCTTATATTTCAAATAATCCTGTTGGATTGTAACCTGGTGTCGTGTGATTTCTGACCACCCAGTCTAACACCAGCACCTCCACATCATAACTTCGCAGAGATATGTGGCAGGTCAGAAGATTGGACAGAATATGAAATAGCAAAAGACTGACTAAAAGATTAAGAAGAATGGAAAAATCAGAGTACAAGGTAAAGTTAGCTAGAAACATAAACAGACAGAGAGTATGAGTTTCTATAGATATTAGAAAAGAAAATAGTAAGTATTGATGATATAGAAAGGGGCCTGTGGAATTAATAATGAATAATAAGATGCCAGATGGAAAAAAAGATACTTTTCATTGGAATTCACAATAAAGGATACAAATAACATTCCGAACTATCTATAAACCAGGAAAATGAAGGGAGGGTGGAACTCAAGAACATTTTAATGGCCAGGGAGTGACACTGGACTAATTATTAGAACTTCAGGCAGACAAGTTCCTGAGTCCTGATGAACTTATTATGGTCTTATAAAAAGTGGCCAGCGAGATAGCTGATGCATGAATTTTAATTTTCCAGAGTTTCCTAGAATTGGAGGAGATTCTATTGAGTTGGACGATATTGTAACATCTTTATCCTAAAAGTCAGACAAAGTCAAAGTGACACGATGCAGGTTTATTTGAAATCACGATTTTGGAGTGCTGCTCCCTCATTAAGTGAAGTCATACCTGTCCACCCCAAACCAACACTGGCACCTCCATATCAAAAAAAACGAGGAAGCTATATGGCAGGAAAATATAGGCCAATTAGCTTAACATCTGCCGTAGGGAACTTGTTGAAAACTATTATTAAAGAGGTTAGAACATGAAACTTGGAAAAGTTCAAGATAATTAGGCAGAGTGGAAAGGGAAATCATGTTTAACCAATTTATTGGAGTGCTTTGAGGAATTAATGTGCTGGGATAAAGGGGTTTGGAAGGTGCTCTCAGAGGCGAGTGGTTGAGTATGGTTCCTAACCTTGGTTGTGTTGGCAAGGCCCTGGTTGAGTAAACTTCTCCAGATGGAAAAATGAATGAGAGGCAGGTGCAATACCTAAACCATCTGAGATTGGGAAACCCCACAGCCACACAAACAGCTGTCTGCATCAGGCTCCTGTCACCATCTGGGAGAATGTAACCCGAGAGACCCGATAATGGGAAAGAGACCGGGAGAAATCACGTTCCCTAATTAATCTTCCTACTGGCTAAATTAGCTGTAAATACATTTCTATGAAACCTGATAGACAAGCGTCCACTCCAATGTATCATTTGTGTAGCTCATTGTAATCTAAGGAGACATTCCACTGTGAGGTTCCCACAAGTGGATATTTGATAAATCACACTTTATTTTGCAAAGTGATAGGTGAAACTAAACAGAAACCAGACAGACAAGGTGTCCCCTTAGGGGTGTCTTGAACCCTGCTGCTAGTCTCAAATGAGGGTTATAAAAATGATTCTTATTAAAACCTGTTTGGATAGGCTGTGGCACATTTCATGGGTGGGTGAAGCTTGAATCCAGGTCGTCTGAGCCACTGCAGGTGCGGACGAGTTGGTCTGAGGGGTCTGCTTCCAAGTTGTACAACTCTATCTAATTAACTGAAGCACCTCTCTACCTTATCCTCCTTTCCCATGCTTCTGAATTGTCCTTCCACCCATCAATATTCAATCTATGTCATCCTGCACCCATGCCTTTATATGCTTTATATGTCCATCATAGCATACCTTTGATTTCTATTTGCACTATCAGTTCATCTCTTTTGTTCTGAATTTTAACTGCATTCAGGTACAGAACCTTTGGTTCTGTCCTCCAGCCTCATTAACATTGACTTATTCTTAGAGCTCTACGCTCTATCCTTTCGTATCACAATCTGTTTATCATTTCCCATAATAATACCATTCTCATTTGTCTTAGAACAAAGAACAAAGAAAATTGCAGTGCAGAAGCAGGCCCTTCAGCCCTCCAAGCCTGCGCCGACATGCTGCCTGTCACAACTAAAACCCCTCACTGCTTCCGGGAACCGTATCCCTCTATTCCCATCCTATCCATGTATTTGCCAAGACGCCCTTTAAAAGTCACTATAACATCTGCTTCCACTTCCTCCCCCAGCAGTGGGTTACACGGACCCACCACCCTCTGTGTAAAAAATCTTGCCTGGTACATCGCCTTTAAACCATGCCCCTCACACCTTAAACCCATGGCTCTTCCAACCTGGAAAGAAACTTCTGACTGTCCTCTCTGTCTATGCCCTTCATAATCTTGTGGACCTCTATCAATTTGCCCCTCAACTTCTGTCGTTCCAGTGAGAACAACCCAAGTTTCTCCAACCTCTACTTATAGCTAATGCCCTCCATACCAGGCAACATCCCAGTAAATTTTTTCTGTACCCTCTCCAAAGCCACCACATCCTTCTGATAATGTGGCAACCGGAATTGAATACAATATTCCAAATGCAGCCTAACTAAGGTTCTATAAAGCTGCAACATTACCTGACAATTTTTAAACTCAGTGCCCCGGCTGAAGAAGCCAAGCGTGCCGTATGCCTTGTTGACGACATTGTCCACCTGTGTTGCCACTTTCAGTGACCCGTGTACTTGTACACCCAGAGCTTTCTGCCCATCAGTTCTCTTAACGGTTCTGCCATTTACTGCATATTTTCCATCTGGATTAGACCTTCAAAAATGCATTACCTCACATTTTACCATATTAAACTCCGTCTGCCATCTCTCTGCCCAAGTCACCAACCAATCTATATCCAGCTGTATCCTTTGGCAGTCCTCATCACTATCCGCAGTTCCACCAACCTTTGTGTCATCAGCAAACTTACTAATCTGACCACTTACATTCTCCTCCAAATCATTTATATATATTACAAACAGCATAGATCCCAACACTGATCCCTGAGGAACGCCACTAGTTACAGCCCTCCATTCAGAAACACGCCCTTCCACTCCTACCCTCTGTCTTCTATGACCGAGCCAGTGTCCTATCTGTCTTGAATCTACTCTTTAATTTACCCATAGATTCCCAAATTTGATCCCTAGTACCAACTATTTAGTTTAAAAGTGGGCATCATTACACATTGCTGTAGTGTCATAGAATAATATTCTTGGTTTCATTGTGCTACTAAAGAGTACATACAGAATCTGCTGAGGTGATGTAAACATTAACTTATAGGAAGAGGCTAGATAGGCTGGGATTTCTTTTCCCTGGAGCGTCAGAAGCTGAGGGGTGACCTTACAGATGTTTATAAAATCATGAGGGGCATAGATAAGGTGAATAGCCAAGGTATTTTTTCTAGGGTAGGGGAGTCCAAAACTAGAGGGGCATAGGTTTAAGGCGAGAGGTGAAAGATTTAAAAGGGACCTAAGGGGTAATTTTTTCACACAGAGGGTGATGCGTGTACGGAATGAGTTTCCAGAGGAAGTGGTGCGGGCTGGTACAATGACAACATTTAAAAAACATATGGACAGGTACATGGATAGGAAAGCTTCAGAAGGATATGGACCAAATGCAGGCAAATGGGACTATTTCAGTTTCGGAAACCTGGTTAGAATGAATGTGTTGGGTCAAAGGGCCTGTTTCTGTTATCCATGACTTTAGTATTTGCTTCATTTTGCCATGAGCCTGTAAGAAAGCGCAAGATCCCATGACACTGTATGACATCCTGTGATGATGCGAGTTGTGTCTCATTAAGACATCACACAGTTGGGCATAACCCCTCATACTACACACAGCAGTTACATTACCAGGCTATTGCTTCAATATGTCTGGGCTATTAATCGGGAGGATGAACGTTCAAATCTCAACACAGTGACTAGGAGAATATGAAATCACTCATTTAAACAAAGCTGCCATTAAAAAATCTGTAATAGGATGTTGTGAAACTTGAAAGTGTTCAGAAAAGATTTACAAGGATATTGCTGGGGTTGGAGGGTTTGAGCTATAGGGAGAGGCTGAATAGGCTGGGGCTATTTTCCCTACAGTATCAGAGGCTGAGGGGTCACCTTATAGAGCTCTCTAAAATCACGAGGGGCAGGGACAGGGTAAATAGCCAATATCTTTTCCCTGAGGTGGGGGAGTCCAAAACTAGAGGGAATAGGTTCAAGGTGAGAGGAGAAAGATTTAGAAGAAGCCTAAGGGCCAGCTTTTTCACACTTAGGGTGCATGTATTGTTTGAGGAAATGATGGAGCCTGGTACAATTACAACATTTAAAAGGCATCTGGATGGGTACATGAATAGGAAGGGTTTAGAGGGATATGGGCCAAATGGTGGCAAGTGGGACTAGATTAATTTAGGATACCTGGTTGGCGTGGACCAGTTGGATCGAAGGGTCTGTTTCCATGCTCTGCGTCTCTGTGACTCTACGACTCTGTGTAATGATGACCATAAATCTACTTTACTCCCAGAAATGCAAAGGTAAAATATGGCTGAGGTAGAAGATTCAAAGTCAAAACTGAAAATGGTGGAAATACTTTGCAGGTCAGATGGCGAGAAACAGATTAACATGAAAATATATTTGTTAGCAAGGTCCATTAGGGAAGGAAATCTGCCATCTTTACCCAGTCTGACCTACGTGTGACTCTGGGTTCATACCAATACAGTTGATCAGTTTTTAACCCTCTCTAAAATGGTCTGGTCAGGCATTCCACTGCATTCCAGAAGGCAGCTCAACATTACTATCTCCAGACTATTTGAAAATGATGATAACTACCAGCCCAGCCAGTGACATCTTGAGATTGAGCTTTTTAAAAACTCTAGAATATAACATCTGTACCAGTCCATAAAGGAGAAATGTAAGCAATTGAAAACAGTTAATCACAGATTTTCCTAGGTACCACTGCCACTTTTATTGGTAATCACAGAATCCCTACAATGTAGAAGCAGGCCATTCAGCCCATCAAGTCCACATCAACACTCCAAAGAACATCCACCCAGACCTAACACCCCACCCAATAACACTGCATTTCCCATGGCTAACCCACCTACCTTGCACATCCCTGGACTGTGGGAGAAAACCCACACAGACACGGGGAGAACGTGCAAACTCCACACAGACAGGTCACCAGAGGGTGGAATTGAACCTGGATCCCTAGCACTGAGAGGCAGCAATGCTAACCACTGAGCCATTGTGCTGCCTTTTGAATAATGGTCTTCAAAATAGATTTATTTACCTAATAAATATTAGGTAAGATGTGAATTCATGTCACCAGCTCATGTCACAAGATTGTAATTCTGATGGTATCACTGTTGTGTATGGATTAAGTGTTTGTTGTATGCCTTATCTCAGAGTTATGCAGAAATTAGTTCTAAATCCAAACTTCTAGTTCCAGAACTTTCAGAATGCACCTAATCTTTTTTCAAGGAGAACCTAGTGTTTGAGAAGCTCCTGTCCGACTGTCGAGGAAGTCACTTGATCCTGCAGTTCCATCCACGTGCTTAAGCAATCAAGCACAGTCACAAAGATCAGTAATCAAACACAGATCAATAAATATGACATAACCACTGTAAACAGGAGCCACAGAGAATGAGGGAATTATGATTGGTGGGGGGATGTAGCACTTCAAGCTCCCCTTCGATCTTTGTCAGTCCTTGGTTTTTAAACATTTATCTCAGCCGCTTGGTTGCAGAAACTGAAAGATGATACAAAATTAGGAAGTACAATAAGTAAGGCTGAGGGGAAGAATGGCCTGCTGCTGTTCCAATTTGTTATGTTCTTGCTGGATATTTGAAGAGACATAAACTAAGCACACTCATGGGCAATTGTCTCGAGATCCTATTCTTTGCTGTGAAGGAAATTGGAATTTTCTGTAATTGCTGTGAAATTATTCCACTATTCCACTTTGGTTTGGTCTGAGGGAAAGGTTGGAAAAAGAAATGAAGGAGTCCTTGATATTGGCAAACTTTACTTTTTATTGTAATATGATTTTAATTAAAATTAACTTTGTGCGGAACAAGATTTTGTGTCTCCTAGAGAACACCATTATATGACCATACATCACAAAGTCTCTTTGCCCACAGATGAATACTTCTGTCAACATGCATTCAGCTTGTGTGAAAAATAACTGACTTGCCTTTTGATCTCTATAGGTCGTCCTGTGATAACACTGCACCAAAACTGGTGTTGTTGGAATCAACAGCCAATTTAAATGGCTTAGCATCATTTGTTGCGCTAAAATTCCTTTATCCATTCACATTTCTTGTCAATTTTGTTTTCAAACTTGACACTGGAGCCACCTTGGTGCTGAAATTTGGAGCAGATTTCATAAAATCCACACAAAACGTGACATGAGAAAATGCAAGATAGCCCTTATTTTGGCTTCTCTAGGTGTTATTTTGGTTTTGCATCACCGTGTGGCCTAAATAAGTTATTTCTGTTTGGTAAATTCACTTTTAGCCAAGTTAATGCCACACATTTATGCCAAATGGGCTTTTTGTTAACTTATCAAACGATTTAGTGAAGTGTTAACAATGCATCTCCCAGATTTGGCTGAACACAACCAAATACAAGATGAGGAGTCACACAACACCAATTTATTGTCCAACAGATTTATATGAAATCATAAGCTTTTGAAACACTGCCCCTTTGAGCTACATGTAACTCCACCATACTATTGTGTATTTGTAAAATCTTCCTTACGACCTGTTTAACACCATCACCTTGATAACTTGTTATGATGTCTCTGCCTTAATTGGTTTGTACAACTTTGGGTTACTTGTTCCTTTGGGTTAGACCATTGACATGTGACTCTTTTACCCAGCACGCTATTCCAGCCATTTGGTTTGTCTCCAGCACCAGCTTATTTTTAATTTTTGGTAAATATCTCTCTGCCTCAATTAATTGGATTATAGATCATCCTCTTCACTTACTATTCAGCTATTGACACTTTACTCACACTGTCTGACACTTTTGATCACCTGCAGACACTTATTTTTTGATACTTCATTTATACCATTTGTACGATTTTTTTGATCTCTCTGTCCATCAATCGCTCTGCCTGTAAATTCTGTGCCTGTATGTTTTCCTTCACTTCGACTGACGAAGCAGCATCGCTCCAAAAGCTTCTGATTTCAAACAAACCTATTGGACTATAACCTGGTATTGTGTGGCTTCTGACCTTGTCCACCCCAATCCAACACTGGCACCACTATACCGTGACAACCAAATACAATATAGCTGTACAATCCTTCAAAAACCCTATCGTTTAATTATTGGAAAGTTCCTGATGCATTTTTTCATTTCCAATGGCATGACTTTACATTGATAAAGTGTGTACGGGGTTACAAAAACTGTTACCTTTTTATGGTTGTACCATCATAGAACTTTCTGATATCTTTTTCATAAGTCAACCTTTGTAACAAGCAGTGTTTACCCAATCCTCTCAATACAATCCTCCAATTGGCAAATCAGATAGGGATCTATCTTTGTATCTGCATTGACTTTGCAACAATCCATGCATAATACTTGTGATCCATTTACACTTGGCTTCATCAAAATATGCAAGCTCCAACTACTGTGTCTCAGTTCATGATTGCAATTTTCCATCATAAATATAGTCTCTTCTTTTATTTGGACTAATTTCTCTAGATTTAGCTTGTAAAGATATTGGTTTATGGGTTCCACATACCCTAGATTATCATACATGTCAAAGACATTTCACCTGGCCTATTGACACATATTGCTCTATGAGCGTGTAGTTACTTTAGTAAGTCACCTTTCCTGGGAGGGAGCAGAACATTCCACCTAAACCTTTAAGCAACTCTGTATAATTCATCTGTTTATTGGGGTGGAGCGGGGAGGTGGGCTGATGTCAAAACTTTCAATTTCTAATTCATTCTCAAGTAGTCCTGATATTTTTTCTTCCCTAAATAATAAAAATGGGCAGGTCAGGTAGATCGAACAGTGGCAAATGGAATTTAATCCTGAAAAGTGGGATCACTTTGTGATGACTGACAAGGCAAGTGAGACTATGTCAAATAGTAGGACCTTAGTACATACAGAAGAATCTTGGTGTACATGTCCACAGGTTCTTGAAGAAAGTAGGACAGGTACATGAATGTGTGCCATTTGCTTGCCGTTATGGATCAAGGTTTTGAATATAAGTGCTAGGAGGTTATGATGGCACTGTATATAATGTTAACTGGATCACAGTTAGAGTTCTAAGTGCAGTCCTGGTCAAAATACTGGAGGAAGGATATGTTTGTACTGTGAGGGTGTAGAAGAGATTCAGCTACCAAGAGAGTCAGACAATTCTTACTTTCATCACACTTTACATTTGTCTTTTTTTTTCATTCTCTACCCTTTCCATTTCACTTTCCTTATCATTCTCATTTTTCATTTTTCTGTTTATCTCTTTTATTTGCAAGTCAAGATTTTTTTCTTTTTTTTAACGCTTTCTTTATTCTCAAATTCAAGTTCATTTTTGTTTCTAATGGAATTGTAGATAATTCTAGCAGGGACACATTAATTTTGGATTTCTGTTCTTTTATTTCTAAATGTTGGATCAGTTCTTTTTTTAAAAACCATTTAAAACAGGTAGCAATCCTGAAAATGAAGTGAATCAGATTTCTGTCTTTGCCTTTCTGACAGTCATAGCCCATTAGATCTCTTACAGATCTTTGGGGTCTTGGCAAACATGCATCTAACTGTGAGCAGCCTTAGAATTTGGGACCCAGACATATCAAGGCTTCCTGTAAGAAATAGTGGGTTATTATACTTCCATATCTGTTCTTTGTCATTGACATCAAAACCAAATCCAGAGCACTTTCAATCTCTGACTCCCAGGGGTTTATTATGATCTATAAGTCTGGCAAGTATTAGTTGTTGCTGCTAGATTCTAGATCTGGAATTGCTTTCAGTGCATGTGTGTTGAGTAAGATCCTGCCTGCAGGACTCAGAGTATAGAGTCACTAAGCTGTACAGAGAACAGTTGGACTAATACAGTTCTGGGGCTGTGCATTTCGGGAAGGATGTACTGGCTTTGCAGAAGGCTCTAGGGTTAAAAGCATCCCTCTGTGCTGGATAAAGCAGTTGATAACTGAAAGTGTTAACTGATATTGTACAATTAGCTCCACTCTTCAGGATATAAAGGACTGTTCTTCGAAGGAGCTCACTACTGTGTTGGGTTCTGGATGTTTCAGTGCTAAGTCTACGTAGTTAATATTAATGTACCTACTCTTAATTCAAGCCGAAGGTCAAAGGTCTCTCATGGAAATGGAATTCAAGTAGCTATTGAGTACTATGTAATAAACCTATTTTGTTTACATGATTGAGCTTTTCTTGTGCTGAAGACTTTCTGTGAGCATCTTTCTGCACTCAGTATTGACAATTAGACTAATACTAATAAGATGGATTGATGGCAGTGAAGCTACTCAATGTACGTTAGATGGAACACAACTGATAACATGCAAGCAGAGTTAATATCCAAAGATATATCTTTTTGGAGGATAGTTTGCGCAGTGACCATGATGTGGTATATACCCTGACTGCCAGCCTTGGCGAGTGGGTAGTAATAGCAGCAGAGAGAGGGGCTCCCGGAGTGTGGATTTCTGGTTGTGAGGTGAGTGTGGGCCCAGCATGGGACCTGGAATCGGTGGTCATTGGTGAGATGCCCAGTGACGAAGAGGTGGCACCTCAAGAGTGGTGACTGCGATGTTGCTGTGTGGTGCAGATGGCAGTGTGGGTGGTGTTGGTTGCCTTGCTCAGGGCTCGGGTACTGTGGTGGAGGAGGTAGTGTGAAGATGGCCTTTCTTTCAGCTTTGTCTTTTTATTGTTTTTATTTTTGAAGCATTTGAATGGCACAGAATTCAGGTGACACTTGAAGCTTTGCTGTATCGTTCATTATAGAGTACAAGTGACAATAAATTATCGTTCACCATACAAATTTCCACAAGTGCAGACAATTATGGGTGATCTCATTGATGTGTTAACTACTATTATTGCAAAGGGAATAGGTTTTAAAAATAGAGAAGTTTTGCTAAAATTATACAAGGTTATAGACAGAACACAAATGGGAAAAGGACAGAAATGGCCAGAGAAACTCAGCAGATCTGGCAGCATTTGTGAAAAGAAATCAGATCTAACGGTTCAAGACCAGTAACACTTCTTTAGAACTCCACGGACTGTTTGCTTTCTAGTAGAAAAAGAAATTCAGATGCAAATGCCAATGCTCTGCAAACTGTACGACACTTTTGATGGACAATAATTTCCATTTGCTCTCTAATCCTTTGACAAATTACTACAAATCCAGTACAATTGTGAATGCCAGAATGACAAATACACAGGTAAAACTATTTCACCTAAACAATGGAGATCAATGAACAGAGAAACCCTTAGCCTTTGATAGCCTCAGGCACAGGAGCAGAAATTTTACCCTGATGATTCTAAGGTACAATAGGATATTCTATCCATTATTATCAAAGGCCCATTACACTTAGAAATCTTATAAAATATCAAGGCAGAAGTGAACCTTCCTTATTCTTATCTGTATCCAGACTTTCAAACCTGCAGTGGAGAATTCTCAGATCTTGTTAAGACTTTGATGTTTCTCTAGGGTTGTGAGACATGGAGAGTATGCCTTTGATATCCCTGTGTGTCTCCAGGCAACAAAGGATGCTTGTCTGATGATGAAATGCTGTTGCATTATTGTAGTTTTGCATGGCTGATGTGAGGAGTTTTCACAAAGCTGGAAGGAAATGGCTTTGGAATCAGTTTGAAACGAGAGACATAGGAGGAGAGAATGGAATAGTTTGGGGCATGAGAGTATTAAAACCATTAACAGCTTTGAGAAGGGATTGTCGGGTGCATAAATTTAGCTGAAGACAAAGTTGTTGACGATATAATTGATCGGTGATACCAGTTTGAGAAGTGACTAGGCAATGGCTGATGGTCCTAGAATTTTCTGGAAGTGCTATCAACACTCTGATGCTTGAAGTATCCAACCGTTGGTGGCTTGTCTAATGGACCAGCCAAAAATACTCACAGGTTTTAGAACTAGATGTTGTCTTTGAGGCTAAGTTCCAGGCTGCTCTAGCCTCTGTATGATGCTTGTTCACCATCTGCTGAGATTTATCTTGTGCTCCTTTGATGACATAGGTTCAAGCTTGGGAGGGCTGGTACACATGAAGACCTTATCTCCAAGTTCTCTTCCAAATCCTGATTTGGAATTTCTGATCGTTCAGTTATAAGAAGTACATTATTAAGCTGGAGAGGGTTCAGAAGAGATTTACCAGGACATTGCTGGGTATGGAAGGTTTGAGTTATAAAGAAGGGCTGGATAGGCTGGGGCTTTTTTTCACTGGAGTATAGGAGATTGAGGGGCGACCTGATAGAAGTTCATAAAAAAATGAGGAGTATAGATGGAGTTAATGGCAGTCGTCTCTTCCATAGAATGGGGGATTTCAAGACTAGTGGGCACATTTTCAAGCTGAGAGGAGAGAAATCTAAAAAAAAGGGGGCTTTTTTTTTACACAGACGGTGGTTCGCGTGTGGAATGAACTTCCTGAGGAAGTGGTGGATGTGGGTCCTGTTACAACATTTCAAAGACATTTGGATAAGTACATGCGTAGGAAAGGTTTCGAGGGATATGGGCCAGGAGCAGGTAGTTGGGACCAGCTTAGTTTGGGATTATGATCGGCATGGATTGGTTGGACCGAAGGCTCTGTTTCCATGTTGTATAACTGTATGACTCTATAACTTTTTGCAAATTGGAACCTATGAAACCAGGAATGTACTGGTTGATTAAGTACTCCAGTTGATCAAGAGGTCCACATAATCAATGTAAAAATACACACTTAAGAAATAGAAGTGTATTGCAGGGGGCATAGACATCACTGTTATAGTTTATTTATAGCATAAATCACCTAAATAATAACAAATAAAACCTACCTCACACAGCCTTCTCAGTCGTACTCTCAAATGACTATCAGACATTACGGAGATTGCAATAATGCAGTGAACTTTCGATATTTCAGGGATATAACTTTGCCAGCTTATCCACAATGTCGGCTCATTTAGGTGCCAGTTAAAATGAAGTTTGCTGTATAGCATCACTCTTTCAATGTCGCTGGGTGTAAATTCTGGATGTTGCTTCCTGATGGCAATGTCCCTTCGCCACACAGACCACAAAGGTTCAAGGAGGCAACTCACCACCAGCTTACTCAAAACGATCCAGAGGTAAGGCAAAAAATGGGGGTGACTCTATCAAGCTGCTGTATTTGTACTTACGATGTTGAAAAGATTGCCCATTAGTCTAATTTCATTCCAAATCTTATAATCTTCATCGTAGAATCACTACCGTGCAGAAAGAGACCATTCGGCAATAGAGTTGGCATTGGCAATGGAGATATCTATTTCTTGGAGGCCCACCATTTGCGAAAGGCCCCAAATGCATTGATGAGCCACAGATACCACTCTCCAACATCACCCTGGCACACAATAAGCTCAGAAATGTAGGTCAGATGGCCAGATTGACTCCAGTCCTGTGCTGTGCCCCATCCTGAAGCACAGCCTGTCTTCCCCAACCCAGGAGGCGTTGACTGAGGATAACATTCTCGAGCTTGACTTTTATTTCATTCACTGTTGGAACTGGGTGTTGCTGACAGGGCCAGCGTTTATCAGTCTTCCTTGTTGCCCTTTCTTTTCCCCCTACTGAACTCTCCTGCCTCTTTCTCCCTCCAACCTCACCGATTCCAAATTCCAACAGAAAACAGGAACAGGAGTAGGCCATTCGGCCCTTTGAACCTGCTCAGCCATTCAATATGACCAAGGCGGATCATCCAACTCAACACCTATTCCTGCTTTCTCCCAAGACTCTTTGATCCCTTTGGCCCTTTGAAGTATTGAACTAAAACACAATCAAAGGCAATGGGTTGTATTTACAAGAACCCACTATTTAAAGGGCACCATCTTTAAAGAGGAAGTATCTGACAAATACTTTCTGGTAACTGTTGTGAGACGATGTTACGAATCTTGTCAAACCTCAGCTGTCTCAAGCCCATGATGGCTTTTGATGATATTACTGCCTTGTATGGTCTTCTATTTAATAGATTCAGTAACAGCATCAAAGAGGAATATCAAAATTTATGAAGCGTCATTAACACTGTAAAGCATCTCAAATCTTTGCAAGCACTCTGGTATGCACTGGGCCACAAAAGGAGACAGCCAGACAAGTAGCTGAAAGCTTGGTGAAATAAGTAGCATCTCGAGATGGATATTAAAGGAGGAGAGAGTTTGGCATGAGGAACAGAGGGGGTGAGGGAAAAAACTGTTAAGTTTAAAGGCGACAAAATTGAAGGCAATCTGCCTATACTTGAGGGATGAAAATTGAGGACACACAAGAGACTGGAAATACAGGGATGTAGAGCACGCATAGGGCTGTCATGAATATTCCCAAAAAATATGCTGACAACTGTACTTTAGTGGAAATGGCCTTGGAGCATTACCCCTAAAATATTAATCCAAAGATCCAGATAATGTCTGGTTTCAAATCCCACCATAGTGGAACTTGAATTCATTTATTAAACAATTAAAAGATGAATGGTGACCAAACAATGGTGGTTGATTTTTGTAAAATCTCATCTGGTTCACTAATGTCATTTCGGGAAGGAAATCTGCCATCCTTGCCGAGTATGATCTACATGGCACTCCAGACCCACAGCCACAGACTTGACTCTTAACTGCCCTCTGGGCATTTATTGATGGGCAAATAAATGCTAGTTGAACCAGCAAGACCCTTATCCCAAGAATGAATGAACCTTGCAGTGACCAGGAAGGTGCTGCATTGGCATTATTGTAACTGAAATACTATACATGCATAGCCAGTAAAAGCCAGCACATATTACAAAAACATGCAGTAAAGAACAGCAAGATTCCACGGAGTACACTGGGCATGCAGCAGCAGGCAGCACAAGCAAGTTTTAAGGCCCAGGAGGGATTTGAAAATAAAACACCAGATCATTTTCGGGTCTAGAGATAGTAGGAACCACAGATGCTGGAGAATCTGAGATAATAAGGTGTAGAGCTGGATGAACACAGCAGGCCAAGCAGCATCAGAGGAGCAAGAAGGCTGACTTTTCGGGCCTAGACCCTTCTTCAGAAATGGGGGAGGGGAAGGGGGATTTGAAACAAATAGGGAGAGAGGAGGAAGCGGATAGAAGATCGATAGAGGTGAAGATAGGTAGAGAGGAGACAGACCGGTCAGAGGTGGGGATAGAGCCAGTAAAGGTGAGTGTAGGTAGGGAGTTAGGGAGGAGATAGGTTTGAGCAATTTTAAGGCCAAAGAGATTACGAGAGAGTTGCAGTGGGAGAGAGATCCACTGAGGCTTTTCCAGAGGGAGGAGGGTAACTTCTGCAGTGTAGGCATCTTTAGAAGAGGTGTCGCAGTGGGGTTAAAATTGTTTCAGAGATAGTAGGAACTGCAGATGCTGGAGAATCTGAGGCAACAAGGTATAGAGCTAGATGAACGCACCAGGCGAAGAAGCATCAGAGGAGCAGGAAGCCTGGCGCTTCGGGCCTAGATCCTTCTTCAGGAAGAGGGAAGGGTCTGAAGAACATTTTCTGAAGAAGGGTCGAGGCCCGAAACGTCAGCTTTCCTGCTCCTCTGATGCTGCTTGGGCTGCTGTGTTCATCCAGCTCCACACTTTATTATCTCATCATTTTTGGGTCTCCAGGTCTTTGCAATCTGACATCGTTGTGACAAGAAAATGGGATCTCTCCAGATTCACTTCCTTTTTATCCGATACATCTGTTTAATGTGACGTAGCCAGAAAGACAATAGGCAATCCAGACAGTTCCGGGCCACAACACAGAGTAGGCGGTGGAGTCAAGTCAGAGACTGTTTCAGATAGATGCTGTAGATGATGAGTTTCTGATGGACAGTTCCATGGCAGATATTGATATAAACAATTTCTGACTGGTTCTGCAGTGAACCAAATGCAAAGTCATGTCAACCCCAGTCTCTCTGCTCCTCGGCTATTGTACATAAATAGCCAAAAAAATCAATTGATCTTAATTTTATGCTTAGAAATAAGATTTTCTCCTGACAAATCTTGTTCTTTGAAGGTGTTAGATTCATTATCTACTGGTATTAAGCCTTGTAAAAGCCAAGTTTTGAATGGGTAATGAGAGGGCAAGACACATGTCTGACAGTTAAATCTACAGACACAACATGGAGATACAGAATGGCACAATGGCAGGCAGGTATCCGAAATAGGCCATTCAGCCCCTCGAGCCTGCTCGCCCATTCAATACGATCATGGATTTTCTGTTTTTCAAATTTCGCATATCCATCTATTATCCATAACCTTTGACTCCTCTGTCTAGCAAGAATCTATCTAAAAACTGAAAGGGCTGGGGGTGCTCTCAATCAGGAATGAAAACAGAATTTGCTGGAAAAGCTCAGCATGTCTGTCAGCATCTGTGAAGAGAAAAGAATCAGAGTTAATGTTTCGAGTCCAGTGACACTTTCTCAGAACTGAAGAATCTACCTAGCTCCACTTGAAAGAAACTCGATGGCTCCTTTTCGACTCTCTTCGGAGGTAGAGAGAGTCCTAAAGTTTCACAACACTCTGAGAAAAAGCTTTTCTTCTCCTGTTTGACGTTAAATGGGTGAGACCAAATTTTTAAGCTGGTCCAGACTCACCTACAAGAGCAACCATTTCTTCCACTTACACCTAAGGACAAAATGCAAATGCTTCAGTAAATTCCCCAACTCTTCTAGATTCCAGTCCTCATAGGCTCAATCTATCTAACCCGAACCCTAACCCTAACCCTAACCCTAACCTGAACCGTAACCCTAACCTGAACCGTAACCCTAACCCTAACCCTAACCCTAACCCTAACTCTAACCCTAACCCCAACCCTAACCCTATCTAACTCTAACCCTAACCCTAACCCCAACCCTAACCCTATCTAACTCTAACCCTAACCCTAACCCTAACCCTGACCCTAATCCCGACCCTAACCATAACGCTAATCCTAACTCTAACCCTAACCCTAACATCAGCTCTAACCCTAATCGTATTCCCGACCCAAAACCTAACGCTAAAACAATCCACACATTCCAGGCATCAATCTCGTCAATTTCCCTAACCCACCTCCAATGCATTTACATTCTTCCTTAAGTCAGGAGATCCAACCTGCACACAGCATCCAAGGTGTGATTTACAACTGAAGCGAAACATTCTTACTTTTATAATTGCAAAGCACAGCAGATGTGAAATAAAAACAGGAAGTGCTTGGAGAAACACAACAGGTCTTGCAGCATCTGTGAAGAGAGAAACAGAGTTAACATTTTGAGTCTGGTTAACCCTTCTTCAGAGCTGCTTTTTTTGCTTTTTTGTTAAATCCTCTCATAACAAAAGAAAATAGCCTGCTAGCCCTGTGATTGCATATTGGTCCTGCTTTCTTATATCATGTGCCCTAGATTGGAAAGGCAGTTAGAGTTGCTAATTCGGGGGGAAAGTTTTTAATTTGGTTTGATTTATTATTGTCACATGTACCTAGGCACAGTGAAAAGTGTTGTTTTGCGTGCAGTGCAGGCGGATCATACAAAGTGCATTAGGGTAATAGAGCAGAGCGAGGGATACAATGTTACGGCTGCAGAGAAGGTGTACAAAGAGTGAGGTCAATATTAAGTTTAAAAATCGAGAAGTCCTTTCAGAAGTCTAGTAACAGCAGGGAAGGGAGCTGTTCTTGATTCTGTTGGTGTGTTTGTTTAAGCTTTTATATCTTATGCCTGACAAAAGAGGTTGGAAGAGATTATAACTGTGGGTCTTTGATTATTTTGGCTGCCTTCCTGAGGCAGCAGGACGTATTGATGGAGTTAATAGATGGAAGGTTGGATTGTGCGATGGTCTGGGCTGTGTTCACATCTCTCTGTAATTTCTTACAGTCCCAGCACCGCAGTTGCCACACCAAGCTGTGAGGCATCTGGATAGAATGCTTTCTATGGTGCGTCTATAAAAATTGGTTGGAGCTTTTATGGACATGCTGAATTTCCTTAGCCTCCTGAGGAAGCAGAGGCATTTGTTCTGCTGGTGATGTCATGACATGACCTCTTGACTGAAACTTCCCTACTCTGCACCTCCACCCAGTTCCTGCCCTTTGTTGTTCAACCTTCCCTGCTTACCCTACTACTCGGCAGGTAGCAAACAGGCTTTTGGGTGCTGGGATTTGCCCCCCATTTTAGGGCCTTGTGTTTTGCAGCCAAAAGAGGGCTGAGTGCTGTGAGACGGGAATAAATTATCCAGCAGGACTTTTCTCCAAAATAAAATCAAAATAACCCTATCGCTGGGAATCTGAAAGAAAAGCAGAAAGTGCTGGAAAAACACATCAGGTCTGGCATCATCTGTGGAGAGAGAAACAGAGTTAATGTTGTGATTCAGGTGTGAATCTTTTTCAGGGCTCTAAAGAGTTCCTGAATAGAGTGGCAGCATTTATCATGGCTGTCATCTGCCATTGGCACACAGATTCTATTGGCAAATACTGGAAGCACTCTGTGTCACAGGGCAGGCACTATGCTGTACACATCTCATGTTGAGGAAGGCGTTGGCTTATGGTAATATCACTAGACTGTTGATCCAGAGACCCTGGTTTTGTTCTGGGGACCCGGATTCGAATCCCACCTTGGCAGATGGTGGAATTTGAGTTCAATATAAACCTGGAACCTAGGACATGACAGTGACCATGAAACCATTGCTGATTATCAGGAAAAGCCCATCTGGTTCACTCATGTCCTTCAGGGAGGGAAACTGCCATCCTTATCTAGTCTGGCCTATATGTGACTCCAGACTCACAGCAATGTGGCTGACTCTTAACTGGCCTCTGGGTAATAAATGCTGGGCTAGCCACTGGCCCACGTCCTGTGAACAAATAAAACATTTCAAAATAGTGCCAATTAGGCACAAGAGTCAGGATCTAGAATTCTTCCATATCAGGTTCCTGATTCCACTTTAAAATTCAAGCTATTAACGCGACACATTTTCTGTTTTATTACAAATTTCCAACATTCACAGTGTTTTGCTTTGGACAATATTTACAGCCTCGAGTGTAGTGTTTCCCACAGTTGTAAACAACTTCCCCATATCTAGATAACAAGGTGTAGGGCTGGAGGAACACAGCAGGCCAGGTAGCATCAGAGAAGCAGAAAGGTTGACACTTTGGGTCAGGACCCTTCTTCAGAAATGGGAGAGGGGAAGGGCTCTCTGAAATAAATAGGGAGGGGAGGGTGGTGATAGCAAGTAGATAGTGGAGCGGATGGGTGGGAGAGAAGATGGACAGGTCAAGGAGGTGGGATGAAGCTAGTAGAAGTGTGTGTAGGTAGGAAGAGGGGGTGGGGGTTGATTAGTGAGGTGGGAGAGGTGGATAAGTGTGAGAGAAGACAGACAGATCGAGAAGGTGGGGATGGTGGCGGGGGGCGCAGGTCTTGGGACGAGGTCGGGGTGGGGAGATTTTGAAGCTAGTGAAGTCCACATTGAGAACATTGGGCTGTAGGCTTCCAAGGCAGAATATGAGGTGCTGTTCCTTCTGTTTCTGGTTGGCATCGTTGTGACAGTGGAGGAAGCCCAGGATGGACATGTTATCCAGGGAGTGGGAGGGGGAGTTGAAGTGGTTCGTGACTAGGAGGTACAGTCGTTTGTCACAAATGGAGCGTAGGTGCTCCATAAAGCAGACTCCAAGCCTCCACTTGGTCCCCCCGACGCAGAGGAGGCCACATCGGGAACAGCGGATACAATAGTCCCCATACCTAACTTATCCAACACAATTATAATTTCACAGACCATTATTGGGTACCCCACAACTGCCCAGAAGACCATAAGTATAGGAAGAGAATTAGGCCATTTGGCACATCAAATCTGCTCTGGCACTTGATCCTGACTGTCAAGTCTCTCAGCTCCATTCTCCTGATCATCCTGTACTCCTTGGTGTCCTTCCTAATCAGGAACCTATCTATCTCTGTTTTAAATACGCTCGATGACTTGGTCACCACAGACTTCTGTGGCAATGAATTCTACAGATTCACCACCCTCTGGCCGAAGATGTTTTTCCCCATCTCAGTTCCACAGGGTCGTCCCTTCACCCTAAGGTTGTGCCTTTGGGTCCTTGTTTTTCCTACTTCTCCATGTCCACTCTGTCTATGCCTTGCAGTATTTTGTAAGTTTCAATGAGATCCCCCATCATCCTTCTAAACTCCATTGAGTACAGAGTGCTCAACTTCTCCTTGTATGACAAGTCCTTCACTACCAGGATCATTCTTACCCTCCAAGACCAGCACGTCTTTTCTTAAATACAGGGCCCAAAACGGCCAACAATATGCCAAATGTGGTCTCACCGAGACCTTCTACAGCCTCATCGGTAGATCTCTGCTCTCGTACTCTAGCCCTCAAGAAATGAATGCTAGCATTGTATTTGACTTCCTAACTGCCAAACAAATTTGCATATTAACCTTAAGGAAATCTGAAATCGGACTCAGAGGGAGGCAATGGCCTAGTGCTATTGTTGCTGGACTGTTAATCCAGAGACCAGACAACATTCTGGGGACCGAGGTTTGAATCCCACTGCAACAGATGGTGGAATTTGAACCCAATAAAATATCTGGAATGATGATGACGACCATTGTCAGGAAAAAACCCATCTGCTTCACTAATGTCCTTTACGGACAGAAACTGCCATCCTTACCTGATCTGGCCTACATGTGACTCCAGACCCTCAGCAATGTGGTTGATTCTGAACTGCTCTCTGGGCAATTAGATTTGGGTAATAAAAGCTGCAGAGACAGCGACACCCTCATCCCGTAAATGAATAAGGAAAACAAAACTCCCAATTCCCATTCAGCTTCAGATTCCCAAAACCTTTCGCCATTTAGAAAATAGCCTACAATGTTAGTCTTCCTATGAAAAGTGTGTAACTTTGCATTTTCCCACACGGTATTTCATCTGCCCCTTTTCTGCCCATTCTTCTCGCCTGTTCAAGTCCTTCTGCAGTCTCCCCGCTTTCCTTGACATGACCTATCCCTCTACCTATCTTTGCATCTTTTGCAAACGTAGCAACAATGCCCTCGGGTCCTACATCCAAATTGTTAATGTATAACACGAGTTGTTGTAATCCTAACACGGACACCCTTGCTTAACTCCTCTAATCACCAGCTGCCAGAGGACTCCTTTATCCCCACTCTCTGCCTTCTGTCGGCTGGCCATTCCTCTCTCCTTGCCTTCTAGCCTTTGAAAGAGAGAGGATTACACCTTCCAGTTCTGGCGACATTCTTACCAGTGCAGGCACAGTGGGCTGATTGGCCTCTTTCTGCACCCTAATAATGCGGTGTTTCTGTAAATTTGTTTTGCGGATTGTGTAGTGCCTCTAAATCCTAATAATAATATTGGAAATCGGAACAGTGCCAGGTCCTTACATGTGCTCTAACCAAGTTTTAATTTCAATTCAAGAGGAACAGAATTGAAAAGCATTGAGTCATATTTTTGTGACCTTATTGACCTGGTTATTGACCTACTTCTTACAATTTGTGAATCTGTTTTCCTCGATTAGTTCGCTCCTTGCTACGCGTTTCTCTTATTCTCCTTCCCAAATTGTGTCACTTCACAGTTCTTTCTCATGTGACAGGGAGATATTACTTATCAAGGTTATTAATATTTTCAATTAATTTTCAGCTTCGGTAGATAAAAAGTCATTTGGAATTTTTAATTGGCACAGTTCATACACAAATATAACACGCACATATTAATTTCTCCTCTATCATTACAGCTCTTTTGCAGAATATTCTTTTTGCTCATTTTTAAAAATTTATGTCTAATAGCAACAACTCACGTTGATATAGTGTTTTCCAAACCTGTGGAAATAGAGTCATACAATGGAAAAAGCCAGGTGAATACCGCAAATCTTTATAAAACAGGGTATTGTCTCAAATGAGTTGATCTTGCAGAAAGTCAGCACACAATTGACAGGCTGAATGGCCTCCTGTGACCAAAGAATCTGAACAGGGTTTAAACATGCCCTTTGGCCCAACTAATCCACACTGACCCACCAAAGAGCGTCCCACTCAGACCCATCCCCATTCCCTTTTCCCTGTAATCATGCATTTCCCATGGCTAACACACCTAATCTACAAATCCCTGAACACTACAGGCAATTTGGCATGGCCTGCAAATCTTTTACTGAAGGAGGAAACTGGGGCACCTGGCAGAAACCCGCGCAAACATGGGGAGAATTTGCAAACTCCATACAGACAGTTGTCCGAGGGTGGAATCGAACTGATGGTGCTGTGAGGCAGCAGTGCTAAACATTGCCCAAAAAAATGCTTGGATCCTCCCTGGTGGGGAAATTGAATGAATTGAACCATTGTCTGATGCTAGGATTCTAAAGATCCTCAGGCAATCCATGAAAAGCCAAAATTGGAAATGGATGGCAAAGCAGAAGGGGATAGATTAGTTGGGGCCAAAGGAAGATTGGTGTCAAAATGCTTTTAAAAATGAAAAGAGAGAGAGGTTTAGAATAGAACAACAGTTTATTGTCACATGTATTTTTACAAAAAATACAGCGAAAAGCTTTATAAGTCATCATACCGTGGTGCTTGCATTAATGACAAAAGTCGTAGATGAGGAGAACAAAATAAATAAAGATTAAGGCAGAGTTGATCTCAGATCTATTTCAGTTTAGGGAAAGTCGATCTAAGATGATGAATGCTGGAATACCCAGGAGTCGTTGCTGAAGAAGATCCCCACACCAGACCGGGGAAGATCAGCCAAATGTGGTCAGCTCGATGCCAAACTGAGACCGTGTCTCTGGGATGAGGCTGCAACAACAGGAGACTGCCACGCTAGAAGTTCAGGAGTAAGAGCTGAAAGCTAGAACAGCGTTAAAGAGGTGACAAAGATAGTGCAGAGATATACGAAAGGCCAGAGTTAGAGAGGCAGGCCGTCAATTGGGAAGGAAGGTTGTAGAGCATGAGTAGTTCACAGGAATACAGTAAGGAAAGGAATGTTGGTGAATTTGTACAAAAGAAAAATTTATCTGAAATTAGAGATAATGGGAACTGCAGATGCTGGAGAATTCCAAGATAATAAAATGTGAGGCTGGATGAACACAGCAGGCCAAGCAGCATCTCAGGAGCACAAAAGCTGACGTTTCGGGCCTAGACCCTTCATCAGGGCTCTCTGATGAAGGGTCTAGGCCCGAAAAGTCAGCTTTTGTGGTCCTGAGATGCTGCTTGGCCTGCTGTGTTCATCCAGCCTCACATTTTTTATCCGAAATTATTTTTTTTTCATTCACAGGACGTGGGTAAAGCTGGCTAGGCCTGCATTTATTGTCCACCTGTAATTACCCAGAGTGCAGTTAAGAGCCAACTATATTGTTGTGGGTCTGTGGTCCCATGTGTAGTGCAGCAGATTTTGTTCCCTGAAGGAAATTAGTGAACCAGGTGGGTGACAACTGATAGTGACACACAGCTATCATTAGGTGAGCTCTTTCTTACAGATTTTTAATTAAATTCAAATTTCACTCTCTGCTGTGTTGGGATTTAAACCAGCATCTCCAGAATGTTGGATTGGGACCTTGGATAGCCAGCTCGGTGACATTATCACTTAGCCACTCAGGAAGAATAGGAGAGTGTAACAGTGTATAACTGTACTTCCCAGACATTGTCTCACTGTTAGGACGATTGAAATGTTTCACAACCCCATCAGAAAGCATTGCAATTGGGGGTCAGCTAGAGAAAAGTTATTGGCAAGGTGGGGGGAGGGCTGCTTCACAGCTTACAACCAAACATGTTCCCAACCCCCACTTTGGGAAACCCTAGTATGTGTAGCAAATCAGTTTAATCTCTGATAACAAAGAGTGGAGCTGGATGAACACAGCAGGCCAAGCAGCATCTTAGGAGCACAAAAGCTGACGTTTCGGGCATAGACCCTTCATCAGAAAAAGGTTCTAGGCCCGAAACGTCAGTTTTTGTGCTCCTGAGATGCTGCTTGGCCTGCTGTGTTCATCCAGCTCCACACTTTGTTATCTTGGATTCTCCAGCACCTGCAGTTCCCATTATCTCTGGTACAGTTTAATCTCTATTTCCATACAAATGAATTGTCACCATGCCCAACATCTCAATGTGACATCTTAATTCCAAAGAAACATACAGCTCATAAGGTGGCCATTCAGCCTACTATTCCTGTGCTAGGTCTTTGTGTGTAATTATGTGTTACAGCACAATTGAGAAGAGTGTCTGTTGATAGAGTCAGATTATTCCAACTACATAAGTATCCAATTTACTGAGAGTTACAACATTTAAAAGACATGGATAAGGACATGAATGGGAAAGGTTTGGAAGGATATGGTCAGGAGCAGGCAGGTGAGACTAGTTTAGTTTGAAATTGTGTTCAGCAGGGACTGGTTGGGCCAAAGGGCCTGTTTCCGTGCTGTATGACTCTATGACTCCATGATCAATTTTTCTGACTGACTTCTAATCAGAGCAAAAGCAATTCACACCAGGTTTCATTATTAACAGGAAAATAACTCCATTTCTTAGAAAGAAACTTATTCTCTAAGGGATGGCAGAGAGAAATAAAGGATCACTCTCTAATATTAAGGAACTTCAGCTACCTCATTAAAACTTGAAACACACACCCATTCATTTACAAATAAGACAAGCAAAAGATGGATTGTTTGACAAAAACATTATGGGTAGAAAATTATCATCAGAAACATCGGTTTCTGGAGATCAGAAGTCCAGAACACAAGATGGAAGGTTACTTCTCATCATTGTAGAGTCATACAGTCATACCAATCTGACCTCGTCGCATTTGCCAGCATTTGGCCCATATCCCTTGAAATCTTTCCTATTCCCATACACACCCAGATGCCTGTTAAATGTTGTAATTATACCAGCCTCCACCTCTTCTCTGGCAGCTCTTTCCAGACACACACCACCTTCTGCATGTAAAACTTGCCCCTAAGGTATTTTATAAACCTTTCTCCTCTCACCTTAAACCCATGCCTACTAATTTTGACCTCCCCTATCCTGGGAAAAGGACCATGTCTATTCATCTCACCTCATGATTTTACAATCCTTTAATAAGATCACACCTCTGCCACCGGCCGTCCAAGGAAATAAGCTCCATCAACTACTTTACACTTTAGCAATTATTTCAATCTGTGGCCTTCAAAGCAATGATTGTTCTTCAATAAAATAATAGACTGGGGGTGCCTAGGCCCTTTCTTGAATTAGAATTCTTTCTTTTAAATTTCTCTTTTCTTGTTTTTTCACTCACACAAAGAGATATATTTTCTGTTTAGCCATTTCTAGATGTCCTGGGTTGCACAACTCCCACAAATTTGTACCAACTGGAGCTTGGCTAATCTGAGGGCTATCATCAAGCAGCATTTCCTTAACTCAAATCCTGTGTCTTAGTGGTGAAACAATCTAACTGTTCCAAAAACAACATAGTTTTGAGCAGCTAAATATCAGGCTTTTTCTGAAGAAGGGTCTCGGCCCGAAACATCAGCCTTCCTGCTCCTCTGATGCATGCTCGGCCTGCTGTGTTCATCCAGCTCTGCATCTTGTTATCTCAGATGCTCCAGCATCTACAGTTCCTGCTATCTCTAAATATCTTGATTTTTCCAAGTTGTAAAACTCCTGATGTTATAGCTACATAGCAGCGTCTGACTTTGATTCCAGTTTACAGTCTAATAATGAAAAACACATGGCTCCTTCCATGTGTAATTCATGCCAATTCCCAGGGAATTTTTGCTCTCCATCTTTCCGCCGTTGTCAGAAATTGTGTGGTACATCCTGATCTCATTCGTTAAGGTTTCTCAAAGAGAGAGAAAGGTATTTGTAGCATGGAATCAGGCCACTCAGCACAATAGATCCACACTGGTATTTGCACCTCTCTCAAGCCTCCCATCCGAAGCTGTGTTTCTGTCCCACGTTTTGATGCACAACCTTCTGTGACGTTGAGTAAGTTCTAACTGCACTGGAAACCTGGAAATGCATAGAGAAAACATGATGATAAGGTTTCAGGTAAGGAACTAATATGATGATGGCCGTTGCCTTTGAAATAGAGATGAGTACGTAACTAGTTTGCCGTAAGTTTGAGTTTAATTATGCTCAATGCTAGTAGAGGGGATCAAATACCATCTAGGTACTTTAGCCACTATGAGCACAGAAACGCAAAGGGAGCAAATCCACGGCAACCCTTTGAGGAGCATCCCACCCAGACCCTCATGTCCGCCTATCCAGCACGTACCTGAACACTACGGGCAATTTAGCACGGTCAATCTACCTAACTTGCACATCTTTGGGCGGTGGGAGGAAACCGGAGCACCCGGAGGAAACCCACGCAGACACGGGGAGAATGTACAAAGTCCACACAGACAGTCACCCGAGGGTGGGATTGAACCTGGTGCTGTGTGAGGTAACAGTGCTAACCACTGAGCCACCGTGCCACATAAGAGGAACATTATAGATTGAGGTAAAAGGCCTCGGTAATCTGGAGATTTGTGTTCTTTTTCAACTCTGAGGCACAAGGAGAAACCTTGCAAAATCTCTTCTGAGGGGCTATTTGATCCTTCCAAGGCAATTCGAGCCCTCTGGCTTGCCCCACTGTTCATTAAAATCACGGCTGGGTTTCTGACTGTACTTCTCTTCAGTCCCCTTGATTTTCCCGAGAAAGTCCAACAATCTGTCTATCCCAGCCTCGACTGCATTCATTGATGGCACATTCTAAACCCTTGGAGGTAGAGATTACCAAAGATATATGTAGTCCTCATCCTTACCTCATTTCCATTGGATTGACGCCTTATCCTGCTATCGCATTGTTTGGACTCCCCACCCAACAGGAAGCAACCTCTCAGTGTCTATTCTGTCAGGCACCTTTCGCATCTGTCACAATCAGATCACCTCTTAGTCTTTTCAGCTCCAAAGACTCCATCTCTTCTCAGATTTAATGTATTAATTTTTGTGGCCTTAGGGTAGGCCTAGCTTATCCTTAGATACATAGACCATTACCATAGACTGTAGTGATTGTAATGAGGTCAGCCAACTGGGCCTCATAGAATATGAGTTCCCTGATTGGGGCTGTTAATCTTGTCCAATCAGGGAGCCCTGGCTGACAGATATAAAGAGGAGATATAAAGATCCTGGTACTCTGAAAGCTGGCTCTGAAGATGCAGTATTACGGTCAAGGACATCCCATGTATAAATAAAGGGTGACTTGATGATGGGATATGAGCCTCTCTGGAGTTATTTCAGTCTGCTTTTGTTAAAGCTCTCTCTAAATGTCACAAGACTTTGTTATTCTTGTGATGGTGTGACACAGATGTCATCAGACACTATGCCTGAGTGAGGAGCTGAGCTATGAAAGCTTGCACTTTCAAATAAACCTGTTGGGCTATAGCCTGGTGTTGTGTGACTTGTGATCTTATCCACCCCAGTTCAACACCAGCAGACCTACATCACCGGATTAAGGATGAGTAGGAGGAATATATCTCCAAAATGTGGTGGGCCACTGCATTTGTGTGGTGCCTATAGTGTAGTAACACAGATACAGAACAAACAATGATGACCCCAGAAAGGGGAAACAGATCATCATTTCATCAATGGGCTCTGTCCAATGACTAAGTCTGCTGTGAAATAAATTGAGTTCAAAAATTTGCTTCAATGTTGACATCAAGTCTGATAAGCTGCAGATCAAATAGACTGCCAAAAGCACATAGCTCAAGCCAGCTCTCGAATAAAGCCTGAAACTTTGAGGGAAGCCCACGGCTGCCTGGCCCCAGATTACGATGCCTTGGATGTTGCTAAGAAGATTGGCATAGTTTTAAAACTGGCTTCAGTAAGTTCTGCACAAATATTGCACATCAAAGGCTGCAATGAACTTCAGGGTATATTTCATTCAGTGTTTCTGGTGGGGTTGGAGTGAGGAGGAGGATGTAGCCAATGACGTATGAGCCAGCTGGGATCAATGTAGAGTTCTTTCTACATCCACAGATGAACCGTGAACTGGATGTGGACTGCTCACAGCTGGGAACACTCAGAAAGTGCATTGATCTCTGACATTGCTGTGAGATTTTATCGAGATACTTTCTTGTTTGGAAGATGCTGACTGAGGATCTTTGGTGGATTTCTGCAGTGCATTTTGTAAATGGTAGACTCTGCTGCTGCTGAGCATTTCGGTGGTGGAGGGAGTGAATGTTTGTGGATGTAGTGCTAGTCAAGCGGGCTGCTTTGTCCTAGATGGTGTCAGGCTATCTGAATGTTGTTGGACTCATCCAGGCATATGGAGAGCATTCCATCACACTCTTGACTTTAGCTCCACCAATTCAGTTCCGCAAGTGTTTCCTGAATAGTTGGCCGCAGTTTCCATTGTTTCTCTAATATCTGACTGTTTTCAATGGACTGTGGCTAGTGTGAAGTCACGACATACTGATATAACTGTGATTGCTGATTCAGCAGTGTCTGTGATCCAGAACATTTACAGTGCTATTTATAATTTCTTCAAAGGTCATCCTGTATACATATATCTCCTGCAAATATACTGAACCCGAATGAGGCCTCGTGAGACAGCAAATGTGACAAATTGATTTTACTTACACTCCAGCACTATTCATCACTAAACATTATGCATCATCATGGCTTTCCCACCTTGTGCTGCATTTATTTTCGAATTCACAGTAATAATGGATTATTAGCGCACGCCTCAATATCATCCTTGGCCAATAATGAATAGCCACTTATTTCCTGAGGAATGATCGTTGGAATTTTTGGAAACAACTCAGATAGTGTGATGTCTTTGATGTATTCCAAGATTTTGACAGCGTGAAACGTAGTTATCGTCTGTTGTTTCATTGTGCACACCCTGCACCTCTGTGGAATACCAAATCCATCTACAAGGTCACAGATGACATCATCATTGTAGACC
The DNA here is from genome assembly GCF_030684315.1 of Stegostoma tigrinum. NCBI lineage: Eukaryota > Metazoa > Chordata > Chondrichthyes > Orectolobiformes > Stegostomatidae > Stegostoma > Stegostoma tigrinum. The sequence goes on along the minus strand of NC_081389.1, from coordinate 10,642,610 downwards.
AGATCTCAAACAACGACAAGACAGAGTTCAGGACAGAGGTAGAGTGCTCGGTGGCTTGGTGTATAGACCACAATCTCTCCCTCAAGGTCAACAAAATGAAGGAGCTGCACATTGACCAGTGGAATGGAGGGCACGTCTCTGTCTGCATCAATGGAGCTGTGGTGGAGATGGTCGACATCGTCAGTTCCTGAGAGTGACCATCACCAGCAATCTGTCCTGATCCACCTCCATTGATGTTATGGTCACTCTCAGGAACTTGACACTGAAAGCACAACAATGCCTCTGCTTCCTCAGGAGGCTAAGGAAATTCAGCATGTCCGTAAAGAGCCTCATCAACTTTTACAGACCCACCATAGATACCATTCTAACCAGATGCATCATGGCTTGGTACGGCAACTGCTCTGCCCAGGACTATAACAAACTACAGAAAGTTGTGAACACAGCTCAGTCCAAGACACTAACCAACCTTCCATCCATTGACTCCATCTACACTCCTCCCTGCCTCAGGAAGGCAGCCAACATCATCACAGACCCCTCCCACTCCAGTTATAATCTCTTCCACCCTCTTCTGTCAGACAGAAGATACAAAAGCTCAAACACACATACCAACAGGTTCAAGAACAGCATTTTCCCCCACGTTATTGGACTTCTGAATGGACGTCTCAAATTGTTGATCTTGCTCTCTATGCACCTTCTCAGTTGTAACGTTGTATTCCCCGCTCTGTTCTATTACCCTAATGCACTCTGTATGGAATGATCTGCCTGTACTGCCCACAAAACAAAACTTTTCACTGTAAGTAGGCCCATGTGACAATAACAAATCAAATCAAATCTACCACCTCCCAAGTTAAAATCAGAGCTGCTGATGTAGAATTACTCATTTGGTTCTACTTGCTACCTTTGTAATTTTAATCAATTTGATGACCTGCATGAATTCAGATGCCATTGTTTCAAGAATGTGGAAGAATTCAGTATGTGAATGTTTATCTTTGGAAGAGTAATAAATCGAAGAGGAGAGATGAGATCAGGGGACTTGTTTGTACAATGCTAATGACCTTGTTCCCTGGCATTCAGCAGGGACCTCTGTCTACAAACAAGCTGAATATTGGAAGCTGCGATATAAACAGAGGCTACCTGTTCTCTTTCACCTTGAAAAGTGAGGGTGCTCTGGAAACGTACATCAATCACTGGCCTTCACTGTTTACACTGTATTTTAATAAGAGAGACTCCAGTCATGACTCAGTGAGTGAATGACTGGCCTAGACCTGATTTTGTTTGAATTAGGTTTAGTTAATGTTCCTCCCATGGCACAATGCCTCAGGGACTAAACTTCAAAACAAGTGAGTCCTTAAAACAATCATCCTTTAAAGTAAACCCTTCTTTTAAAATACTCAACATCATGTTCAAATCCATTCACTTCCTCAGCTCAATCTGTCTCTAAAGCCTCCTCCAGCCCTGTGCCCTCTGAGATCTCTGCATTTCCCGCAACTCTGGCCATTAGTGTGACCCCCATATTCTTCCCTCAAGCATTTGTAGCTGGTCCTTCAGTTTGCTGGGCCCAAACTCTGGAATTCCCTCTCTAAACCCATCTCTCTCCTTTAATAATCTTTCTAACTGTGCTCTCTCTGTGTCTGTCTTTCGTCCCACCCCAGCCCTCAATAACCCCTCTGACATTCTCTCTGTCTTTCTTTATTTCTCTGCCTTTCAATTCCGAGCCTTCTGATCACTCAGTGATGGGACTTAAGGTCTGGATTTCTCTTCCCTAAATTCCAATAATCTCTCTCTATCTCTCCGGTTCTCGTTCTTTCTGTCAACTCTCCAATCCTGCCTCCTTAAACTTTTCTGAATCTCTATATCTCTCACTCTAAACGTTTGACTTTTCCTCTCTCTCTCTATCTCCCTTGAACCATTCCAATCAGTTTCTCCTCCAACCAGTTTACTTAAATGATCAATGTTTCAAACAGGAACTTCTCCTTCTTTGGTTTAATGCTAATTCTCATATGATAACATTGCCAGGAAGCGCCTTGGGATGTTTTACAAAGTTGCAGGTGCTACATAAATACAGCTGCTCACATTGCGATGTCAGACCGCTTCGCCTGTGCAAACCCCTACAGGAGTAATGAAAAATTGACCAGGATCGGCAGCATTAATAAAACATGACATTATTCAAAGGCAGGTACTGTGCGAGGTTAATTAAGTACATTTCTTGGCAGTGCAGCCTGCAATATCATGTTGTAGTTCTTAAAAGGCACAATTCTACCATTCTGTGAATCTACAGGGGAGACATCATGAGCGTAGCAAGTCACATGGAAACACCAGTACTTCCAAGCTTCTCCAAATTCCACACACCATCTTTATTTGATCAATATCAGGTAGTAATTAAATAGTAGAGCAGACTAGAAGGGCTGAATGGCCTACTCCTACTCCATCTTATGGCCTTACATTTCTCATTTTCCCAGGTCAGAATCTTGGAGCTCCCTCACTGAGAGGGGTGTACCAACACCTGGTGGTACTACCCAGTGCCACTGTTACTCCAGTAGCCCAGGTATTGTTCCAGAGACTCGGGTTCAAATCCTGATATAATTTGAATTTAATTTCTTCAAAAATTTGGAATTAAGAGTTCAATGATGATCACAAATCCATTGTTGATTTTTGGAAAAACCTATCAGGTTCATCAGCGTCTTTTAGGGAAGGAAACTGCCATCCTTACCTGATCTGGCCTACATGTGACTCCAGACCTACAGCAAGAAAAATTATTTCCTGAAGAAGGGTCCTGAGCCGAAACGTCAGCCTTCCTGCTCCTCTGATGCTGCCTGGCCTGCTGTGTGCCTCCAGCTCCACACTGTGTTATCTCTAGCTCCAGCATCAGCAGTTCTTACTATCTCTGGATGTTACAATGAGCATGCCTCTCAAAGGTGCACTGACGTACTGACCATGAGATATAGCACAACATTGTTCACCATATCCTGGCTTCCTTGTGCTAAAGGATATTTGTTAGGTTAAGGAAAACATTTATTTTATTTAAGAAACATCTTACTGTATCTTCATCTTGCTGCAAGAAAGCGAAGGGCTCTGTGACATTGCATCACTTCCTGTAATGATGCATACTCTGATTTGGTATCAATATCAAATGGTCAGACATAACTCCTTAAACATTGCTAATAGTATGACCGCACATACATTCTTTAAATATGCATTGACAATATTTCACTACAGATGACAGAGGAATAGGTCTTCTGGAAGTTTCACAGTGAGATTTGTAACTTGCTGCATTGGTCCTCAAGTCCATTCACACAAAGCTAAGCCGCAGCAACCTGATGGTGTCTACAATTCACAACAAAAGACAATTAATTAGTAACAGCGACGTATAATTATATAGCACTTTTGTCATTTGGGATACTGTTTCAAGACAGTTTTCAGAAATTTTCAAATTATGATGATAAGGGAGAACACTGATTCATGTCTGTCTGCCTTACAAACACTTGTACTTAACGGACATGATCCCATACAAGGATGTAGTTTTAATGATCTGACATAGAAACTTTTCCTGTACTTACAAACGGTTGGTTTGTATTGTCCCACATTTCTAGGAAGCCAAAGTGTTGAACAGGAGTTTTATTAGGGAAGTGTCTACTCTACAGACAGCAAGTTTAGACTAAGCTGTTTCCCTCCCAAAAGGGCATACAACAGCTTCATTACATCACATGATCAGACTTGTATTGTGAAAGTTCATTATACTTCTATAAATATGCAACAGTTGGCATTTATTGCCCATCCCTAACTGCCCTTGAGTGGGCAAGTTACCCATGTGAACTGCTGCAGCCCTTGGGGTGGAGGGCACACTGCTGTTGTTAAGGGAATGCCAGGGTTTTGACACAGTGGCAGTGTAGAAACAGCGACATGTTTCCAATTCAGGATGGTGAGTGGCTTTGATGGGAACCTGCAGGGGGTGGTGTTCCCATGTATTTTCTGCCCTGGTCTGAGATGGAAGTGGTCGTGGGTTTGGAAGGTGCTGTCTGACGATCTTTGATTAATTTTTGGTGCTATCGAGCACTGGTGGAGGGAGTGAATGTTTGTGAATATGGTGCTAATCAAGCAGGCTGCTTGGTTCTGGATGTTTTTTTAAAATTCCTTTTGTGGGATGCAGACATCGCTGGCTGGGCCAGCATTTATTGTCTGCCCCTAGTTGCCCTTGAGAAGGTGGTGGTGAGCTGTCTTCTTGAACCACTGCAGTCCTCCTGCTGTGGGTTGACCCACAATGCTGTTAGGTACAGAATTCCAGGATTGGTGTCAAGCTTCTTGAGTGTTGATGGAGCTGCACCCATCCAGGCAAGTGGGGAGTATTCTGTCACACTCCTGACTTGTGCCTTGTAGATGGTGGCCATGTTTTGAGGAGTCAGGAGGGAAGTTACATGCTGCAGTATTCCTTGCCTTTGACCCGGTCTTGTCGACACTGTGTTCATGTGATGAGTCCAATTGAGTTTCTAGTCAGTTTGTAACCCTTAAGATGTTGATAGTAGGCGATTCAGTGATAGTAACACCAATGAGTTATATAAGGAGACCTTAGGATAGATGACTAATATATTGGCCAAAGAGTTGGCTTTTAAGAATGCCTTAAAAGAGTAGAGTGAGGAAAATAAGCAGAGAATTTGGGGCCAAAGCTAATGAAGGTGAGCCACAAATGGTGATAGTATTAAATTTGGGGATGCTAAAGAAGGAGGAATTAGAAGATTACTGCCATCTGACAAAGTTGATGGGCTGGAGGATATTAACAATCTTTCCCAGTTTCAGGTGTATCTCCAGCTGCTGATTCCAAACCCCAAACCCCATCGCTGCCTCTTCAGCATCAACTGTAATTACATCAGCGTGTAGATTACAAAAGTTGTTTTCTCCTTCGTTTGACATTCTTGCAATTTATCCTGATGAAAACCTTCAACAGAATGTGTTTTCTTTCAGCAGTATATTCCAATTCTGTACTACCAATCAAAATTAAATAATTAGAGAGAGCGAAGGAGAGAGGTAGAAAGGACAAATAAAATAGTTGTGACGATTTACAGCGCACGGAGGTTGAGTCCGTCCAATTTTCTCGTGATCAAATGTACCATTCATCCGCTATTGTATTAACAGAAAATTCTACTAATATCCCAATCCATGCTCAATCAAATGCAGTGCTGTAGTGTGCCCTTGTTCCCAGTCAACACTTGGCAAACCTTTTATTTATGAGTAAGTTATTAAAACTGACAAGCACAGCAAGGAACAAAGGCCAGTTAAAGGCTACATAACAAATCATTCATGTGACAAATCAATTAAATTATTGACCTTAAGAGAGGAGAGGTTGTATGATGCAGTGGGTAGCATCCCAGCCTCTAGATCAGGAGCTTTCAGTTCACATCCCACTCTCGGATGCTTTGACTGTGGATGTCATATCTGCAACATGGCCAAACAGGCTGATTGTAAGCTTATGAATCACAGAATCCCAACAGCGTGGAAGCAGGCCAGTCAGCCCATACCAACTCTCCAAAGAGCATCCCATCCAGACCCACCCCCACTACCATAATCCTATAATCCTCCATTCCCTATAGTGAATCCACCTCGTCTGCTCTTGCATCAGGCAGAAGGTAGAGAAGCTTGACCACATATATCAACAGATTGAGGAACAGCTTCTTCACTGTCATTACTAGACTGATGAGTGGACCTCTCTAACTTTGCTGTATAACCTCGTATGCCTAACTCTGTCCAGGCACCCTATGATCGGCTGGTACTGCTTGCAAGCAAAGCTTTTCACTGTATTTAGGTACAGAAGACTTCAATAAATCAAATCTGCACATTACAGTCAATTTGACATGGCCAATCTGCACACCTTTGGACTATGCAAGGAAACCAGAGCACCTCCACACAAACACAGGGAGAATATGCAAACTCCACACAGGCAGTCGCCTAAGGGTAGAATTGAGATCAGGTCCCTGGTGCTGTGAAGCAGCAGTGCTAATCATGCAGCCACCCTAATCTTTTCAACACAGCTAGAAAAAGAAGCATCCCCTTCTCAACTATCCTGCAGACAGCAGGGGAAAAAAATTCCAACATTTTGCCCAATAGTGTGGATCAGTTCAATGGAAAACCATAGCCCAACCTTCCAAAACAAGGATAAAATAGAAAGAAATATTTTAATGAATATAGACTCTATCTAAAACAAATGACTTCAGTCCGACATTTTTGTTGTTTATTATCTACAAGTGTTGTCACCCCAGGCTCCAGATACCCCAATTTGAGACAGCTCTGGCTGAGATTTCTTAAAATTGTCATCCTCCCAGGACAGGAAGGATGAACTGCCTCCCACTGATTATTTATTCGCCCCTCCTGGTAGTCACAATAATGCTAATTTACAAAAGTTCCCGTTCTTTTCTGAGTGCCTTCCTCCCAGACCCAGATAAACTTGTGTTTTAGGAGTCAATTTAACCAGGCTTTCTCAACAAAAAAAGGGAGGCAATGGCCTAGTGGTATTATCACTGGGCTGTTAATCCAGAGACCCAGATAATGTTCTGGGGATTGAATCCCACCACGGCAAATGATGGAATTTGAATTCAATAAATATCTTTAAATAAGACACTAATGATGGCTGTGAATCCATTGTCGATTGTTGGAAAAACCTATCTCGTTCACCAACATCCTTTAGGCAAGGAAACTGCCATCCTTATCTGGTCTGGCCTCCATGTGGCTCCAGACCCACAGAAATGTGGTTGACGCTGAACTGCCCTCTGGGCAATTAGGGATGGGCAATGAATGCTGCCTGGCCAGTGATGCCCTGATCCCATGAATAAATAAAGGAAAAAAAGTCACAAAACTTGAGGAGAACTAGTATCACCACAAACATACACACAGGTTAGAAGTAAACAGTGAGTCCAAAAAGGTGCAAGTTTAAAAATAGGGACTTTTGAATCAGTGAGTAGGATACATAGTTCACATTCCAGTGGAGATTATCTCTGCTGATAATGGCAGTTGATTTGAAAATACTTAATTTTGGAAGTTGGTTGAGATCTTGCTCTGTTTTGTTTTGACTCTTGCTGCTTCCTAGCATTTAAGGTAAGAGAAGGTGCATTGAGAAATCTTTGTACTCCTCAGATGTGCACAGTCCCAATTTTTAATCATTCCACCTTTAGTAACCTGGGTCCTAATTTCTGGCAAAACAAGGTGTAGTGTTGGATGAACACAGCAGGCCAAGCAGCATCAGACGAGCAGGAGAGCTGATGTTTCGCGCCTAGACCCTTTTTCTGAAACTTCAGCTTCCCTGCTCCTCTGATGCTGCTTGGCCTGCTGTGTTCATTCAGCTCTACGCTTTGTTGTCTCAGATTCTCCAGCATCAGCAGTTCCCACTACCTCTCCTAATTTCTGGCAATCTCTCCTTAAGCTCTCCCTGCTTCATTGCGGCTGGTGGGATTTTGCTGTGCACAGATTGTCGTAGCCAGAAAGCACAACTGCCACTGCTTCAAAAGTCCCTCAGTGGTTCCCAAACACACTGGGGCATCATGATAGGTGATATGTAAATGCAAGTCCATTTGCATTTAGAACATAGAACATAGAACATAGAACAGTACAGCACAGAACTGGCCCTTCAGCCCACAATGTTGTGCCGACCATTGATCCTCATGTATGCACCCTCAAATTTCTGTGACCGTATGCATGTCCAGCGGTCTCTTAAATGACCCCAATGACATTGCTTCCACAACTGCTGCTGGCAACGCATTCCATGCTCTCACAACTCTCTGTGTAAAGAACCCGCCTCTGAGAACCCCTCTATACTTTCCTCCAACCAGCTTAAAACTATGACCCCTCGTGCTAGCCATTTCTGCCCATTTTTAAAAATAGGACCTCTTTGTTTTATAGCTTTCAAAAAAAAAATTCAGCATGATGTGTGTTGCCAATTCTGGGAAATGGGGTCTGTATTTTTATATGCTTTTTCCCTAATCAATCCATTAAGAGATGTTGTAACCCACCTCCGGACAAGGTAGGACTTGAACCCAGTTCTGTTTCATATCACAGATGCTACGCCATAGAGGGCACATTTAACTCATTCCTTCATTTTATTTTCAACTTCAACCTTTTCTAATGGGGCTTGAATCTGGGACTTCTGATTCAGAGATAGTGATACTACTACTGTGTCACAAGTGCCCTTTCCCCACTCCTTCATCTTTAAAGATTCCATTATTTTTCCCCTAATCAATTCGTTCAATCACATTACTTAGTACCCCTTTGGATTGGGTAGAATTTGAACCTTGGTTCTTCTAACTCGGAGGTAGGGACATTACCACTGTGCCACAAGAGTCCTTTCCCCAGTCTTTCATTATTCATATGGGTTAATGAGAGACCCCTGTCGTTTAATGGATAATCATGACTGATTTGTCATCTACAAACTGATTAATCAGTGGCCATCGCTCAAGCTCAACATTTAATCAATGATTTAAGTAGCTTTCAGCATCGTCTACAACAGCTCGCAGTGGTTCTGGTTTAGCTGAAACGTGGCAGTATTTGTTCAGTGAGCTCGCTGGTAACACATTTTAAATTTGATGGAGATCTAATTTTTGAAGAGTTGCTTAATGAAGAGACGGGGTAATTACGACGTGATAAAGGACAGCAGGCCCCAGCTCTAAACTAGCATGCAGTCAACCTGAATGACCTGGTATTTCCCTGCGGGGTGCAGAGAAGGGAATCGGATCGTGGCTTTGAAAGGGCAACTCACAAGGGCACCATGTTGAAACAGCTCCCTTCCAGTGCAGACTTTGATGAAATCACTGTAAAAAAGATTGTCTGTCACGATTACAGATATGAAGCAGAGAAGTGACCACTTCTTATTTTAGCAGGTGAATATTTCACATATTTATTGAATCACAGAAATGTATGGCTCAGTAGAAGGCCATTCAGCCCACTGTTCCTGTTCTAGCTAACTGAAAAAGAGAAAATCCCATCAGCCACCTCCCCTCCTTGAACTTTACCTGTAGGCCCTGACAATATTTCCTTTCTTTTATCCAGATCCTTTTTGTGCATTACTGTAACAACGGCTTTTTATGCCTGTTTTTCTCTGTCAAGCCCAATTTCCAATACAGCAGACGCAGCCCCTTTGAAAATGCCCTCACCTCCCACCAAATTCTCATCCTGAGGAGGTACAGATGGTATGGGGTTGGAAATGCCACCTCAGGAGGCTACATGGAGGTGGCTAGTGGCTGATGAGAAGCTCACTTTGATTTTCTACAGGTTTATTGCTCTTGCGTTAAAGGCTGTCAGGCCCTCTAGCCCTCACCCCTCACCCCATGCCTACTTTATGCCCCCATACCACCACCATTCCCTTTCCATGGTCCGTCCATTCCCTCAGCCTGAAATCTATGCCCCTGTGCACCTTCTATATCTCTCCCATATCCTCCATGCCCATTCTCTCAGGATACACTGTAGAACGAATGAGACACATTATAAAGGTGACCTTTGAAGTGCATTCAAAAATGCCCAAACAGAAATCTACACTGAAAAATACTCCTGCTGTTATAATGTATAAAGTGTCAACAAACCAGTCATTCAATTATCAATAAAACACCATTTCTTTACTTCGTATTGAGTCACGCAGCATGGAAACAGACCTTTCAGTCCAACTTGTCCATGCTGACCAGACATCCCAATCTGACGTAGTCCCATTTTCCAGCATTTGGCCCATATCCTTCTCAACCCTTCCTATTCATGTTTAATACTCTTGTCTTAAAAAAAGTATAGACATTGAGTTCAAAGTAGATGTACCTTATCATAAGAATTAGTAGGAACTGCAGATGCTGGAGTATCTGAGATAACAAGGTGTAGAGCTGGATGAACACAGCAGGCCAAGCAGCATCAGAGGAGCAGGAAGGCTGATGTTTCGGGCCCAGAACCTTCTTCAGAAATGTCTACCTATTTCTGAAGAAGGGCCTAGGCCCGAAACATCGGCCTTCCTGCTCCTCTGATGCTGCTTGGCCTGCTGTGTTCATCCAGCTCTACACCTTGTTATCTCTATATCTTATTATAACCCCAAATCAACGTCAACTGACCAAAGCAAACACTGCACTTCAGCCTATGACTTCAACCTCTTCTGTCAGGCAGAAGACACAAAAACCTAAACCCATGCACCAACAGATTCATGAACAGCTTCTTTCTCACTGTTGTTAGACTTCTGAATAGACATCTCAAGTTTAAAATCTAATGTTGATCTTGCTGTTCGTGCACCTTTGCTGCAGCTGTAACATTATATTCCTCGCTCTGTTCTATTACCCTGATGCACTTTGTATAGTACTATCTGCCTGTAGTACACGCAAAACAACACTTTTTACTGTACCTAGGTACATGTGACAACAATAAATCAAATCAAATGAACACAAGCCCTTAGGAATTAATCCATTAGTGATTCTTCATGTTTAGCCAAGTATTCACAATAAGGCCATCTGAAGAAACAGATAATGAATAGTGATTATCTGTGTTAGTACAGTTCACAGTTGGGTCTGACTCTGTAAAAATCTGAATAAAAACACTTCTCCTAACTTACCCCAAGGTGTTTTTATTCTCCAGCTACCTAAAATATTTGCCTTCTGATTACAAATTGAAACATATTTATGCAGTCAAAGCCCTTCAATTTTTAAACCCCTAACTTCTTTAATAAAAAACAAACAAACTGTGGATGTTGTGAAGCAGGAACAAAAACAGAAGTCCCTAGAAAAGCTTGCAGGTCTGGAATCGGTGAACAAAAATCAGAATTAACGTTTCGGGTCCGGGAAACTGTTCTGAAGAAGTGTCACCAGACCTGAAACGTTAACCCTGATTTTTCTTCACAGATGCTACCAGACCTGCGGAGCTTTTCCAGTAACTTCTGATTGTTTTTCCCTTAACCCCTTTGTTCTGAAGTGAGCCATTGAATGTAACAATATTTTTTGTTAATCGGTTGATAAAGAAACCCACCTAATGAATGTAAAATACACACTAAGCAATGGAAACGTAATGTGGGAGCATTATATCCTTTATTTTCAGCATAAATCAATTAAATAATATCTGAAACAAAACTTATGAGCTGAGAGCCTTCTCTGTTGCACCCTCAACTGATTGCTCAGACATTCCAAACATCACGATAATGCAGTAAACTTCCGGTATTTCAGGAATATAACATCTGATGGATGATCGAGAGCAGAAGTTCACCAGGTGTTAGGTAAAGCAAAGTTTGCTGTAATTCTGTAGTTTCTCTTATCCCTAATACCTTCTATTGAGGCCTTTGAACTTTTCTAATAAATCAGTTAACTGCTGTCATTGTGGATCAGAAAGCTATAGACGTGATAGGCATATTAAACTTTTAATTCCACAATGTGTACTTTAAAAAGGAATAGCTGTGGCCAAAATATGGCTATGAATGTAAATTCAGTGACTGTCTGGCAGAGTCCCTGATGGATCTGCACAGAGTTGGAGAAACTTAAAACAGAAAGGCCAGTAAGGAAGATATACAAGAAGCTGAGTACATCCCCAGCTTCTGTAAACAACAAGCCATCTCCTGCAGGCATGTTTGTGTTTTTTCCTTCCAAGAATATACAAAAGAAATGAGTTAAAAATTGATTGGAGTCCCTGGTCTCTATGTGTGCTGTAGTCTGATCGGCCAGTGCATGGACCAGTGCAGGTCTCAGATTCAGAACACCATTAAACACACCTGTACTGCAGGTGAAAAAATGGAAATTATACTTTCTAACGCTAAGGGCTGTTGGCCAGATACCATCAAAGAGAACGAGGAGAAAAGAATTTCAATCAATCTGCAAAGTCAGGATTTTCAAAATTGCCTCAGAGATCTTAGGAACTGCCGATGCTGGAGTCTGAGATAACACAGTGTGGAGCTGGATGAACACAGCAGGCCAGGCAGCATCAGAGGAGCAGGAAAGTTGACGTTTCGGTTCAGGACCCTTCTTCAGAAAATTGGCTGCTGGGTTACCAATGTCAGTGTTATTGGTACCATCAAATGTAATGGCTGCAACGTTGTACTATCTCCTCCTCATGATGAGGGGGGGTGACAGCCTCGGGGTATTATTACTGGACTGTTAACCCAGCAGCCCCAGGTAATATTCTGGCGACCTGTGTTTGAATCCCAACCTGGCAGATGTTGAAACTTGAATTCAATTTTTAAAATCTGGAATTAAGGGTCTAACAATGACTGTAAGACTGTTGTCGATTGTCAGAAAAGCCCATCTGGTTCACTAACGTCCACACCTACAGCTGTCACATTTTAGACCATGGTAGCATCATAATTGTTAGGAAACCAGCAATTGTGTCGGCCTAGGCAAATCCAGAAGGCCTGGTTTCAATTTGTACCCAGGTCAATTTGAGTATTTCGATGCATCTTAGTTTGAAGGTAATTGCAAAAAGAACGAGCAATGATATGACTGAAATTCTTGTTCTCGCTGAAGCAAGTTGGATCAGGAGCTTGCTGAAAGTGCGATAGGAGCAGATTAGATAGCAACTCTAACAGGCAAATTGGCCAAACATAAGAAATAGAATTGCAGGGATGTGGGGAAAAGGTACAGGGAGGGTGGGGCCAATTGGAAAGATCTAGTAGAAGCAGGGTAGGCTGAATGGCCTCCTGCACTGCATAATTCTATGAAGCCAACTCCCTACTAATGCTGTACAACTGGAGACATTTCATTGCGCCCTACATTACGACAGAAACCATAAATCAAAGGCACTTATTTAAGTGGTTTTGGGATGTTGCAAGTTGATAATAGGTGTTGAACAAGAGCAAAACGTTTTTTGCTTTTTGTTTCAATAAATGTTCCCTCAAGATCTAATCCACACAGACACTGACTTGTACTTTTGCAGTACCATCCACTAAACATCGTTGAAATCATGTGGCATTTTGTTATCCTGCCGACAGATAGTACCAGCCATCACAATTACATTTATTCCTGTTGAATATTATGACCGCTGCGAGCCCTCTTAACGGTTGGCTCGCACACAGTGTTCCCTTGGAAACATCATGACTTTGAAGGGCAGCTTTAGTGTATTCCTCCCTTAGATTAAACCTGTTGAGGATTGCGGTCATTCCTTTCACTTTATGTCATAAGCACATGGTTCAAGATCTGTTTTGTTTTCTTATTTAAATTACCGGCTTGCGAGAAAGCCCTGGTGTGTGACTCTAGTTAAATCGGAGACAGATGTATTCTAGAGGGAGCTGGAAGTGGGGTGTAGCCAGGGAAGGACAGGGTCATAGACTAGGACAAGAGAGTAATCAAGAAGTTAGAGTGGAGCATGAAGTCTGAACTTGACCGAGTTGGTTCTTTCTGCGCTGTAATTCAGCGAGATTCATACAGAGAATTGCTGCATATTATATATTAACTGACAGGAACTTTTCTTAGAGTCATAAAGATGTACAGCATGGAAACAGACCCTTCAGTCCAACTTGTTCATGCTGACCAGGTATCCTCAATTAATCTAGTCCCATTTGCCAGCATCTGGCCCACATCCCTCTAAAACCCTTCCTATTCATGTACCCATTCAGATGCCTTTTAAATGTTGTAACTGTACCAGGCTCCACCATTTCCTCTGGCAGCTTGTTCCATACACACACCACCCTCTGCGTGAAAAAGATTGCCCCTTAGATTCCTTTTAAATCTTTCCCCTCTCACATAAAACCTATGCCCTCTGGTTTTGGACTCCCCTCTCCTGTGGTAAAGACCTTGGATATTTACTCTATCCATGCTCCTGATGACTCTATAAACCTCTACAAGGTCACCCCTCAGCCTCCAAAGCTCCTGGGAAAATAGTCCCAGCCTTATCAGCCTCTCCCTTTTGCTCAAACCGTCCAAATCCAGCAACATTCTTGTAAATCTTCTCTGAACCCTTTCAAATTTCACAACATTCTCCAACAGCAAGGAGACTGGAATTGAACGTAGTATTCCAAAAGTGACCTAACCAATGTCCTGTACAGCCACAACATGCCATCCCAACTCCAGCACTCAATGTTTTGACCAATAAAGGCAAGCGTACCATATACCTTCTTCACCACCCCGTCTACCCGCAGCACCACTTCCAAGGAACTATGAACCCACTCTCCAAGGTCTATTTGTTCAGCAACACTCCCAGGACCTTACTATTAAGTGTACAAGTCTTCTCCTGATTTGCCTTTCCAAAATGCAGCACCTCATATTTATCTAAATTAAACTCCATTTGTCACTCCTCGGCCCATTGGCCCATCTGATCATGGTCCTCTGAGGTAACCTTCTTGGCTATTCTTCTGTAGACAGTTCCTCAGGATGAAGAGTGACCTGCTGCCACATACACAGGTTTGTGCAGATGGCTTTAGAAGTACTCGTGGTGTGCTTCCCAAGTTAAACTTCTCCATTTTAGCTGGTCACCCCTGAGGGGTTCTCACAAGCTGAAGGAGAATATCTGAGGAATGATTCAAGAACATGCCTCGAACTCTTCCATTATCCTTCACAGAATGTCATGCTGCAATTGGGTCCTGAATAGAACAGCTCCTTCGGAAATCTAGTATCGGCACAGACAAAAAGAGATACACGGACATCATATGCACATGCAACATTATGAAGCCACATTGCTTGTGTAAATGGTGGCAACTGTTTACACTGAAGACTACGAAGGGTCGTTTTTGTCACCAGCATAGCATTAGCTGGAAAGACATTTCCGTGTGTGTGTGTGTGTGTGTGTGTGTTTCTGTGTCTTTATGTGTGCGTGAGTCTGTGTGAGAATCTGTGTGTGTGTGTGTGTGTGTGTGTGTGTGTGTGTGTGTGTGTGTGTGTGTGTGCACGTCTGTGTATGCGTGTGCCTGTGTGTGTGTGTGTGTATGTGTGTGTGTGTGTGTGTGTGTGAATCTGTGTGTGTGTGTGTGTGTGTGTGTATCTGTGTGAGTGCGTATGAGTCTGTGTGAGAATCTGTGTGTGCGTGTCTGTGTGTGTGTGTGTGTGTGTGTGTGTGTGTGTGTGTCTGTGTGCATGTGTGTCTGTGTGTGTCTGTGCCTGTGTCTGCGCGTGTGAGCCTTTATGAGAATCCATGTGTGTGTATGTGTATGCGTCTGTGTGTGTGCGTGTGAGTCTGTGTGCGAATCTGTGTGTGTGCCTGTGTGTCTGTGTGTGTCTGTGTATGTGTGTGCCTGTGTGCATGTGTGTGTGTCTGTGTGCGTGTGTGTGAGTCTCTGTGTGTGTGTCTGTGTGTGTGTGTATGTGTGTGTGTGTCTGTGTCTGTGTATGTGTCTGTGTGTGTCTGTGCCTGTGTCTGCGCGTGTGAGCCTTTATGAGAATCCATGTGTGTGTATGTGTATGCGTCTGTGTGTGTGCGTGTGAGTCTGTGTGAGAATCTGTGTGTGTGCCTGTGTGTCTGTGTGTGTCTGTGTATGTGTGTGTCTGTGTGCATGTGTGTGTGTCTGTGTGCGTGTGTGTGAGTCTCTGTGTGTGTGTGTCTGTGTGTGTGTGTGTGTGTGTGTGTATGTGTGTGTGTGCCTGTGTCTGTGTCTGTGTGTGTGGGCATGCGTGTGTGTGTCTGTGTCAGGACATCTGTGGAATCTGACAAGCAACGCAGTCTTATGTCTTAAGAGTTTGCTTGAAAAGTTTGAACCTCAGAACATTGATGGGAGAAAGAAAAGGGTCATTTAATAATGTACTTGTTTTTGATTCCTTTTGAATTTCTGTTTATTAGTTTTAATCGTATTGTGGAATGCAGATTGTCTGAGAGCAATGATGGCCTGGAAATTGTTCAATGTTTGGTCTGGATAGATAATATGGATGGACATGTGAGTGGAGTGACCAATCAATGAAGTACAGGATGGTGTAAGGTCAGAGGTCATTGTGATGGAACCATCTTGAAAATGCCCAATGAGAATTGGCAAATTCTGAGCTGTTGATGCTTGTGCGTTATAAAGATTTGGAGGGGCTGATTACCCCTCCACTGCTGGGGCCAGGAATGGAGGCAGGCACAGAATATTCTTTGTCTTATATCAAGATTGGTTGGCATGAGCATAACTGTTACACTTAACCTGCGCTCACAGTCACCCAGCTTGACCCGAGACACAACCTTTGCCTTGTGCCAGTAAATTTGGAGGGCTAGAGTCTCACAAACGTTTACCAGCCTGTTTAAACAGACACCTGCAGAGGTATGCATCCATCGTCTTCAATTCATGACTGGCTCCCTTATCTGTTTTATTCATCCCTAACAAAAAGTTCTGTCAGTCATGACACTCATTGTTTTGCTGTTTACCCAGAGCAGACATTTATGATGCAATCGTCACAGTGTTAACGATGGCATGAGTATAAGCCAGACATTCATGGACAATTTGTCTCTCTACCTCATTAGCCTTTCTCAAGGTGACTTTAATTCATTTTATGGCTTTATCAATGTTAATTAGTTTATTTTCACCAAGGTTGTTTTTGAAAGCTTTCTGTCTCCGATATATCAATTTTCATGTCTTGACAGTACAAAGGTCCTATTGACATGCATTGGGATTTAAGATATCCTCTTACAAAGGACTGAGAGCAGACATTTGTTCTTGCAGTCTGTAACTACTAGTACACAACAATTACACTGAGCAGAAATTAATACATTACTAAGAATACCTTAGGTGACAAGTAAATACGATATAAAATATAATGTTGCAACATAAGTTCTATTGAAGTAGAAAGTAAACCTTCCACTTAGTACGTTTTATTGCCTCAGGCTGCCAAAGGAACATCTCAGCACAGTGACTCAGTGGTTAGTACTGCTGCTTTGTAGAGCCCAGGTTTGATTCCAGCCTCAGTAACTGTGTAGAGTTTGTGTACATCATCCCCGTGTCTGCATGGGTTTCTTCCGGGTGCTCCGGGTTTCCTCCCACAGTCGAAAGATGAGCAGGTTAGGCAGACTGGCTGTGCTAAGTGTCTAGGGATGTACAGGTTAAGTGGATTAGTCATGGGCAATGCAGAATTACAGGATGGGGTGGGTCTGGGTGGCACGCTCTTCAGAGGGTTGGTGGGACTCAGTGAGCTGAATGGCCTGTTTTCACATTGTAGAGATTCTATGATCTCAGTTCTGGCTTCAAATTTTTTGGCACCTTCTCCAGCGTCTTTAGCTGTCCTTTATATAACCAGGATCGTGCACAGCATTCCAAGTGTGACCCAGCCAGGTAATGTCCCTGCTTTTCAGTTCTCTCCCTGCAGAAATGGGCTCCAGTTCTTTGTTTGCAATAGTATTGTCTCCAAAAGCACAGAAGCATTCAATGAGGTGGGACCATCCCATCTCACGGTTGGGTCTCATTGATGAGCCAAAGTCGTGGAGGCATACAGTTGTACAGCACAGAAACAGACCCTTTGGGCCTACTTTTCCAAGCCGAACAGATATCCTAAATTAATCTAGTTCCGTTTGCCAGCATTTGGCCCAAATCCCTCTATCCATATACCCACCCAGATGTATTTTAAATACTGTAATTGTAACATCCTCCACCACTTCAATCTTAACAGTCTCAGTTGCAAGTGTAATTTGAAAGCATGCTTTAAATCAGCCTTCTTGATTGGAAGGGTCAAGTGGTGTGTAGCAATGGTCGAAAGAACCCCCGGCAATGCTACCAAGTGGCAGCCAGATGCCCCATGTTTCTGAAGACTTCCATCTTGACAAGCTCCTAAAAAGGGAAAATGCCCCAAAGAAGCATTAAAGGGGTGTGAGGGGCTGAGCCAAAGAAAGAAGGACGAGGAGGGTGAACCAAACCTGAAGCAGAGGAGCCTTTGGATGGAACACCATAGGGGCCATACGGGGAAGGAATAGGAAGATGCGAGGCCATGTGAACTCAGAGAAATGACGAACTTACAGGAGGTTACAGGGATAGAGTAGGATGAAGAATAGGGAAGGCAATGGCCTTGTGGCATTATTGCTCGACCGTCAGTCCAGAGATCTGGACAACATTTCGGGGACCGGGTTCGAATCCCACCACGGCAGATGGTGGAAATTGAATTCAATAAAAACATCTGGAATTAAGAGTCTAATGATGACTATGAATGGACTGCTGGGGAAAAAAAACCCATCTGGCTCACTAATGTCCTTTAGGGAAGGAAACTGCCATCCTTACCTGGTCTGGCCTACATGTGACTCCAGGCCCACAGTAATGTGGTTGACTCTGAACTGCCCTCTAGGCAATTAGGGATGGGCAATAAATGCTGCCCTAGCCAGCAATACCCTCATCCTGCCAATGAATAAAGGAAAAAAACAATTCCAAATTTGGATGATTGAGTGACTAAAAGTCATTGTAGATCAGGAATAACTGAGTAAGGCATGGCACAACATGGAAGTGGAAACGAGAAGTTAGATCATAGAAGAGGGGTCCACGGGTAATGGGAGCGTGGGGAGGGGCATGAGAAATGGAACTCAGACCACAACTGGATCAGCTGTGATCTTACCCAATGATAGTACAGGTTCAATGGCCTACTCCTGTTCCAAGGTTCTGCCTTCCAACTTGGACTGGGCTTGAGTTTCTAGAGTGTGGAAGTTGAGAGGACGGACAGGAAAGCATTATGGTAACTGAGTATGGAAATCACGGGTGCACAGTCGGAGGTGAGGGAGTGAATGACGTTGCAGTGGTAGGACCGTTTATAGGTTGGATAGAGTATAAAGTTAGGACCTCAATTCAGGGTCACATAAGGTATTGAGTGTTCACAGTGATCTGGCTCAGTTTTAGACAGTGACCGGGAGCAGGGTGCAGACAGTAAGAGAGAAACTTGTGGCAGAGTCCTCATTCTTCCTCACATATGTTGAGAGAAAATAGATACTCAAGTGTTGGAATTTGGACAAACGTTCTGAAATCACAATAACAACAGAAGCCTTAAGAAGGAAGAACAGGTATTACTGGCTTGAAAATTTACTCAATATCTTTGGGTTCCATCTATTCCTCTTAACAGTGTCCTACGATGCTTCTACTCTTCGTACTCCATGCAAAGGGTATCCTGTTCATAAACCCACACTGGACTTTATGTACGATGTACACTTTAAGACAGAAGCAAGAGCATAATTACTTTATTTGTTCATTTACTTCTTCCATAAGATGTGGGTGTTATTGGCTAGGCCTGCATTTGTTGCCCATTTCTAGTTGCCCTGGAGAAGGTGTTAGTGAGCTATCTTCTTGAACTACTACAATTCATGTAGTGTTAAGTATATCCACAGTGCTGTTGTGGAGGGAGTTCCACAATTTTGACCCAACGACAGTGAAGGAACAGCGATATATTTCCAAGTCAGGATGGTGAGTGGCTTGGAAGGGAACTTGGTGGTGTTCCCTTCAGACCTGCTGCTCTTGTCCTTCTAGAGCAATTGTAAGCTCTATCCTTATTCCTAACGAACAAATCCCAAGTATGCAACACTGCATAAGAGTAAATCTATGTTATTTGCTGCCAAATTTGCTTCTTCATTTGTTCATGCTTCTAGGGGAATGGACCCGACTAATGCCTGGGAGTTTTGCTTGACCCAAAATGTTAACTCTGATTTCTCTCCACAGTTGCTGCCAGACCTGCAGAGCTATTCCTGTAATTTCTGCTTTTGTTTCTGATTTCCAACATCTGCAGTTCTTTTGGTTTTTAATATCTGTAAGGATTGGATCATCTTATGAGAAGAGTTTGAACAGCTTAGACTTGTATCTGCTGGGGGTTTAGAATAGTGAGAGAGAAATTGATTGAAACTTAAGATCCTGAGGGGTCTTGATGGGATAAATGTGGAAAGTGATTTCCCTCTTATGGGAGAATAGAGAATTAGGGGATCACTGTTGGCACATTTAAAGCAGAGATTAGGCTTTTCTTTTCTCTCAGGCATTCTGGAGCCTTTGGAATGCTCTTCCAGCAAAAGTGGTGGAAACAGACTCCCTGAATATTTTAAAAACAAAGATGGATAGAACCTTGATAAGCAAAAAGGGGGTAGAAGGCTATCGGGGTGGTAAGCAAGAGTGAGGTTCCAATCAGATTCGCCATGAAATAAATGAATGGTGACGCAGACTCAATGGGTTTAATGGCATATTCCTGCTTTTGTTCTTATGTTTGTCCAGATTTTATTGCGGCTTTGTCAGATTTATTTGAATTGGATTTAATTTAATTAGCTTTGTTGTCACATGGGTACGGTGAAAAGTTTCCAAGACCTCACTTACAATGCCATCTTACGCACAAAGGTACGTGGGTACAGATTCTTGAGTATAAATTATTCAGGGAAAATAAATTTCTCTTGCCAGACTCAGCGGCAGATCTAACAAGTGTTTTGTAGGGATTTTCCATAATTCCATGTTCCATTTTTTACAAACCCCAAGCAGCCAGATGTGTCACTTAGTATTCGTAATCTAAAGATATATGAATAAATTTCCTCTCTAGCCTCTGTCAATTTCATTGACACAGGCCACACATTCATAGTTCAAACGGTCCTTCCTTCCTAATATGATTCATTTCATTGAACAAAGATGCCAACGGTATCTTGTTAAACACAAATATATAAAAATGTGGCATGGATCCAGCTGTTTGCATCATTTTATTATGCGTTTACTGTAAATCGCTACCAATGCAGTCTTACAGTAAACATGTGCAGTTGAAGGCATCAGCCATTTGACCTCTATATCCCTTGGATGCTCTCCAAAGGATGTTAATTGGTAAACATACTCTCAGCCTTTCTACATAAAGTTGCAATTTTATTTCCACTGCAGTGAGGAGGATTTGCCTTCTCTGTGTGGAGATTTACTCTTCCTTGAGCATTGATCTGTTAGTATTGATAATTTTGGAATGAATTTAGATTCAGATATTTACAGTTTATCAATAGGGGTTCAGAACAGTAACAGAGAGAAATTGATTGCAGTTTAACATCCTGAGGGGTCTTGATACAATAAATGTAGAACGTAACTTCCCTCTTATAGAAGAATGTAGAATTAGGGGATAGCTCCTCAGAATAACATAAAACTATTCGAGTTCTGAGGAAGAGTCACCGGACCCAAAACGTCAACATTGATTTTTCTTTCACAGATGCTGCCAGACCTGCTGAGCTTTTCCAGAAACTTCTGTTTTTGTTCAGACATTTGCGGGTTTGCTATCAACACTCCTCTCATTGTCGTTACATAGCTCCCTAATTTTTACATCTTGAACCAAGTCTTTCATCTCCTCTCTTAAGTCCTTGTGTTCAATGCCAGTTTTTGTTTTAGTATATTTTAGAGAAATCCCTTGTGATGTTGCCATACTTTAAAGATTCTGAAATAACTGCACAGAGGCCGGTGTCCTGTCCCCAAATCACCAGGAGCCAAGGTTAGCTAGCTCAAAGCCTGCCCCTAGATTAAGGGGGCCTTCTGAATCTCCTGTTTATTTTCTTTTTTTGCGAGTGTTTGTCTCTGATTTTGGGTATGACTGTGAAATAATTGTTCAGAGGTCTGTATTCCATGATGAAGTCACCCTTTATTTAGTACATGGGCTCTGACCATCCAGCTCAAAGCCTGTCCCTAGACTGAGAGGACCTTCTGAATCTCCTGTGTAAAGCTGTCGGCCTGGGCTCCCTGACTGGCCCAGGTTAACAAACCCCAATCAAGGAATCTCATAGTCAATGAGATCCTCCTGGCCTTGTTTCTAATCACTACAGATTCTCTCAGTGGTCAGCCATGGAGAGATTCATTTTCCTGAAGGGAAAGTGGGGGTCAGTCAGCTGAAGAGCTGGTTTATAATGCAGAGTGACACTAACAGCGCAGATTAGCTCTTACTATGAAGGTCCCACCTGCTCACCCTCTCTCCCCCCTGAGGTATGGTGGCCTTCAGGTTAAACTCAGCACCAGAATGTGGAAAATCGGCCAGGTATATCCTGTACATAAAAAGCAGGTCAAATCCAACCCAGCCAATTGTCGCCCAATTAGTCTATTCTCGATTATCATTAAAGTGATGGAAGGTGTCAGTTACAGTGCTATCAAGCAGCACCTGCTCAGCAATAACCTGCTCAGTGACGCCCAGTTTGGATTCCACCAGGGCCACTCAGCTCCTGACCTCATTACAACCTTGGCTCAAACATGGACAAAAGAGCTGAATTGCAGAGGGGAGATGAGAGTGATTTCAAATCAAGGACACATTCAATGGTGTGACATCAAGGATCCTGAGCAAAACTGGAATCAGTGGGTGTCAGGGGACAAACTTTTCACTGGTTAGGGTCATATCTGGCACATTGGAACATGGTTGTGGTTGTTGGAGGTCAATCATCTCAGCTCCAGGACATTTCTACAGGAGCTCCTGTAGACAGAAAGTCCTAGGCCCAACCATCTTCAGGTGCTTCATCAATGACCTTAATCATAAGGTCAGAAGTGGGGATGTTCACCAATCATTGCACAATGTTCAGCACCATTCGTGACTCCTCAGATATTGAAGCAGTCCATGTTCACATGCAACAAGATCTGGGCAATACCCAGGCTTGGGCTGACAACTGGCAAGTAACATTCACACCACACAAATGCCAGGCATTAACCATTTGCAGCAGCAGCCAATCTCACTACAGCCCCTTGACATTCAATGGTGTTACTGTCACTGAATCCCCCCACTATTAACGTTTTGGGGGTGATCATTGACCAGAAACTCAACTGGACTCACCACATGAGCACAGCAGCTACAAGAGTAGGTCAGAGGCTAGGAATACTGTGGTGGATAATTCACTTCCTGACTCTACAAGGTACAGGTCAGGAGTGTGATGGAATACTCCCCACTTGCCTGGGCAAGTGCAGCTCCAAAATACTCAAGAAGCTTGATACCATCCAGGACAAAGCAGCCCGCTTGATTGGCACCACATCCACAAACATCCACTCCCTCCACCACCGGAACTCAGAAGCAGCAGTGTGTATTATCTACAAGGAGTGGTGCAGAAATTCACCAAAAATCCTTAGACAGCACCTTCCAAACCCACGACCACTTCCATCTAGAAGGACAAGGGCAGCATAAATATGGGAATACCACCAACTGCAAGTTCCCCTCCAAGCCACTCACCATCCCGATTTAGCAACATACCACAGTTCCTTCGCTGTTGCTGGGTCAGGATCTTGGAATTCCCTCCCTAACAACATTGTGGATCTATCTGCAGCACATGGACTGCAGCAGCTCAACAAGGCAGCTCACCACCACCTTCTCAAGGGGCAACTAAAGGTGGACAATAAATGCTGGCCCAGCCTGTGATGCCCACGTCCCAGAGAGAATAAAAGAAATCTGGTTCTCTCTAGACAAATAGCAATGTGTTTGACTCTTAACTGCCCTTAAATGGCCTCGCAAGGCACTCTGTTCAGGTCAGTAAGAAATGGTCCACAAATGTTGGTCTTGCTTCAGCTATTTCCAATGAAAGAATAAAACAAAACAAAGAAGTGCTCCAATACATTGACTATGAGAAATCTTCAGGAAAGGGACATAGTGATAAAGGTGGATTCATATCGCTAAGTGGGGAACAGTGATGGAGGGACAGTGATTTCTTGGGAGTGAACAAGCATGGATCACATGGATTTTAAGGAGAAAAGAATGTTTTCATTTCAAAAACAATCACCAAGGAAATGAAGCACAGGATTGAGATAGGATTTTCAGTCTCAAAGCACGATTGAAAATCAATACTGTACGTACACCTGAAAAAAGCAAACCTAGATTCTGTTGTGCTTGTAATTCAATATCATTTAAACATAGAACTTAAACAGTACGCACAGGAATAGGCCCTTCAGCCCATGATGTTGTGTCAAACATGATGCCAAATTAAACCAATCCTGCCTTAGGACCCTATCTCTCCATTCCTTGAATATTCATGTGATTTCTTTTGATTTATTATTGTCACATGGACTTAAGTACAGTGAAAAGTTTTGTTTTCTGTGAAGAATAGGCAGATCAAAACAAACAAAGATTACAGGGTGGATGAACAGAGTGAGGAATGCAAAGTTATGGCTGCGAAGAAGGTGTATGCAAAGCAAGATCAACATTAGATTTGAAATTTGAGAGGTCCGTTCAGAAGCGTAATAACAGCTGTGAAGAAGCTGTTCTTGAATCTGTTGGCGTGTGTGTTTAAGCTTTTGTGACTTCTGTCTGATGGAAGAGGTTGGAAGAGACTATCATTTGTGATGATATTGGCTGCCTTCCTGAGACAGCGAGAAGTGTAGATGGATTCAATGGGAGCTTGGCTTGCTTGATTGAAACTTTCTTGCCATGCCAAGCCAAGATGCATCCACATAGAATGTTTTCTATGGTGCATCTGTAAAAGTTGGTGAGGGACCTTATGGACATGTGCTTATCTAAAAGCCCCTTAAATGCCCCTATCGTATTTGCCTCCACCACTGCCCCTGGCAGCATGTTCCAGAGTCCTACCATTTTTTGTGTAAAAAAAACTTTCCACATCTCCTTTGAACTTTTCCTCTCGCACCTTAGAAGGCGTTAAATAAAGGAAAGAATTGTGGGTATTGGAAATCGGAGGCCAAAAGTGAATTTGCTAGAGAAATTCCACAGGTCTAGCTGCACCCTCAGAGAGAGAAAACAGAGTTAACTTTTCGAGTCTCGTGACCCTTCTTTAGAGCAGCATGATGCCTTACAACTTATGATTATGTTAGAGACTGTGGGCCAATGCCTGCTTGTGCATATTTCGGGGCCGTCTCAGGTACTGTGGGAATGACCCCTTTCGCTTTCCTGCACTGTCTGTGAGGAGACTCCCTCTACCAGTTGGTGCCATTGAGAAAGTGAAAGGGATGCAGTTTGTCAGGGCAGTATTAATTTGGCAGCATTATGTGTCATCACCACATTTCATAACACCCTGGGCGTTGACGCAGATCGGATTTCATTCTACAACTACCATAGAAAAACATCCAGTTTTCACTCGAATAGTTAACTATTCCTCCAAGCTGTTCTGAGTTGCACAGCAGACTGATTACTGGCGATTACATTGCGGCCCCAGGAACTGTTTGTTATGTTTCAACTTCCATAGTGATGATATCATCAGAGAAAAACAAATTGCTTATGGCTCTGATATCTGTTTATCTGCTGTTTATAGGTTAATGGGGCTTTGTCTGACAATGGTATGAAAATGACCATCTGGTATTTGCAAACTGCCTTCAATTCCTTACATTCTGTTTACACTACATTCCAGAGCCTCTCAGCCTTGTGATAAAGTACGGCCATATAGCGTGCAGAGGCTCACTTAAGTTTAATTCTTTAAAAGTTTGCCTTCTTTAATAGCCGATGATCAAAATTGTGTCAAGTTACAGTGAGCCGTGGAAGTATTTGCATCTCTGAGGCAGAAAGTGCAAAATCTAAATCCTTCTTCAGACTGTATCCAGAGAATTGAAACTGAAGATACAGGTGGTACATTTGTCATTTGTCAGCATGCTGTTGTACTGCAGTGACAGCCAGACTGCATCAGTGACGTGTATCAATGCAAGATAATTTTCCATCAGCAATGTCTCCATCACATTCTCTGGATTCAAGAGGAGGTCCATTGACCAAACATGGGTGTCCCTCTTGAAGCCAGCTCTACGAACCTACAAAACTGACTCTAAGGGACCAGACACTGAATCCACATTCCTGAATAGTCCATCAGGTCTTGTTTCTCAACTCGCAAATGGCTGAAGGAGAACAAAAAAGATGCTACAAAGACACTCTGAAGCTCTTCTTGAAACATGACGGCATTGAGATTAATGTCTGGGAGGAGAGGCTACAAAAGCAGGTCAGAGGCTGGGAATACAGCAGCAAGGAACACCTTCTGACTCACCCAAAGCCTGTCCACCACCTACAAGGCACAAGTCAGAAGTGTGATGGCACAGTCTCCCTGGTCTGGACGGGTGCAGCTCCAACAACACTCAAGAAACCTGAAACCATTCAGGGACAAAACAGCCCACTTGATTGGCATCACATTCACAAACATTCACACTCTCCACCACTGACACTCAGCAACAGTGTGTACTATCTACAAGATGCACTGCACAAATTCACCAAAGATCCTCAGACAGCACCTTCCAAACCCACTACCATCCAGCTGGAAGGACAAAGGCAGCAGGTATGTGTGGCCCTTTCAATTTCCCCTCCAAGCCACTTACCATCCTGACTTGGAAATACATCGCTGTCCCTTTACTGTCGCTGGGTCAAAATCCTGGAATTCCCTCCCTCAGGGCATTGTGGGTCAACCCACAGCAGGAGGAATGCAGCAGTTCAGGAAGGCAGCTCACCCCCACGTTCTCAAGGGGCAAAAACTGTTGGCCCAGCCAATGACTCCCTTATCCCATGAGTAAATTAAGAAAAGTGTTTGCTGCCAAACATTATGGAGGTGATGGCCTAGTGGTGTTATCACTAGGCCATAAATCCAGAGAACCTGCTAATGTTCTGGGACCTGTATCCTGCCATGGCAGATTGTGGAATTTGAACTCAACAGAAACAGAATCTGGAGCCAACCATCTGTTTCACTAATGCCCTTTAGGGAAGGAAACTGATGGCCTTACCAGGTCTGGCCTACATGTGACTCCAGACCCACAGCCGCATGATTGACTGTTGACTACCCTTGGAAATCTTAACAGTGTGAAATGATTTATTTTGGAAGGTTGCATTTGAATGCAGAATACAGCATTAATGGCAGGATTCTTGCTGTGTTGAGGAACAGAGGGATCTTGGGGTCCACGTCCATAGATCCCTCAAAGTTGTTACCCAAGTTGATAGGGTTGTAAAGAAGGCGCATGGTGTTTTGGCTTTCATCGGCAAGGAAATTGAATTTAAGAGCTGCAAGGTTATGTTGCAGCTCTATAAAACCGTGGTTATGCCACACTTGAAATATTGTGTTCAGTTCTGGTCGTCTCATTTTAGGAAGGATGTGAAAGCTTTAGAGCGGGTGCAGAGGAGATTTACCAGGATCAAAAACAAAGTTTCTGGAAAAGCTCAGCAGGTCTGGTAGCATCTGTGGAAGAGAAAACAGAGTTAACATTTCCGGTCTGGTGACCCTTCCTCAAAATGGATTTTTGTTTAGTTTTACTAGGATGCTGCCTGGAATGGGGGAAGGTCCTGTGAGGAAAGGTTAATGGAGCTAAGTCTTTTCTCATTGGAGCAAAGAAGATTGGGAGATGACTTGATAGAGGTTTACAAGACGATGGGAGGCATAAATAGAGTGATAGTCAGAGGCTTTTTCCCAGGATGGAAATGACTATTACAAGGGGGCATAATTTTAAGGTGATTGGAGGAAGGTATAGGGGAGATATCAGAGGTTCTTTACACAGAGAGTGGTGGGCATGAGGAATGCGCTGCTGGTAGTGGTAGTGGAGTCAGATACATTAGGGACACTTAAGTGACTCTTGGATAGGCACATGGATGATAGTAAAATGTAGGGTAGCAGGGTAGTTTGATCTGAGAATAGGATAATAGGTTGGCACAACGTCATGGGCTAAAGGGTTTGTACTATGCTGCACTGGCCTATGTTCGATGTTGTATGAAACGGTTCTTGCAAACAACTAAGTTCATGGGTAATTGGGGAGAGACAATAAATGATGTCCATTAAATTTCCATTGGAAAGTTAGTGGTAATAGGAAGTCCAATAGCAATGCTGACAGAAAGTGCAGCTGCAGCTATCAGATAGAATCTTACTGGATAAAAGAGTGTCTTCAGCAGGAGGGGGAGATGCTTATAGGAAAGGGGACTGATAAATAAGGGATTCGACTGTGTAATCTGATCCAGAGGCGTAATCCAATTACATATTGTAAATAGTTCCTGGTTCATCCTTAACTTCCCTTCCTATTTGTAATGAAATTTTGCCAGGCAGAAAAGATGCCCTGCTTCATGGTCTTCGAGCCATCCATGTGGTCAAATCTCCAGTTACAAGTCATTCAAAAGACTGAGAAAGAGTATCTCTGATACTCCAGGCCAGCAGCAAGGCAAAGTCATATCAGTTTGCAGGAAATAATTATTAAGTTGAATCGGTCACTGTGGTGTGCACATGTGATGCTAACGCATTGCCAATGTGTGTCTGGGGAGATAGCTGCTTCCATCGTGCTTTTCTGTAGAGAATACTTGGTTTGAAAGTGATAGAGGAGAAGCACTTGGTGGTCCAATGCGAAGAGGCTGTTGTCTTAAATAAGTTTATTTCATGATAGCGACCAGATACCAGTTACATTAATGAGATAGTCCATTGTAACTAAGACTATTGGGAGAACTAGAATAACAGGTCTCTCCAACTGAAGATACTAAGGTATTCTGTCTTTGCCGACACTAGTCCTGATGACATTGCCATAATGTAGTCTTCAGCATTAACTCTTCCAGAACCATTACCTTGTACAACAGCCTTCGCTGCTTTGACCCAGTTCAGAGAACTTCTGCTTACCCTGGGCTCAATTTTTCAGCTACCCTCACCTTCCTTCAGAGATTGTATTTGGTCATGATCTTGCCTCCCTGCACAGTCCAGAAACAAAACAATGGTGAGCTTCCCTATTTATGGAGTAATGCCACCCCCACCCGGAGTTACTTCACACAAGTGTTATCACCAAGAAGTTGTATAAGGTCGTGTCCCCAGACATCCCAAACGGCTCACAAGTGGGAGGTTCTGCACATGCTCATGATGCGAACATGCCTGCCAGTAAGAAAAAACATGGAAGCGCCCAAATAAGCACAACCAATGTGAATGAAGGGGACAGGATGATGTCACTGGCAGTACTGGCAGGGTGACCGCGCGTGAGCATTTAGCATGTGTACTGGGAGCATTTCAGGGTGTTACTTTGGAATCACTCTACCACTGAGATATAAATGACCCGACTCTAGAAGGAGCTGATCAGTTTAGTGTTAATTTTTGATTGTTAAAAGAAATGTTTTTATCATGGGACATGGGTGTTACTGGCTTTATTTCTAGCGAGTTTCTAATTGCCCTTGAGAAGGTGGTGGTGAGTCTATCCATACCCTTCACTGCCTCCATCAAAGATCCCTCCCATGCTGGTTATATTCTCTTCCAACCTTTTCCATTAGGAGAAGATACAAACATTTAAACACACATATTAACAGATTTAAGAACAGCTTCTTCCCTGCTGTTATCAGACTACTGAATGGGCCTCTCAAATTTGAAATTTAATGTTGATCTTGCACTCTGTGCATCTTCTCTGCAGCTATAACCACAACTCTAATCCTTGCTACTACCCTGATGCACTTTGTATGGCATGACCTGCCTGTACTGCATTCAAAACAAAGCTTTTCACTGTACATGTCACAATAATAAATCAAATCACATGGAAAACATCCAAACTCAGGATGTCCCCAGAGTGGGGGGAGAGTGTTGAGAGCCCCAGTTGGGCTGTGAGCTGATATTTTGAGGGTGCAGCCTCCATCTTAGCATTTGTGGCTGTTGAGCTCAGACAGACAGGAGACCGCTTTTACGAGACTCCACCCTCCTCCTTACGCTGGAAGGTTATCCTCCCCAACCTTTCGTAGCTCTCACATAGGGGTTACCACAATTTTCAAGCCTCAAAGTGGCTGGCAAGGGGGTAAGTTTGGGAATTACAGCCCTAAGCTCAGGATTGTCCCCCCTGACTACAACAGACCCTCACAGCCCAGACAGCTTTCTAACTCTCAAACCTAACTCTGTACCCAGTTTTTGGCTGAATCACCTCACAAGCTCAGTGTCACATTTTGCTTTGTCTCGCTGCTCTGTAGGTGTTTGGGATAGTTGATTATTTTCAAGGCACAAGGCAAATGCAAGTTGTTGTTGAGAGGTGGGGAGTTTTAGGGAGGGAATTCTAAAACTTTGGAACTGGATGTCTGTTGGTGTCAATAATGAGGGGGGTGCGGGTGAAGGCAACACCAAATGCACAATTGGGAATTGCTTCCCAGGCTGTAAACTGTACAACCCAGAAGGCCAGAGGCCTGCAGATACACAGAAATACCACCCAGCTCCTGTTCATTCCTCTCCAGGCCACACACACACACACTCATATATGCATGTACACACTCACAGACACTCACACACAGACACACTTATACACACACGCGCACGCGCGCACACACAAAGAAATACATGCACAGACAGAAACTCACACACACACACACACACACACACACACACAGACTCTGACATACACGCGCACACTTATAGACACATGCACACAGACATTCATACACACACACACACACACACACACACACACACACACACACACACACACACACACACACACACTCACATCACTGTTTCTGCATTGTCACTGGGTCTAAATACTTGAACACCCATCTGAACTGCACAGTGGTGCACCTTCTCAAGGGCAACTAAGGATGGGGAACAAATGCTGGCCCAGCATGAGAGATTTGCTGGTGTTGGCATTGGGAACAGTGAAAGTAAGTGCATCAAACAGCTGAGGCACGTTTACAGTAAAGAGTTAAGTGGTGTGAGAATGCTCGGGGTGTAAGCCACCGATCAGATGTAGTAGGGGGGCTAACTGCAGCTCACTAATTGGGTTAAAGCAGAGTGAACATCGTGCTATGTTTTGGGTTCATTGAGATTTTTTTTCACCATCTTAATTATTATCTTCCAACAGGCCTAACAATGCTGTTTGGCAGATATACAAAATGAGTACTTGGGATTTATAATGAGCTGAAGGTGATGGTCTACAACAGATCACTGAATCTCCTGCAAAACTGCTCTGAAATGCTCCATGTATTTTTGGATAGTGGAAAGGCTTTCTGAGAACATTGGACAGATCCATTTTTTTCCATCCCCCTCACCCTCCAGCTATCTCTTGCAGGTCGCAGTCCACAAGTTATCGTCAAGAATTTGTCAAGAACTTCTAGTTCTGGCATCTGGTTGTATCTGGAGACGGTTCAGAAAAGATTTACCAGGATGTTGCTGGAAATGAAGGGTTAGAGTCTGGGCAGGCTGATACACTATTCACTGGAGTATAGGGTGTTGAGTGGTGACCTTATAGAGGTTTATAGAATAATGAGGTGTATAGATAAAGCTGAATGGCAGGTGTTTTTGCCCTACTGTAAGGGAGTTCAAGACTAGACTTAGATTTTGTCACATGTAATCAAGTATACGTTTGGCCCATATCCCTCCAAGCATGTCTTTTTTAAACCACAATAGACGTCTAAGCAAAATATTGCTTATATCTTATGTTTGCAATGAATTTCAACATTTATCATATGATACCCTTCAGGACACAGGACTTTAGTGAAAAGTGTACAAAGTCGCCAAATGCTGCATCATCTCAGGTATAAAGTACAGAGGTACAAAATGTGAGTTGCAGCAACTGAAAACCAAAGAAATAAGTTTTAAAAATGCAGCACTGTAATCTTCTTAGTATAAAAGTAAAGAAATAAAGTTGGAATGGCAAACATTAAAGTCCTTTCTTAAGCCATGGGCCTGCAGACACTCCAAGATGAGCTTCCCCACCTCCAGGGAGGAGGGGAGATGAGGGGGCGGGGTTCTCCCCTGAGCTAAGTTAAGACCCACCTGTGCTTGCCAGCTGCGTTTGTCAATGACTGCCGCAGTGGGCCTCCATTCGGCACGCCAGACTTTGCTGCCCTTCCTGAGGTCTTGGCTGCAATTGCTGGCACTCTTCCCTACCAAACGCTGCCGCTGTGGTCATGGATGACTGCCTGCCGATGCTGCCATCCTTTGTTGCCACGCTCTGTTGCCATGTCAGCTGCCTCACTGCGGAGTCCCGCTCTGGCATTTCTCCAGGGATCGACGAAGCTGCTATGCCACTGACCATGACCAGCCACCTCATGGCCAACCATCTAAGACCCCTAGCCACTGCCATCGCTACATCCATGACCATGCTCCAAAGGCCAAAGAACATAGAAACATAAAAATAGGAGCAGGAATAGGCCGCTCGGCCCATCGAGCCTACACTATCATTCAGTACGATCAGGGCTGACTATGCAATCTCAGTATCCCATTCCCACTTTCTCTTCATACCCTGTGATCTCTTTAGCCATCTAGCTCGAATATATCCAACGAACTGGCCCCAGTTTCCTGTGGGAGATAACTCCACAGGTTCACAGCTCTCTGAGTGAAGAAATTCTTCCTCATCTCAGTCCTCAGTGGCTTATTTCTAAACCAAAAGAAAGAAGAAGTGAGAAAAGAAAGAAAACGGTGGGACCGGACATGCTCTGGTGAGGAGCCCTACTTTTTAGGGCAAGAGGAGAAAAATTTAAAAAAGGACACGAGGGGCAATGTTTTACAGAGAGTGGTTCATATGTGGAATGAACTTCCAAAGGAAGTGGTGAATGTGGGTACAGTTGCAACATTTAAAAGACATTTGGATAAGTAAATGAATAGGAAATGTTTGGAGGGATATGGGCTAGACACAGGCAGGTGAGACTAGTTTAGTTTGGGATTATGTTCGACATGGACTGGTTAGACCGAAGGGCCTGTTTCTGTGTTGTATGACACCATGACCCCTCCTTAATTGAAGAGGCAGCTTTTCTTTATAAATGATCACAACAACAATAATGGGGGTTCATTTTTATAACGCCAGTCAGGTGGTAAATTGTGTCCTAAATTGCTTCACAGAAGGGCTCTCGTTATCAGACGCTGAGTCACCAGTTTCCGTCTTGGGACAGTTTGAGGCAGTAGGTATAGAATGAACTGCATAAACTCATCCTGTGCCCCAGGGATAAATGTGCCAGGGGCTTACTTGAGAGCTTTGCTGCACAAACTACTGATCACGGTGAAATCTGCCCACTTCCGGAGTCTGCGCTTGGCTTCCCAGGCCCAGAACAACGTGACAAATGGGAGAATTCTGGGAAAGTCTTGTAAGAGGTTGACAGAGCAACTCGCTACATTTTCCAATGGAGCTCAGCTCTGAAGCTGAGATTCTCACTAGGCAGCGATGAGGTGACCATTTGCGTGAGTTCTTGCTTGCTGTCGGCCTCCCTCACTGCACATCTCACCTCATTAATAACCTGCTTCCCATCCTACACCCACTGTGGGGTTCACTTGATGCCTGGAACTCCCAAGGTGAAAGTCCAAGCAGTTTTATGGTGACTCCAGCTCACTGCTCGCTACTCTGGCCTGCCACCTAGGATGCCTGGCAACTAGGTCTCAGGGCACGTTCCCATGGTTCTAGGCTGCATGCCAACTCTCTCATCAATGGGTGCTAGCATTCAACAGCTACTAGCCCTCTCAGTAGCCTCATGGGGCCTCTCATTGGTAGGATGCTTCCAAGTGGCACTTTGGTCCACATGTAGCATGGGTATGCTCCAAAAAGAGCTCTGTTCCCCTGCTCATGGTCTGGGCCAAACAGCATCTCCAGGCTGTTCTCTTGGCATCCACTCAAGTAGCACCTACCTACAAGTTCACAGCAACCTTGCCTTGCCTTACTGTGCCATATTGCTGTTACGGGTCTGGAGTCTCGTGTAGACCAGACCAGGTAAGGATGACATTTTCCTTCCGAAAAGGGCTTCAGTGAACCAGATGGGTTTTTCCTGATAATGGTTTCATTGTCATCATTGAACAGACTCTTAAGTCCACATTTTTACTGGATTCAAATTCCAGCTGCAGTGGCTGGATTTGAACCCAGGTCCCCTTGAGTCTCTTGATTAAATAGTCAAGTGATAATACCACTACGCCATTGCACACCCCATCTTAATTGAAAAGGTGGCTTACCATCATCTCTTAGGACAACTAGGGATAGGAGAACAAACTGACACAAACAAAACCAGATTAAAAGGAATGCGAATACTTGGAAATGGAAATACTGGAGCTCTATTTTAAGGTTTACAAAACAATTTGGATGTCTCTTTCACTGGTTTTACAGGTTTTCTGGGGAATTCCTATTGCATGGCCAATGCTGACTTCCCAGAAGTAATTTGAAAAAAGAGGAATCGACAAATTTAATGAAAATATGCGTCTAAGTAAAATATTGCTTATACCTTGTGTTTGTCATGAATTTCAACATCCATCATATTGTAGTCTTCTTAGTGTAAGATGCAATCTCCCCTTTCTTGCAGATTAGAGCTATTAATTTGCTTCGTGGAGGTTTCATTTAATGGAGTAACTGCTGTTATAACTAAAGGCTTTATGCTCAGGTGAGTTCTGTTTCACTTAATCCTTTCAGTTATTGCTAGCAAGCTCTCCTGGAAATTCTTGAAGTTCCTTTCAGTCTACTTTTGCTGTAACTCTCCGAACGTTGTTTTTTGCAGTGCGTTCGTAGTCCAGGGCAAAGAATACAAGTATTTGGAGAGGTTGCATCTGGTGCTGAAGACAACTGGAAAATACAAGGGAGTTGCGTTGAACTGATAAATAGATCAAAACACACATTTATTTTTCAAACTACTCGTTTGAAACATTCAGCATGACACGCAGAGCAGCTAAGATTGACACACCTAATGCCTGGGCCCCACTCAAAACGCATCATTCAGTTTCATTTTCTTCCAATTTGACGGATAATTTAATATGAGACATTGGAACTCTTTCCTACTGTTTAGCATTGATTGGTATTATCGAGAACCCTTGGATCTCAGGACTAAACCCTCCAAATACAGCATTAGCTGTGGATCGATAGGTTCTATTCTCTACTCTAAAAGTTCTGAGTTCAGGTCCTGCTCTTTGTTCATAATTCCCAGATCTGAGCCATGCTCTACATTCCATGTATCATGTATCGAATCTATACATTTGTATACAATGTATAGCAGCTGTACTTTTGAATGCCCTGTAAGCCATCTACACATTTGTTGACTTGTGTAACCATCTAGTCATTTATATACCACGTATATATTTGCATAGTATTCATATCATCTGTAATTTTGAATACCATGTACATTTGTGTACCATTGTATTGTTTGAATAGATGTATTTGATTTGTCATTTATTTATTGTCACACTAGTTACAGTGAAAAGTTTTGTTGTGTGTGCAATACAGGCAGATCACACCATACAAAGTGCATTAGGGTAATAGAACAGAGCGAGGGATACAATGTTACGGCTGCAGAGAAGGTGCACAAAGAACGAGATCAACATTAAATTTAAGATTTGAGAAGTCCATTCAGATGTCTAATACCAGTAGGGAAGAAGTTAGTATATGTGTTTAAGCTTTTGTCTCTGCTGATCGAAGGAAGAGATTGGAAAAGATTATAACTGGGATGGGAGCGGTCTTTGATGATGTTGGCTGCTGTCCTGAGGCAGTGAGGACTGTTGATGGAGTCAACGGATGGAACCTTGGTTTGCACATTGGTCTGCATGGTGTTCACAACTTTCTGTAGTTTTGTTTCATCCCGGGCATGGCTGTTGCCGTACTAAGCCGTGATGCATCTGGATAGGAATGCTATCTGTGGTACATCTGTAAAATTTGGTCAGAGTCATTGTGGACATGCCGAATTTCCTTAGCCTCCTGAGGGAGCAGAGGTGTTGTTGTGCTTTCCTGACTGTCGTATCAATGTGGGTGGACTAGGACAGATTGTTGGCGATGGTCACTCCCAGGAACTTGATGCTGTCGACCATCTCCGCCTCGGCTCCATTGATATAGACAGGAGTGTGCCCTCCACTCCACTTCCCGAAGTCAATGACTAGCTCTTTCATCTTGCTGATCTTGAGGGAGAGATTGTGATCTTTACACCATGCCACTGAGCACGCTATCTCTGTGGCCAATTGTGTAGGGGAAGTAATGTGGACACAGACCAAGGCTGAAGCCAATCTTCAAGTTCCTCACTATCAAAAAGTGAGTCTTATTTCCTGTTCATTGCAAGCCCAAGCCCCAGATTCAGTGCTATGCTCAGTTGATAACAATTGCCTCTTTGTTATGTTATGGGTTCAAGTCTGATCTGAACATATAAATCTAGCCTGATGCTCCAGTGTCGGCTTTGCACTACTCTGGGAGCAACCTTTCAGATAAGATGTGAAACCAAAATTGCTATTGGACGCCTCATCCAATAGGCAGCACTGAAGTCTCAGTCTACTTTCAATCGCTCTGATGTCTCTTGAAACCATAGGATCCTGAGGCTGAGGAAAGAATGCTCCTTTAAGAAGCATCAACTTCTGTCCCGTCTCTTGACGCTGAATTAAAACCAGGGGTGACTTGAAATGTTGAACGCGTAAACAGGAATTGTGCTGAAATTACATGAGAGGCGTGAAAATATAAGGGGAAAGTTATCGTTATATGCTTTCTTCAAGATCCTTGAAGCCTTTTCAAAGTAACGAAGAAGATTTGAAGCGTATTCACTTACTGTAGGAAAGATGGCTGTCAATTTGCATGCAGAGAACTCCACTAACGGTAATGATTAGTTAATATGTGTTTCTGATGATGATTGAGGGATAAATAGCGGCCAGGACTCCAGGGATAACTTCCCTACTCATCTTTAAAATAGTGACTGAGGTGTTAATGGGCAGCACTTTGGGACTGGTAACCATAATTCTATTAGTTTTAAAATAGTTATGGAAAAGGATGGACTTGGTCTAACAAGTTAATATTTTAAATTGGGGCAAGGCCAATTTTGATGATATTAGACAAGAACTTTCAAAAGTTGATTGGAGAAGGCTGTTCGCGGGTAAAGGGATGCCTGGCAAGTGGGAGGCTTTAAAATACGAGATAACGAGAGTTCATGGACAGCATGTTCCTGTTAATGTGAAGGGCAAGGCCAGCAGGCATAGGGAACACTGGATGACTAGAGATATTGAGGCTGTGGTCAAGAAAAAGAAGGAAGCATATGTCAGGTAAAGACAGCTGGGATCGAGTAAATGAGATAACAAGGTGTAGAACTGGATGAACTCAGCCGGCCAAGCAGCATCAGAGGAGCAAGAAGACTGATGTTTCTGGCCTAGACCCTTCTACAGATCCTTCTTCTGAAGAAGGGTCTAGGCCTGAAACGTCAGCCTTCCTGCTCCTCTGATGCTGCTTGGCCTGCTGTGTTCATCCAGTTCTACACCTTGTTATCTCAGATTCTCCAGCATCGGCAGTTCCTGCTATCTCTGGGATCGAATGAATCCCTTGAGGAGTTGGGGTGTAGGAGTACACTTAAGAGGGAAATCAGGAGGGTTAAAAAGGGGATATGAGATCGCGTTAGCAGGTAGAGTAAAGGAGAGTACAAAGAGATTCTGTAAATATATTATGGGCAAAAAAGTAACCAGGGAGAGCGTAGAGTCCCTTAAAGATCAATAATCAATGAATATTTTGCGCTTCCTGTGGAGAAAGATATTGAAGCTACGGAAGTCAGGGGAAATAAATAGTGTTGCCTTGAAAGAGTCCACATTACAGAAGAGGTGCTAGAGGGCTTAAAACACATAAAGGTAGATAACGCTCTGGCACCTGATCAAGTGGACGCCTATACTTGGAGTACAGTGTACAATTCTGGTTGCCCTGCTATAGGTAGGATGCTATCAAATGGAAGTGGTGCAAAAGAGATTTACAAGAATGTTACTGAGTTTGATGGTTCGAGTTATAAGGAATCATTGAATAGGCTGGGACTTTTTTCCCATAAATTCATAAATTCACGGGGGCCATAGTTAAGATGAATAGCAAAGGCCTTTTCCCTAGGGTGGGGGAGTCCAAAACTGGAGGGGCATAGGTTTAAGGTGAGAGGGGAAAGATTTAAAGGGGACTTTGAGGGGCAACTTTTTCACACACAGAGTGGTGTGTGTATGGAACAAGCTGCCAGAGGAAGTAGTAGAGGTGGTTACAATTACAACATGTAAAAGACATTTGGATAGGTTCAGGGAAAGGAAGGATTTAGGGGTATATGGGTCAAATGCAGGCAGATGGGATTAGTTCAGTTTAGGGAATCTGTTCTGCATGGATGAGTTGGGCTGAAGGGCCTATATCTGTCCTCTATGATGTGATTGATTGTGGTCACCTAGGAGTCCAGGTGGAGTATTGTCTAAAGGGCGGTATCTCCCACTGGCCAGCAGCCCTTCTGTACTGCGTTAGAGAGTCAGCCTTGATTCTTTAAGCATAAATCCTGGAATTGGACTCGAATTTTGAACCTTGAGATAATCAGAGGCAAGCGCTGAGCACAGCTGACAGAAGAAATTTGTTTTTATTATAGTTTGTCATTATTAAAAAAAAGGCTGAAAATAAAAACAACAACAAATAAACAGCAATGGTAGGAGAATGGGCATTGTTACGCTCACAATCATCACAGCGCAGAAATTGAAAAGGAAAGACTGTTTCATATTTTGTCCTGTCAGGTGGAAATTTGGTCACATTTTTTCAGCCAATGCTTTCTGCACTTGGAAGCTCGCATTCACTCTCGTTGAGAAATGCAATCAGACAAGGGTGTAATTGTGCTTTAATGAGGAACATTTCATGTAGAAAAATGGTGTTGGCCTGCACAAATTGGCTGGGTCTGCTGCAAATCTTGGTTCCCTCGGGGTTTGGATTGTGAAGGAGCACCTTTGCTGCCTCATTCCAAGTTGTGGCCGGAAGTCGAGGTTGAAGAGGGTAGGAGCAAGGAGGTTCTTTACAATCTAAACAAAAACTTCATCAAGATGTGGAAATTGCTCTGCTTGCACAAATGCAGCTGTGATTCAGTTTTGTACGGACATGGCTTACAAGAGCCATTGTATGGATACATAGAGTCCCTACAGTATAGAAGCAGGCCACTTGGCCCATTGAGTCCACACTAACCCTCTGTCATGAATCCCATCCAGACCCACTCTCGCCCTTCCCTACCACCATAAACCTGCATATCGTATGACTTATCTGCACATCTTTGGACTGTGGGAGGAAACCAAAACACCGGGGGAAACTCATGCAGACACGGAGAGAACGTGCAAACTCCACACGGAATCAAACCCGAGTCTCTGGTGCTGTGAGGCAGTACAGCTAACCACTGAGCCACAGTGCCATCCATTCTGTTGCAGCATTGAAGTATAGTGGGAATGTGTAAATCACAGAATCACATAACACAGCTTGAAGGATGGCAATTCAGCCTCTGGGCTATTACTAATCCTGCTCCCCTAATCTCCCTACACATCATACTTTTGCCTTTCGTGGGTTGGAGGCAGAAAGTGCTGGAGAAACTTGGCCAGTCTAGTCGTATCTGCCCAGAGGCAAACACTGGGCTGGATTTTACAGTCCTGTCGGGTATATGTTATATTGGGCTAGTGCTCAGCTTGCCCTCTAAGCTAATCCTGAGTCCAATCCTGCACCAATTTACCCATTTGACATAGAGGCTGAGTGGACATCAGCATTGACAATGTACCCAATGCATACGCAAGTAAATCAGTTGAGTTGTGGAGTGATGGTGAAACATGATGGGCATGGGCAGCCCATGTCTTTCATGCGGTTTATAAACCTGTGGGAGGAGGGTTGGCTCTATCTTCTGGGGGTGGGGGTCCTTTGGACATCAGGGTGGGGGGAGGGAGAAAATGACCTCTGAAGATAATGTTCCCCTTCCCTCGTTGCATCTCTTTCAAATGTAACTAAACGTGGTTTTTGCAACTAGGTCTCTGTGGTGTGGTTGGGGAATGTTGAGGAAGGAAGGTCCCATCTACAGGTTGGTCTACAGCACCCTGGCCCGTCTGGAGCTCTGGTCTACCACTGGAATGCCATCTCCAGTTAACCCCCACTATCATTCATTAGATAATCTCACATAAGGCTACTTAATAAGTTAAAAACCTATAGCGTTGGAGGCAGTGTATTAGCATAGGAAGAGAATTGGCTAACTAACACAAGGCAGACAGTTGGGCGTTTTCTTATTGGGCAATAAGAAGGGTGTTTTCAGGATGGCAACCTGTAACTAGAGGAGAGCTGTAGGGATCAGTGCTAGGGCCACAATTATTTACAACATATAGCGATGATTTAGATGAGAAAAGTGAATATACTGTAGCCAAGTGTGCAGTTGAGGGGAAAATCTTTTACACAGAGAGCAGTTTGCATGTGGAACGAACTTCCTGAGGAAGTAGTGGATGTGGGCACAGTTACAATGTTTAGAAGACACCTAGTTATTAACATGAATTGGAAAGGTAAACAGAAATTGCTGGAAAAGCTCAGCAGGTCTGGTAGCATCTGTGGAGACAAATCAGAGTTAACATTTCGGGTCCGCTGGCTGTAGTAGTATGAAAGGAGATCTCATTGAAACATATTCTTAAGGAGCTTGATACTGTAAATGCTGAGAGATGATGCTTCCCCTGTTGGGAGAGTCTAAGACCAGGGACATAATCTCAGAAGAAAGCAGTGCCAGTTTAAGGCTGAGATGAGGAAAACTTTGTTGCCTCAGAGGGTTCACAGTCTTTGGAAATGCTTGCCACAGAGAGCTGGGGTGTGGGTACATGTGGGCAGGAAGGCAGAATCCTTGTGGATCATTAAGGCTGAGTTAGATAGATTATTGATCAGCAGGAAAGTCAATGGTTACAGGGACATGAGGAATGTTGAATCAGCCATGATCTTAGTGAACAGTGGTGCAGGCTTGATGGGCTGAATGGCCTACCCATGTTCTTATTTCTTAAAATCTTCTGTGTTACTAGTTCATTACCATCATGCTACCACCTCCCCACAATTTTGTGTCCATTCTGCTGTTTTCAGTTCACTTTAAGTTGATGTCCTTTCCCTACCCACTCCCTTCTGTCGCTACAAATGATTTGGCTATATAGGAATTTTTGCAATTGGTTTGGCAGTTCAAAGCTCCTGTTGTCAGAGCCCATTGCATGCTGTTTCTGCAGTAGTTCCTCTGTTACTGCAAGTCTTCCCCTATCTCCTGTAACCTTTCTGAAATCTTGTTTATAGGAAGAAGCAAATCCCAGCCTGAGGCAAATCGATCGTGATTAAACTTCTATATCCCCCCTTAGCATGGAATCTTAGAACTCAGACTGTGAAAACCTGTCTTTTTGTCCTATTTCAGTGCACCCAACTTCATTGAGTAGCTGGTATTGCCTTCCTTACAATGTCCAGCCAGTATACTGTGCAAATTCTTCCAGAGGTGTTGTAGTCAGCCAGACTTCTGTCCGTACTGTCTAAAGGCAACTTAGTCCTTAATCTTCCTTCCAATAAAGACAGATTGTTTTATGTCTGCGTGTGTGGGTTGGGGTTTGTGGATGTGTGTGTGTGTGTGTGTGTGTGTGTGTGTGTGTGTGTGTGTGTGTGTGTGTGTGTGTGCGCGCGTGTGCACGCATGTGTGTGTGTTTAAGTACATGTGATGTGTGTGTGTGAACATATGGTCTGTATCTGTGCGCATGTGTAGACGTGATTGTGTCTGAGCATGTGCGTATATGTGTATGGGTATGTCTGTATATCTGTGTGTGTCTGTGTATGTGTGTATTTGCCTATTCAGTTGTGTGTATGTGTGCATTCTGTTGTGTGTATGTATCTGTGCCCATGTCTATGTTCGTGTCTGTGTATACGGCTGAGTGTGTGTTCATGTATATATCAGTGTCCATGTGTGTACGGGAGTGTGCGTGTGTACATACCCATGTTTGTGTGTATTGGTGAATACGGTTGTGTGTCTGTATGGATCAGCGTCCATGTGTGCATATGTATCTGTGTATATGGCTGAGTGACTGTGCTGGTGGATAAGTGTTTGTGTATCTTTGAATCTCTGGAATTTACTGTCTGTGATGGGGACATTGCTGATTGCTGCAGAGACATTGATGGCCTTGTACTGTCTCCTTTGTGACGCAGCAAATCCTTTGGACCCATCAGTGGCGGATGGTACGAACGGGAGAGTGCCCAGTTTGATGCGGAGATTTGGTGACACCATACCTTACGCCCTGTTTCAGGAAGTAATGGGAGCAGACAGAAGGTACCTGCCTCAAGTACCTCTGGGCCTGGGAAAGCCTCCAAGGCTAAACTAACTGGATCAGCATGTTCAAGTCACCGGATACCCACTAACCTATTCAAGCTTCACACTAGAACATGGTGCTCCAGTCCTGAGGGAGGTCAGAGGTGCCAGCTTTTAGATGAGACATCAAACTGACTGCTCTCATGGATGGGTCCAAAGGATCCCACTCAAAGGAGGATAGGGGTGTCGTAGAAGTGTGGAAGCAGGCCATTCGGCCTATTGACCCTCTGAACAGCATCCCATCCGGACCCACTACCCGACCCCATACCTGTAACCCTGCATTCCCTATGGCTAACCCGCCCAGCCTGCACGCTCCTGGACACTATGAGTAATTTAGCGTGGCCAATCCAGCCCAACCTGCTCATCTTTGGGCTGTGGGAGGAAATTGGAGCACCCGGAGGGAAGCCATGTATACAGGAGAGAATGTGCAAACTCTGCACAGACAGTCACCAGAGGGTGGAATTGAACCTGAGTCCCTGGTGCTGTGGGGCAGCTGTGCTAACCACACTGAGCCACTGTGCCACCTGGGTTAAAATCAGATAATCTGGTCCCTATCAGGTTGCTGCATGTGGAATCTTGCTGTGCACATATTTGCTGCTACATTGTAACCGTGACTACACTCCAGAAAGGCTGAGTGCAACACTGGCTGTGAAAAATAAAACATCAGGCCCATGTAAGATCAAGAATGCAAGACCTCTTCGTTCTTCATCGAGTGGGAAAATTAAACTTTGACTCCAATATTCCAGTCCATGCAAAGGCCCAGTTTTTAACTTCACTCCTGGCAGGGCCAGATCTAAGCCCTGCTGCAAGTCCTTACCCTTCATGTTCAAGACACTAGGCAGTGTGTTCCAAGCCTATACAGTCCCTCTGCTCCCAGCTCGCCACTTGGTGAGACGGGTTTCAGATCCTGGCCGGAGTTTGTCAAAGATACAACGGACCAAAGAGGAGCTTCAGCAGCAGCTGCCTGAAACACTCAAAACTGAGTGTCCCAGCCCTCAGTCAACGAAGTGAGATCCACCCTCATGGGGCCACTGAATTCATCATGAGGTAAGTCATCATGTTAATGTTGTGATGATTTAGTTGCTAGCATTACACCATGCTTGGCAACAGCGGAAACATCTGTGATTTATTTCAAAACAATGCACACCACAGACATCCATTTATTTATAAAACAAGTGCATAAATTTCATCAGAAAATACATCAATGCTGCATCTGTGGGCTACAGTTTAACAGTAGGTACTTTTGTCCTATCATGAAGCATTGACAAGCAATTTGATGGCTTAAACATGCAGAGATCTAATATTTAAATATTACATGACTGCAATCAGCTCAAATTCTGCTGTAAATGCTCCTAAATCTTCTCCTGTACATGTTACAGAGTGTGGGTTTCCCTGCCAATAATTTGGTAATGTTCCCTAGAAACCTAAATTTCTGTATCAGATTCACACGTGGTGAGCTAACTTGCTTTTGATGGGGTACTGGAAAAACTCAAAATTACAGCACTCCGTAGCACAGATAAGGCTATTTCACCCATTGTGCCAGATCTGATTCTTTGGCAGAGTTGTTCAGTTTGATCGCCCCCCCCAACTCTGCACCGCATAACTCTCGAAATCATCCCCTTTTTGGATTGTAGATCTGATTCACTTTTGACCGATACTGTTCAATCCATTTTAATCACCTTTTCCAGACTTTGCAATCCAGACCACACTACTCTGTTGAAAAGGAATCACATCTCACCACTTTGCCCATTGTTTTAAATCTGTTTTCTCTCATTAACAAAATTCCAACCAGGGAAGGTGATGGCACAAGCTGTTTAATCAGGGTGGTAAGGGTCTGAAAGGGTTAATGCTGAGGAGCATCTGAAGCACCATGCATGGATGAATGGACACCGCGCAATAGTCGCCAGACAGGAACGTTCCCTCCCAGTGGGGGAGCACCTCGGCGGTCAAGGGCATTCAGTCCCTGATCTTCAGGTAAGCGCCCTCCAAAGTGGCCTTTGAGATACTCAACATCGCAGAAACGCTGAGCGGAATCTGATAGCCAATGTCCGTGCCCATCAAGGCAAACTCAGCTGTGATCTTGGATCATGTCGCGCTACATGTGACCCTACCAGACTGCTATGTATCTGCAAAATCTTCCTTACTGGCCTGTTTTGATACCATCACACTAATAACTTGTTATGATCTCTCTACCTTAATTAGTTTGTACAGTTTTGGATTACCTGCTACTTTGGTTAGACCATCAGCATGCAACTCTTATAGCTAGCATGTTATTCCACACATTTGGTTTGTCTGAAGCACACCTCATTTTGATTTTTCTGTAATTATCTCTTGACCTCAATTAATCAGATTACACATCATCCCTTCACTTG
Source organism: Stegostoma tigrinum (assembly GCF_030684315.1). Lineage (NCBI taxonomy): Eukaryota > Metazoa > Chordata > Chondrichthyes > Orectolobiformes > Stegostomatidae > Stegostoma > Stegostoma tigrinum. Next base: position 10,598,569 of record NC_081389.1, on the reverse strand, counting down.
TTTCTCAGCTATTGACACTTTACTCACACCGTCTGATACTTTTGATCACCTGCAAAGACTTGTTAATCAGCCTGTCAACACTCAACTCACACCATTTTGACTATCTTTTGACAGTCTTCAACAGAATTAAAACTCAAAGTTGCTGGAAGAGCTCAGCAGGTCTGGCAGCATCTCTGAAGAAAAAAATCAGAGTTAACGTTTTGGGTCCAGTGGCCCTTCCACCGTAACGGAGAGTTTTCCGGTCACTGGATCCAAAACATTAACTCTGATTTTTTTTTTCCCACAGACGCTGCCAGACCTGCTGAGCTTTTCTGGAAACTTCTGCTTTTATTCCTGATGTACAGCATCTGTCAGTTCTTTTGGCTTTTACTTGGAATAATCTTGCAATGATCTCTCCGCCCATAAATTCTGCACCTGTGCACTTCCAACCACTTCACCTGATGATGGAGAGAAAGTTTTGATTTCATATAAACCTGTTGGACTATAACCTGGTGTCGTGTGACTTCTGACATTGTCCACCTCAGTCCAACACCAGCATGTCCACATCATGGCTACCATTCACTGCGATGATGGGATTAACAACTTCAGATCTTGAAAGTGTTTCTTGTGGCCTAGTGGTAACGTTTGATCCAGAAGACCTGTGTTCAAGTCTCACCTGCTCCAGAGGTGTATAATAACATCTCCCTGAACAGGTTGTTTAGGAAATAGCTTTAAGACCTCATATTCTCCAACACAATGTCAATTGTATCAGTGTAACTTTTACTTAGTTTGGATGACAAGGTTATTTCACAGTACAACAGGACCTTGATCAGATTGGCTGATAGGCCAAGGAGTGGCAGATAGATTTTAATTTAGAGAAATGTGAGGCGTTGGATTTTGGTAAGGGCAGTTTGGGCAGTACTGATTCACTTAATGGGGAGTGTTTACCGAACAAAGAGATCTTGGGGTGCACGTTTGTAGTTCTGTGAAAGTGGAGTTGCAGGTAGACGGGGTGATGAAGAAGGCATTTGGTACACTTGCCTTTATTGGTCAGAGCATTGTGTATAGGAGTTGGGAGGTCATGTTGTGGCTGTACAGGACATTGGTTAGGCCCCTTTTAGAATTGTGAGTTCTGGTCTCCCTCCTATAGGAAAGATGTTCTGAAATTTGAAAGGATTTAGAAAAGATTGCCAGAGCTGGAGGGTTTGAGCTATAGGGAGAGGCTGAATAGTCTGCAGCTATTTTTCCCTGGAATGTCAAATGCTGAGGAGTGACCTTATAGAGTTTTATAAAATCATGAGGGGCATGGATAGGGTGAATAGCCAAGGTCTTTTCCCCGGGTCAGGGGAGCCCAAAACTAGAGGGCACAGGTTTAAAGTGAGAGAAGGTAGGCTTAAAAGAGGCCAAAGGGGAAACATTTTCATGCAGAGGGTGATGCATGTATGGAATGAGTTGCCAGAGGAAGTGGTGGAGGCTGGTACAATTACAACATTTAAAAGGCATCTGGGTGGGTAGGTGAATAGGAAGTGAATAGCTAACATCCAGACTTCCGGCACCTCATCTGTGGCTATCGATGATACAAACCTGTTTACTCTGTCTTATCCTCTCTCCTCCTTCCTGTGTCATGCTCCTTTTAAATTCCAAACTCAAGTTATCAGGCTTTATCCTTCCCACAGATCTTCAACTCCTGAAAGTGCTGGCAAAAGGAACAAGATTCATTTAGGATATCAGCTGGTCATGGGCAAGTTGGGCCGAAGGGTCTGTTTCCATGCTGTATGACTATCTAGTGCCCTCTGGGATAGAACATTTCAAAGTTGCACAACCTGTGAAGGGTCTAGGCCCGAAACGGCAGCTTTTGTGCTCCTGAGATGCTGCTTGGCCTGCTGTGTTCATCCAGCTACACACTTTGTTACCTCAATTGCATTTGTCGCTTGACCTTTGGAATGTCTGATTTGAAACCAAGGGAAAAGATTTGGAGTTCCCAATCTGCGATAAGGTCTTGAAGTCATTGACCTGATACTTCATAGTGATCCGATCTCCGCACTGGAAGTGTGAAATTATAAAAATCATTGCTATAGCACAGTGCAGACTAATCATGCTATCGAGTTTGATGTGTCTCCTTCCTTTATAATGGTCAGCTTGTGGTCTAATTGTATATTGCAGCGATCGGATTAATCAATGCTGGAATTTCCCTCACCCCAAACAATGAGACAGACAAAACTAGTATCTCAAACAAACCTTTTGTTAATCATTCAGGGAGAGGAAAAAAATCCATTGAAACTGGTACAATGGATCACTGGAGGTCAATCCTCCAGCACTCTTAAAGATAGACTGCAGAATGTTTCAAACCAGAAACCCAGGCTAGATTTACCTTATCAATGCCACCCACCTTGCTTAGATGAATGGCTAATAATCAGAGCCCCTGGTTTATAGATTCTCTGTTCCTATTCAAGGTTGATGCTGTGGCATTATCCCAGGTCAGGCCCCATTACCAGTGATTTCTCCTCAGTAAAAGTTATCTGTGACTCTACAGCCCTCCACTCATTTTGTCCCAAGGCCTCAGTTCACCTGTAAAATGTGAGCCAGAGTTTGATAATATTGTTCAAACCCCCTTTGCTATTATTCATTAACAGTAATGAACAATGTCTGGCGCTCACACTTGGGAAGCCGCCTAGTCTTTAGTTCCCACCACCATTTATCATTCATTTTGCAGCTTTCTTAGCCCTTAAATTTCTCTGGCTTCCTCTGTGTACTTTCTTGCTGAAAGTCAGAGAGGTCTACAGCACAGCCCTTTGACCCATCGAGTCTGCGCCAGTCAAATGCAAGTTCAAACATGTTGCGAAGATGGGGATCAAGCTGCCAACTGACCTGCACTATTGTTTTCAATTTTTCCTCTGTGCATTTTGCCTATTGTCCACATAACTAAGCTCAAATCCCTGCTATCCTGCATTTTTCTTCCCATTTCCCCCCTGCCAAAGTTAAGCCCATGATTTCAAATTTCTTCTCTCTCAAAAGCAACCCCTGACCTCTGCACTATCCCTCCTGGCTCTCGCCCTCACTTAAACTCCAAACCGCTCTCTTTGCTCAGTTATTGGCCCTATTCCTTTCAAATTGTCATTATTTCACATCCATGCTACCCTCAAAATTCATTTCTTCTTTATAACCACCGTCCAATTTCTAGTTCTTAGGTGCTAAAGTTCATCAGATGCATCATCACCTCTCAATCCCACGTCCATTACTGTGTAAGCTCACTTTTCAGCCAGGCTGGAGAATAACAGAAAGAATCAGGCACAGGAGAATCATAGAATTTCTACAGGAGCTTTCAGCCCATTGTGTCCACATTGACCCTCCAAAGTGTATGCTATCCAGACCCACTCCATCCCTGTAACACTGCATTTCCCATGGCTAATTGGCTTAACCAGCATATCCCTGACCACTATGGGTAATTTAAGAATGGCCAATCCACCTAACATCTTTGGACCATGGGAAGCATTCGGAAAACTCAGAGGAAATCAATGCAGGCACGGGGAGAATGTGCAAATTCCACCCAGACAGTCACCCGAGGGTAGAATTGAACCTGGACCCCCAGCAGCAGAGCCAACCAGTGAGCCAACATGCTGCCTCTGTAGAGACAAGGTGACAGTCTGAGTACAGCACTGTACAGTTTGATCGCAGTTTATTTTGGCACTGCTGATTACTATTCTATATTGACTGGTTGTATTGAGTCCACTAAGATTCCTCGATCCCATTCAATTTTGTTGACAAATCCTCTCATTTAGCTGTCTATCAGGTCAGTGTGGGGATGTTTACTGATGATTTCTCAGCATTCAGGTACCAAAGCAGTCCATGCCCAGATACAGCACTCTCTGGGTTTGGGATGATAAATGGGAAGTAACATTCATATGACACAAATAACAGGCAATGACCATCTCCAACAAGAGAGAATTTAACTGTTGCCCTTTGACATTCAATTGCATTATCATCACTGAATGACCCACTATCAATATCCTTGGGGGGTGAAGTTACCATTGACCAGAGATTGAACTGGATCAAAAAGCAATGTGAAATCATGCAAGGCTAGGAATCCTGCTGCAGTGGGTAACTCACTTCCTGATTCTCAAAATCTTATCCATCATTTACAAGGCAAAAGTCAGGAATGTGATAGAATTCTCCCAACTTGCCTGGATGAATGCGACTCCAACAACACTCAAGTAGGTTAATAGAATGAAGCAGCTTTGCTAGATTGGCACCCGTTTGCCCAGTTAGAGACACTCACATCTCAAAACAGTCGTGGAGTTTATTTAGACCATAGGAGAAGGCCGTTCGGTCCATGTCAGCTCCCTGTAGAACAATCTCACTCCTCAACTCAATCCCAGTGGCCCTGCAAAGTTATATCCTCCCATCTAACTTCCTTTAGAAATCTTTGACTGTCTCTTCCTTCCACCACCCTCATAGGCAACACACTCTGGGCTTCAGACATAGCAGAAACTGCAGATGGGGGAGAATCTGAGATAACAAGATGTAGAGCTGGATGAACACAGCAGGCCAAGCAACATCAGAGGAGCAGGAAGGCTGACGTTTCAAGCCTAGAAGGGCCTAGGCCCAAAATGTCAGGCTTCCTGCTCTTCTGATGCTACTTGACCTCATCCAGCTCTACACATTCTGGGCTTTCCTAGTCTTTTGCCAAAAGCCTTAAATCCATAGCCCTTAATTCCCAAATCATTAGCTGATGGGTTCACTCTTCCCACGCTCATCTTACATAAGCCTATTATGATCTTGTACATTCTCATCGGATCTCCCCTTGGTCTCCTTTGCTCCAATGACAACAATCCCAGTTTCTTCAAATCGACTTGAACCTTGTTAACACAGCCCAGTCCAACACACAAGCCAACCCCCCAGCCATTGACTGCATCTACACTTGTCACTGCCTTAGAAAGACAGTCAACATCATCAAAGACCTCTTCCACCCTGGTTATGATTTCGTACAAACCCTTCCATCAGGCAATAGATACAAAAGCTTAAACACATGTCCCAACAGGTTCAAAAACAGCCTTCACCAACACCTTCCACCCCAACCTTCAGTTCACCTGGGCCATTTCCAGCACATCCCTCACCTTCCTGGACCTCTCAGTCTCCATCTCAGGCAACCAGCTTGTAACTGATGTCCATTTCAAGCCCACTGACTTCCACAGCTACCTAGAATATACCTCCTCCCACCCACCCTCCTGCAAAAATTCCATCCCCTATTCCCAATTCCTCCGCCTCCGCCGCATCTGCTCCCACAATGAGGCGTTCCACTCTCGTACATCCCAGATGTCCAAGTTCTTCAAGGACCACAACTTTCCCCCCACAGTGATCGAGAACGCCCTTGACTGCGTCTCCTGCATTTCCCGCAACACATCCCTCAAACCCCACCCCTGCCACAACTGCTCAAAGAGGATCCCCCTCGTTCTCACACACCACCCCACCAACCTCCGGATACAACGCATCATCCACTGACACTTCCGCCATCTACAATCCGACCCCACCACCCAAGACATTTTTCCATCCCCACCCTTGTCTGCTTTTCAGAGAGACCACTCTCTCCGTGACTCCCTTGTTCACTCCACACTGCCCTCCAACCCCACCACACCCGGCACCTTCCCCTGCAACCACAGGAAATGCTACAATTGCCCCCACACCTCCTCCCTCACCCCTATCCCAGGCCCCAAGATGACTTTCCATATTAAGCAGAGGTTCACCTGCACATCTGCCAATGTGGTATACTGCATCCATTGTACCCGGTGCGGCTTCCTCTACATTGGGGTAACCAAGCGGAGGCTTGGGGACCGCTTTGCAGAACACCTCCGCTCAGTTCGCAATAAACAACTGCACATCCCAGTCGCAAACCATTTCCACTCCCACTCCCAATCTTTAGATGACATGTCCATCATGGGCCTCCTACAGTGCCACAATGATGCCACCCGAAGGTTGCAGGAACAGCAACTCATATTCCGCTTGGGAACCCTGCAGCCCAATGGTATCAATGTGGACTTCACCAGCTTCAAAATCTCCCCTTCCCCCACCGCATCCCAAAACCAGCCCAGTTCGTCCCCTCCCCCCACTGCACCACACAACCAGCCCAGCGCTTCCCCTCCACCCACTGCATCCCAAAACCAGCCCAGCCTGTCTCTGCCTCCCTAACCTGTTCTTCCTCTCACCCATCCCTTCCTCCCACCCCAAGCCGCACCTCCATCTCCTACCTACTAACCTCATCCTACCTCCTTGACCTGTCCGTCTTCCCTGGACTGACCTATCCCCTCCCCACCTCCCCACCTATACTCTGCTCTCCACCTATCTTCTTTTCTCTCCATCTTCGGTCCGCCTCCCTCTCTCCCTGTTTATTCCAGAACCCTCACCGCATCCCCCTCTCTGGTGAAGGGTCTAGGCCCGAAATGTCAGCTTTTGTGCTCCTGAGATGCTGCTGCGCCTGCTGTGTTCATCCAGATTCACACTTTATTATCTTGGCTTCTCCCCACTGTATTAGACTTCTGAATGGACCTTTCAAATTTCAAATCTAATGTTGACCTTACTTGTTGTGAAATTTTGTGTACCTTTGTGTTCCTCACTCTGTTCTATCACCCTATGATCTTTGTGTGGTATGATCTGCATATACTGCATGCAAAACAAAACTTTTCACTGTACCAAGTGAAATCATATCAAATCAAAGCCATTCAACATTGGAACCATTCTGGGAAATCTCTTCTGTGCCCTCTCAAGGCTTCTCAAATCCTTCCTAAAATGTGGTGACTAAAACTGGAAGCAATTGGGCCGAACCAGATCTTTAGAAAACTTTAGCATTATTTAATTCACCTTTAGACTCTGTAGATCAGAGCATAAGATCTCATATGATTTTTCTAATTTTCAATATGGGCTGCAGAATACGGGGGGGAGGTTCTCCTCTAGTACGCGTTCTAGCAATGTGAATTGGCTATAACATGATTGACATTTAGGGGAGAGCTATTTTAAAACATGAATTTGTGTGTTGGCTACAATGCGATTCAGCAGTATTTAAAAATACAGCTCATTTCGATAGAAGAAGGGGCTCCAATGCTAATTTGATAAGTATAATATGAAACATAGCTTTAAATAATAGGAATGCTGTTAAAACATGCAACTTTGTGAGGAGTATTTTTGCCAAGATTTTGTCATATACTTAATATGTAGGAAGTTCTGAACTTGCACACGTAAATCATTTATACCAAACATTTATACCAAACAGTGTCACAGCTTGCCCTTTTCTAGCACTATTTTGAATACAATGTTACAAGGATTTACAACTCATTTTACTCCTACAATTAACTTCAATGCCAATGGGCTGCATTGGAAAGAAGGGTCAGATTCCTCTGCTTCACTTATCCAAAAATCTATCCAGAAGTCTGTGGCGATGGAATGTCAGGTCAGATCAGCATTTCATTGGAGGAGGGAGTTTTACTAAAAATTGATGACATGTCAATTTCGGGGGGAGTTTCATGGAGGGTTGCTGGCTGTGGGCTCTATTTCACACAATGCTCACCTTTTTGGACCGTGGCCACACCAATGATTTTTCCGCTTATTTCAGGCAGGTGATAAAGTTACATCTGAAATTGCTAATGTGTCAGTTTCGAGGCAGTCGCATGGAGGGCAGCTGGGATGTAGGGGTTGGGTAATAAACATGGAAGGATGTGTTCATGGCCTGAAATCATTAAGCTTGTTGTTGAGGCCTGAAGGGTATAAAAGACTGAACCTGGAAGGAGCAGGGTGGAGGGAGGCAATGGCATGGTGGTATTGTCACTGGGCCATTAATCCAGAGCCAGATACCTTTCTGGGGACTCAAGTCCAAATCCCACCACAGCAGATGGTAAAGTTCAAAGTCAATAAAAATATATTGAATTAAGAATCTAATGATGACCATGAAGACATTGTCAATTGTCCAGGTAAAACCCATCTGGTTCACTAATGTACTTTAAGGAAGGAAACTGCCATCCTTACCTGGTCTGGCCTACATGTGACTCCAGCCCCACAGCAACGTGGCTGACTGTGGACAATAAATGATGCCTGGCTAGTGACACCATCATCCTGTGAATGAATAAAGGGAAATCAAAAACTAACTAGTATGTTCTCAAAGTAACATTTCTCATGCTAAAGCCATGTAACTAACAGCAATGTGTACTCACTGTGGGGTTAAGCCTGATATCTCACAAATGACCTCATGTGTATCAAATGTAGTTTAACTAGCTACTACTGTGCAATTCTGCTTAACAAATTTGAGCCTCTCTCCTGCTGAAGGGCATCCTAACTCACAATGCTTCAGTGTCTTAGATTAATGCCAGTATAATCCCTACAGTGTAGAAGCAGGGCATTCAGTCCATTGAGTCCACACTGCCCCTCCGAACAGCATTCCACCCAAACCCGCCTCCCTACCCTGTCCCTGTACCCCTGCATCTCCCATGGTTAATTAACCTAGCCTGCACATCCCTGGACAGTACAGAGGCTTCTACTGTCCAGCTCCAGGTAAACTTCATGATGCTAATGGGCTTTCTTCAACCTTTCTGCTAATGTCATCTTCCACTCAGATGGTCAAAGAGACATAGAGATGTACAGCACAGAAACAGACCCTTTGATCCAACTCGTCTATGCTGGCCAGATATCCTAAACTAATCAAGACCATTTGCCAGCATCTGACCCATATCCTCTAAACTCTTTCTATTCGTGGACCCATCCAGATATCTCTTAAATGTTGTAATTGTATCAGCTTCCCACCACTTTCTCTGGTTGCTCATTTCTCAAACACATTATCCTCTGCATGAAAAAGCTGCCCCTTAGGTCTCTTTTAAATCTTTCCCCTCACACCTTAAACCTATGCCCCTCTACTTTTGGACTCCCCTGCCCTGGGACAAAGACCTTGGCTATTTACTCTCTCCATGCATGTCATGATTTAATAAACCTCTGTATAAGCCTCAACTTAAAAAACTCCAGAGAAAATAGCCCAAGCCTATCCAGCCCCTCCCTCTCCCTCTAAACACTGAGCTGTTCTGGAACATGGGCCAATCAGACCCTTCAAGCTCAGAGCACTTGGCTCAGTAATTGAGTGGATGGGGCATCAACAAGATGGGATGCCTTCAGCTTGTTGCTATTCTGCCTCCTTCCCCCAACCCAGCCATCCTTCTGTCACTTAGGGAAATTGAGAGTTCCCGGTTGGTTCCCAGTCATCTCCTTACACGTGCAAGGCCTAATAGCCAGCCTCATGGGGATGGATAGCCTTCCCAGGTCCTGGACTTGGTATCTCTGAAATGACGATGAGGGGGAGCCCAAAACCAACACACCGGCTGAACGAATACATTCAAGTTTCTAGCTCAGACCATTCCCAACATTGCAAATAAAGGCTGAGAATTTAAGCTCCCCACCTCTGGCTTTAAAGCACAGACTCAACCCCATCCTACATCTGCAACCTCCTCTACCATAATCTCTATCCATTGCCTTCAATACTGATTCTCCCTCTCTCTCTCTTTGTGGGTCTGGGTTGCCTTCACCCCACCAGCAGAGCATTCAGCAACTTCCATTTGGAAATTCTTCCCTTGACCCTCAATGCTCTCCAATCTTCACATTAGTATTAAACCTCTGTTTGCCATTTCTCACTGCGGTTCATGATTCACCTTTTTCTGGGGAGGTTTTAGAATCTAGAGATGCACCTACATATAAAATGAGACAATTACCCCATTTAAATAGGCTCATGACTTCATAACTGGTGACACAAAGATAAAGTCTTTCGAAGCTTCAACCCCTGTGCAGACAGCTACCTATAGCAAAGCTCACCTTTGCAAATTTCCTTCTTCAATAGCTGTGTCTGGGTCTGTCTAATTTGCCATGGGATTCCAACTGGAAATTTCACCCTTCACTGTTTTGGATCTTGTTTAGAAACAACCCTTTATACTTGCCCACACTTAACTTTTGGATTTATTTCAAACGATGTTTTATCAATAAAGAAATGCACAAGATAGGAAGGCAGCAGAGTTCTTTGAACTACATTTGTTCCAACCATCCAACAGAGTCCTGTACACATGACAATGGAGATCACAGTTACATCACAGCATACATGAGGATGCATCTATAAATCCTACCTCTGCAGGATGCATCCTAAATTCCTATTAGCTTTCCTCAAACTTCTGTTTCTGCCACACTTCAGATAACCCCTACAGTGTGGAAGCAGGCCATTGGGCCCATCAAGTCCACAATGACCGCCCAAAAAAAAATCTCACCCAGCCCTACCTAAACCCATAACCCTGAATTTCCAATGGTCAATCCACCTAACCTGCACCTCTTTGGACTGTGGGAGGAAACCTGTGCAGACACAGGGGAGAATGTGGAAGCAGACAAGGCTGGAATTGAACCCAGGCTCTTGGCACTGTGAGGCAGCAGTTCTAACCACTGGGCCACCATGTGACCCACACTTCACACTGGAAGCCACCCTGTATAAACACTCAAACTCTGTAATTAGCAGCATTGGTTTACCCAATCCCAAAGCACTCTATTCTGCAGTTTAATTTCTTCCTTCTCTTCTGGCTCTTTGACAAAATGAAACTTTTTCTCACCCTGGCAGGTGTGCAAGCTTCAACCAGATCTGACTAAAGGTCATTGACTTGAATCTAAAAGGATCCAAAGGCGTTAGAGAGGCCGTAGAGAAAACATCAGAAGGTTGGTTCCAGGAATTTCTGATTTGCAGATAAGCTGGGTCTGTTGTCCTTGGGGCAGTAGAGAAGGATTCAAATTCAAGAGGGGCCTGGATGAAAGAGATAAGGCGAAATGATTTCCATTACAGTAGGACCAAGATTAGAAGTCAATTTCAGGTGATTGGCAAAAGAGTCGATGGTGATACAAAGTAAGCCTGTTCTGAACAGTGTGAAGTTGAGAACTACCTGAGACAATGGAGTTTGCAAAGAGAATTGGCCGGTAATGTACAGGGGGCAATTGGGAAAGGAGGGGAATGCGGCTACTCAAATGAAATGAAAGGGTTGCGGATATTGTAAATCTGAGCTCAAAACAGAAATTGCTGGAGAAACTCAGCAGGTCTGGCAGCATCTGTGGGCAGAGAAACAGAGTTAATGTTTATCCACTGGCCTGCTGAGTTTCTTCAACGCTGTTTATATTGGGGAATGGGAGTAGGTGAATTGCTCTTTTTGAGAACTAGCACAGACACAATGGGCCCAATGGCCTCCTCGAACATTTTCTGATTTTATTTTGAACTCTTTCCGCCTTGCGTGTTGCAATGCTCTTCTCAATTCTACTTAAGCAATATTGTTGTTTTGGCTGTTTCTTCTTTTACTCATATTGCAATCAATTAGAATTACTCTTAAATAATTCTATATCAAATTATTTAAAATTAACCTGACCATAGCTAATATCAGGCTGAATGCTAGGAACTGAATGCTTTTTGGTCAAACCTACACTACAGGAATTGAATATGTGACCCACACAGGCCTTTCATATTGAGGATGCACAATATTTCCAGATGACATATGAAGGTAAGGGTCGTTCCAGTGAACAATTCTATTGCGGTATTTGAAAAGTACTGAAGACCACGTGGCCAGCGTTCGTCCCGAAAACTACAGCAAAGAAAAATTGCTTGCAGACTGAGACTTCACTCTGTGATAATTGACTCCCGTCTTTTCTGTAAAGCCACAAGGACCATACTCCAAAAGTAAACAACTTCTCAATAACGTACTGAAAAAAAAGCCAGAAATCACAGCAGGTCAGGCAGCATCCTTGGAGAGAGAGCAATCTAATGTTTCAAGTCCAGATGACTCTTCCTCAGACCTGCCATGGAGTGCGGAGGGGGCAACATTTATGCTGTAGTGGGAGTTGGGGTGCTGGGGGAGCTGTTAGTGCTTTGGAGACCCTTTGAAGTACTTTGAGACACACTAAGGATGAAAGGGGTCTTAGATCAATGTAACACCATCGCTAGAATTTTTATTCATTGCTTGCGAGTTAGTAATTATTTCCACTGTATATACAGCAAACATTTCATTAACCAGCACCTCTGGGAGCAGCAATGTGCCAACTGATCAAATATTCCAGTTGATCAAGAGGTCCAATTACATCTAATCAATGTAAAATCACAAAGCTATCGCAATGTAAGGCAGGGTGTATACATATCACTGCTACACATTATTAACAGCATAAACCAATAGTTTGCCCTAAATAAAACTTAGCGGCTTCTGAGCTTTCTGACACATACCCTCAACTGACTACTCAGACATGGCAGAGATTGTGATAAAGTAATAAACTTACACTACTTGAGATGCATATCTCTTATTGGTTTATTGACAGTGCTGGTTCATAAGTTGCTGGTTAAACAAAGTTTGTTGAGTGGTATTAGTAAGCTGAATGGTATTCAGCTTCATATTGTAATTTTGATTTCGAAGAAGCAATTACATACATATCTATATTACCATAAACAACTGCTTTTATGTTTATGGAGTGCCTTTGCATAATGACAGTGGCATAATCCGACAAAACCCTGACACTGAACCAAAGAAAGAAACATTAAGCGAGCTGACAGAAGTTTGGCCAAAAAAAGTAGTTTTGAACTGGATCTTGAAAAACTAAAGAGGGGAGAGAAAAATTGTGGGCCAGAATTCCGGCATCTGCAAGATTTTGATTTAATTTGTGGACAATGGTAAATGTTTTCACCTTATCAATGTACCCACCCATTCCCTTTCTTCATCCACTGTATGAGGGCGATGCTGGCTAAGGCCAGCATTTATTGCCCATCCCTAATTGTCCAGAGGGCAGTTTAGAGTCAACCACTGTGGGTCTGGAGTCACATGGAGGCCAGACCAGGTAAGGATGGCAGTTTCCTTCCCTAAAGGACATTAGTGAAGCAGCTGGGTTTTTCCAACAATCAACAATGGATTCACAATCATCATTAGACTGTTAATTCCAGATATTTATTGAATTCAAATTCCACCATCTGCCATGGCAGGTCGCCAGAACATTATCTGGGTTTCTGGATTTACAGTCCAGTGACAATACCACTAGGCCATCGCCTCCCCTATTTGCCCTCCTTTATCTGGTCTCATACTTTCTGGTTTCTCATGAATTCCTTAATGGATTATTTAGCTCCTATATTTTCAGCCTCTAGTTTTAGATTCCCCACAAGGGGAAAACATTTTCTTCACATCTAGCAGCGTCATAATCTCTGAGAATTTGTTCGGGTCCTTGTGCTGCTTGTTAATTCAGTCACTTCAAAGAGAATTCACTGAATGGGATTATAGTTCTGAACATGAGCATTCAAGCTGCTGGCAATTTGACCAGTAACGTGTCCGATTTCAGGAAGAAGGCTGGAGACTTAACATTTCCAAATTAGAATACATATTGTAATGGCAATAACGTTACGAATAAATATTTAAATAAACAGACCTGAATAATATAGTTAATATTTTAAGTGAAGGAAAAGAAAGATATTTAATAAATCAAGATGCTTCAAGTAGTGATTTAATGAACTTTGAAGTGAAGAATTATTCCATTAATAAGCAATGATTTGCTAAATTATATCCAACACAATGTGGTCAGAAAAATGAATAGGAGAGGGTCTAAAAGAACTGGCAAACTTAAGTGTTAGAATTCTAGGACCAACAAAAAGGCAGGAATGTGACATGACCGTTCAGCTCTTTGAGTCTGTTCATGGAGTCATAGAGTCCGATAGATATACAACACAGAAACAGACCTTTCAGCCCAACTCATTCATACTGACCAGATATCCTAAATTAATCGAGATGCATTTGCCAGCATTTGGCCCATATGCCTCTAAACCCTTCCTATTCATATACCCACCCAGATGCCTAGTAAATGTTGTAAATGTACCAGCCTCCACCACTGGCAGCTCATTCCATACACGCGCCACCCTCTGTGTGAAAAAATTATCCCTTACACCCCTTTTAAATCTTTTCCCTCTCACCTTAAATCTAAGCCCCTCTAGTTTTGGGCTTCTCCGCCCTGGGGAAAAGACCTTGTCTATTTACGCTATTCATGCCCCTCGTGATTTTAGAGACCTCTACAAGGTCACTCCTCAGGCTCTGACAGTCCAGGGAAAATAATCCCATTCTATTCAGCCTCTTCGTACAGCTCAAACGCTCCTTGGCAACATCCTTGTAAATCTTTTCTGAACCCTTTCAAGTTTCACAACACCCTTCCTATAGCAGGGAGACCAGAACTGAACATAGTATTCCAATGTTGGCTTAACCATGGTCCTGTACAGCTGCAACATGACTCCCAACTCCTACACTCAATGCATTGGCCAATGAAGGAAAGCGTACCAACACCTTCTTCACTATCTTGTCTAACTGTGACTTCACCTCCAAGGAACAAGGTCTCTTTGTTCAGCAACACTCCCCTTGACCTTTTTGTTAAGTGTGAAAGTCCTGCCCTGATACACCGTTCCAAAATGCAGCACCTCACATTTATCTAAACTAAATTCCATCTATCACTCCTTAGCCTAGTGGCCCATCTGATCAAGATCCCATTGTTCTCTGAGGTAACCTTCTTTGCTGTCCGCTACACCTCCAATTTTGGTGTCATCTGCAAACTCACCAACCACATTTCCTATGTTCACATCCAAACCATTTATATTAATGGTGAAAAGCAATGGACCCATCACTGATCCTTGTGGCACATCGATGGTCCCAGGTATCCAGTCAGAGAAGCAACTCTCCACCATTAACCTCTTTTGCTACTTTTAAGCCAGTTCTGCATCGAAATAGCTCACTTTCCATTCAACTAGATCACGGTTGACCTGTGGCCTAATGCTACATTACTGTCTTTGTCCGATTTTGCTTAATATTTTGAAGAAAAGTCCATCAATTTCAGACATAAAATTAACAATTGATCTAGTCTCAATTGTCGCTCGTAGCAGGGACTATTTCATTTCCACGAGCCCTTGTATGAAGAAGCATTTCTTAATTTCACCCCAAAAAGTTTGACTCTATTATTTAGACTATGGTCCCCTAGTCCTAAGGTTCCACAATTAGTAGCACTGTTTTCTCACGACTTACACATTTGAATTATTGAGAGCAATCCAGAACCTTTTTAAATCCCAGGGAGTACTACCCTACTTTGTTTAATTCACAGAATCCCTACAGAATGAAAGCAGGCTATTCAGCTCGTCAAGCCCACACTGACCCTCTGAAGATCATCCCACACAGACCAGCACCGTGCCCCAGCCGCCCCCCCCCCCCCCCCCCCCCGCACCACCACCATCCTATCCCTGTATTTCGCATGGCCAATCCACCTCGCCTGCACATCATTAGACTGTGAGAGGAAACCAGAGCACCCAGAGGAAACCAGCACAGACACAGGGAGAATGCGCAAACTCCACACAGACAAACGCCCAAGGGTGGAATCAATCCTGGGTCCCGTGCACTGTGAGGCAGCAGTGCTAACCACTGAGCCACTATGCCACCCACATATCTTTACCCTTCTCCCTTCTCTATACTGTATTCAGTCTACAGTCCAGAGCTATGCACTGTATTCCAAGTATAGTCCAATGTCAGTAACTGAATGATGTGGAGGTGCTGGGTTGCGCAAGGTCAAAAATCACATGGCACCAGGTTATAGCCCAGTAGGTTTATTTGAAAACACTAGCTTTCTGAGCTCTGCTCCTACACCTGACATCACGCCTGAGGAAGGGGCAAGGCTTCGAAAGCTTGTGTTTTCAAATAAACCTGTTGGACTATAACCTGGTGTCGTGTGATTTCTGACCTTGTTGAAGGCATTGGCTGCAATAGTGTGGCAAGATAGATTCATAAGAGGTCCTCTCAAAGAACAGGGATGTTTGAGTGGGCAATAGGAGCAATAAAAGGTAAAAGAGATGAGGAAAGGTGACACACACTGTGTAATTGTTCCAGTCAGCTTCAGTATTTGTTTCTCGATGCCTTTCTGAAGTAATTAAGTCTGGCACAATTGCAATGTTTAAAAGGCATTTGGATAAGTACATGAATAGGAAAGGTTTGGAAGGATATATACCAGGAGCAGGATGGAACTAGTCTAGTTTGGGATTACGTTCGGCACGGACAGGCTGGATTGGAGGGTCTGTTTCCGTGCTGGATGGCTCTGTTCAAAGTCTTGAAGTCTATTTCACAACATAAGATGATCACAGCAGAGTTTGGCAATTTCCAGGCTCATGGACCTTTAGGCTGGCAGTAAAAGACTGAAATCGGTGCTAGTCATTCTGGCAGCTTTTACTGTTCAGTCTGAAGGGGAAGAGGCCATTGGACAGTTTGATTTTACAGTTGTTCTTCCAGTAAATGCCAATCTGGAAAAGGATGAAGCAAGCAGCAAATTGTTTCCCACGTTGGCCTATTTATGATATTACATACACAGACTAAGTTCCCCTACGCAGATCCAACCCCATCTGGTGGAAAGAGGCTTTTAAATAAAATGTAGTTAATCTGTTCAGACATACCGCTGTGGCAGGTGGGACTTGAACCCAGATCAGTGGTAGGGGCTCCCCCACTGTGCTGCCATTCCCCACTTTGGAAACTGGCTCTCATCCACATGCCCTGACCTTTCTCTATTAGTATCAGCGGCTCCTAGCCACAACTACAGCACACACATGTCCAAACTCAGTGTTTGCAACATTTGCCACAGTCATGCTCAAAATTCAACCCAGGACTATCTTTCCCTGTACAACATGGTACTGTAACCTAAAGTTGAATTGATTAACGTGTTTGGCTGGATGGTTAGTTTGCAATGCAGAGTAACATCATTAGTGTGGGTTTATTTCCTACATCAGGGATCAAGTGTTTTGGAGAGAAGGCAGGAGAATGGAGTTGAGAAACATTTCGGCCGTAATCAAATGGTGGAGCAGACTTGATGGTCCGAATGGCCTAATTATGCTCCTGGATCTTATGGTCTTATGCAAAGGCTGAAGTTACCAGGAAGGGCTCTCCTTCTCAACCTCTTCCTGCCTTAAATTTTAAAAAATAAATTTCTCTGTGACTGTAAGCACCTCTAATCCTTACAGCCCTCTGAGATCTTCTATAAGATGCTCTTGAGCATTCCCAAATGTAATCACTCCACAATAGTCAACAGCAGCTTAAGTTGCTCTGCTGC
Source organism: Stegostoma tigrinum (assembly GCF_030684315.1). Taxonomy (NCBI): domain Eukaryota; kingdom Metazoa; phylum Chordata; class Chondrichthyes; order Orectolobiformes; family Stegostomatidae; genus Stegostoma; species Stegostoma tigrinum. The sequence goes on along the minus strand of NC_081389.1, from coordinate 10,581,463 downwards.
CTAAGCGCAGGAATTCTTTTTCCAAACTCTCCGTGTTATCTTTTGTCCAAACTTCAATCAGAAACCAAGCTGGATTGGCAATCCATTCACCAATTTCAACATTCATTCCCATCACCAGAGATTGATACACAGCTGCAGCAGTGTGTACCACCTACAGGATGCACTGCAGCAACTCATCAACATTTCTTTGACAACGCTTTCCAAACCCATGACCTCTACAACATAGAATGATAATGGCAGCAGATAAATGGGAATGCCACCATCCACAAATTCCCCTCCAGGCTACCCACCGTCTTGCCATTCTGTCTCTGTCACTCGGTTAAATTTCTTAGGGTTCTTTCCCTGATAGCATTGTGAGTGTTCATACAACCTGAAGACTAAAGCAATTCAAGACGGCAGCTCACACTCACCTTCTTAAGGTAATCAAGGATGGGCAATAAATAATGGTCTCATCAGCAATGCCCACACCCATTAATAATTCAAGGAAAGCTTGTGGTTACTGATCCTAAGACCTCCTTATATAGCATCAGTGAAACCTTTGGTGGTGACCTTCAGAAGAAACTTGGGATGTCATATATGTTAAAACAGCTATATAAATGTGTACAGCGTGGAGGGACCAATTACTTTTATCCATTCAGATAGAACAGAGTTGATTCCGTTTGATTCAAAATCACCATTACTTCAAATTATGTCCATTAGTATTTACTTCTACTAAATTCACAATTTGACAAACATTGCAGTCTGCACATTCTCCCCGTGTCTGCATGGGTTCCCCCCACAGTCCAAAGCTGTGCCGGTTAGGGTGGATTGGCCATGTTAAATTATCCACAGTGCCCAGGGATGTTTAGGCCAGGTGGGTTAGCCGTAGGAAATACATTTCCTACGGCTAACCCACCTAGCCTAGACTTGATGGGCTGAATGGCTTGATTTCACACTGTAGGCATTCTAAGACTCTCTGACATTGTCCATTCAAACGATTAGATCATTTAAACACTTGTGGTTTTTATAACACTTTTTAACAAAAAAAACCTTGAATTGATTGAAAATTTCAAATATCAGACTCTGCAAATTACAATCTGAAACCAAAAGAGATTTGGGAGATGGAGGGAAGGGTTGGACGGGTCGATGTAAAGAAATTGACTCTCACCATGGTTGAGATAATTGAGGTTCATTCAGGGAGGAAGGAGGCATTGGATTCAGGGAAATTTGGCTGTCTGGATACAAAACTGGATGTCCAATAGAAGACAGAGGGTGGTAGCAGATGGAATCAGTCTGGAGATTGGTGACCAGGGTGTTCCACAGGGATCTGTTCTGGGACCTCTATCCTTGTTGATCTTTATAAATGACTTGGATGAGGAAGTGGAAGGGTGGGTTAGTACATTTGCTGATGACATGAAGGTTGGTGGAGTTGTGGATAGTGTGGAGGGCTTTTGTAGGTTGCAACGGGACATTGACAGGATACAGATCTGGGCAAAGAAGTGGCAAACGGAATTCAACCCAGAAAAGTGTGACCTGATTCATTTTGGAAGGTCGAATTTGAATGCAGAATACAAGGTTAATGGCAGGATGCTTGGTAGTGTGGAGGAACAGATGGATCTTTGGATCTATGTCCATAGATGCCTCAAAGTTGCTACCCAAGTTGATAGGGTTGTAAAGAAGGTATATGGTGTGTTGGCTTTCATTGGCAGGGGGATCGAGTTTAAGAGTTGCAAGGTAATGCTGCAGTTCTATAGAACCCTGGTTAGACCACACTTGTCATATTGTAATCAGTTCTGGTCGCCTCTGTATAGGAAGGATGTGGAAGCTTTAGAGAGGGTGCAGAGGAGATTTAGACCATAAGACCATAAGACCATAAGACATAGGAGTGGAAGTAAGGCCATTCGGCCCATCAAGTCCACTCCCCCATTTAAATCATGGCTGATGGGCATTTCAACTCCACTTCCCTGCACTCTCCCCATAGCCCTTGATTCCTTCTGAGATCAAGAATTTGTCGATCTCTGCCTTGAAGGCATCCAACGTCCTGGCCTCCATTGCACTCCATGGCAATGAATTCCACAAGCCCACCACTCTCTGGCTGAAGAAATGTAATTTCATTTCAGTTTTAAATTTACCCCCTCTAATTTTAAGGCTATGCCCACGGGTCCTAATCTCCCAGCCTAACGGAAACAACTTCCTAGCGCCCACCCCTTCTAAACCATACATTATCTTGTAAGTTTCTATTAGATCTCCCCTGAACCTTCTAAACTCTAATGAGTACAATCCCAGGATCCTTAGCCGTTTATCATACGTTAAACCTACCATTCCAGGGATCATCCGTGTGAATCTCAGCTGGACACACTCCAGGGCTGGTATGTCCTTCCTGAGGTGTGGGGCCGAAAATTTGACACAGTATTCCAAATGGGGCCTAACTAGAGCCTTATAAAGCCTCAGAAGCACATCGCTGCTTTTATATTCCAACCTGCTTGAGATAAACGACATTACATTCACTTTCTTAATTACGGACTCTACCTGCAAGTTAATCTTTAGAGAATCCTGGACCAACACTCCCAGATTCCTTTGGACCTCTGCTTTACAAATTTTCTCACCGTTTAGAAAATAGTCCATGCCTGTATTCTTTTTTCCAAAGTGCAAAACCTCACATTTACTCACATTGAATTTCATCAACCATTTCCTGGGCCAGTCTCCTAAACTGTCTAAATCTTTCTGCAGCTTCCCCACCCCCTCAGTACTACCTGCCTGTCTACCTATCTTCGTATCATTGGCAAACTTCGCCAGAATACCCCCAGTCCCTTCATCCAGATCATTAACATATAAGGTGAACAGCTGTGGCCCCAACACTGAACCCTGCGGGACACCACTCGTCACCGGTTGCCATTCCAAAAAAGAGCCTTTTATCCCAGCTCTCTGCCTTCTGTCAGACAGCCAATCCTTAATCCAAGCCAGTAGCTCACCTTGAACACCATGGGCTGTCACCTTGCTCAGCAGCCTCTCATGAGGCACTGTATCAAAGGCCTTTTGGAAGTCTAGATAGATAACATCTACTGGGTTTCCCTGGTTTAACATACTTGTTACCTCTTCAAAGAATTCTAACAGGTTTGTCAGGCACGGCCTCCCCTTACTAAAACCATGCTGACTTGTTTTAATCTGACCCTGCACTTCCAGGAATTTAGAAATCTCATTCTTGACAATGGATTCTAGAATTTTACCAACTACCGAGGTTAGGCTAATCAGCCTATAATTTTCCACCTTTTTCCTTCATCCTTTCTTAAACAAGAGAGTTAAAACAGCAATTTTCCAATCATTTGGGACTTCCCTGACTCCAGTGACTTTTGAAAAATCACGACCAAAGCCTTTGCTATTTCCTCAGCCAGCTCCCTCCGAACTCTAGGATGTAGACAATCGGGGCCAGGAGATTTATCAATTTTTAGACCCTTTAGCTTTTCTAGCACTTTCTCTTTTGTAATACCTACCATACTCAACTCTGCCCCCTGGCTCTCCCTAATTGTTGGCATACTACTCATGTCTTCCACTGTGAAGACTGACGCAAAGTACTTATTAAGTTTATCAGCTATTTCCTTATCTCCCATCACTAGCCTTCCAGCATCAATTTGGAGCGGCCCAATATCTACTTCTGCCTCTCGTTTGTTTCTTATGTATTGAAAGAAGCTTTTACTATCATTTCTAATATTACTAGCTCGCCTACCTTCATATTTGATCTTCTCCTTCCTTATTGCTCTCTTTGTTATCCTCTGTCTGTTTTTGTGGCTTTCCCAATCTTCTGATTTCCCAGTGCTCTTGGCCACTTCCTCGGCTGTCTCTTTTTCTTTGATGTATTTCCTGACTTCCTTGGTCAGCCATGGCTGTCTAATCCCACCCTGGATAATCTTTCTTTTCTTTGGGATGAACCTCTGTACTGTGTCCTCAATTACACCCAGAAACTCCTGCCATTGTTGCTCTACTGTCTTCCCCGCTAGGCTCCGCTTCCAGTCGATTTTCGTCAATTCCTCTCTCATGCCCCTGTAATTACCTTTATTTAACTGTAACGCCATTACATCCGATTTTGCCTTCTCTCTTTCAGACTGCAGACTGAACTCTATCATATTATGATCGCTGCCTCCTAAGTGTTCCTTTACTTTAAGGTCTTTTATTAAGTTTGGCTCATTACATAGCACTAAGTCCAGAATAGCCTGCTCCCTTGTGGGCTCCATCACAAGCTGTTCCAAAAAGCCATCCTGCAAACATTCCATGAATTCCCTTTCTTTGGATCTACCGGCAACGTTATTCACCCAGTCTACCTGCATATTGAAGTCCCCCATGATCACCGTGACCTTGCCTTTCTGACATGCCCTGTCTATTTCTCGGTGCATCTTGTGCCCCTGGTCCTGATCACTGTTAGGAGGTCTGTACATAACTCCCATTATAGTTTTTTTGCCTTTGTTGTTCCTCAATTCCACCCACACAGACTCCACATCTTCTGACCCTACATCATTCAGTGCTGTAGATTTAATTCCATTCTTAACTAACAAGTCAACCCCATCCCCTCTGCCAACCTCCTTGTCTTTTCGATATGTTGTGAATCCTTGGATGTTTAACTGCGGGTCCTGAGCTCCCTGCAACCATGTCTCAGTGATGCCTACCACATCATAATTATTCAAGAGGATTTGTGCTGTTAATTCATCTACTTTGTTGCGAATACTATGAGCATTTAGATAAAATGTCTTAATGCTAGCTTTCTTACCATTATTAGAGAGGTTGGAAATTCCAAGACGTCTTAAGCTGGCCTTCCTTTTTGCTGCATTCCTAGTCTGTCTCGAGCTTAAATCCACCTGTACTCATGCTATCCTGTTGTTTATCCTTCTATTTAACTCCATACTCCCTGCCTCTTTCACTTTCCCTCCCCCTGACTCACTAGTTTAAAGTCCTACTGACCACCCTATTTATCCTTTTCGCCAGAACACTGGTTCCAGATCGGTTCGGGTGGAGACCGTCCCAACGGTACAGATCCCCCGGTTCCAAAACTGATGCCAATGCCCCAGGAAATGGAATCCTTCTTTCCCACACCAATCCCTTAGCCACGTGTTTACTTCCCTAACTTTCTTTTCCCTCTGCCAATTAGCACGTGGCTCAGGCAGTAATCCGGAGATTATGACCCTTGAGGACCTGTACTTCAATTTCTTTCCTAGTGCTTCATAATCCCTGAACAGGTCCTCTACCCTAGCTTTGCCACTGTTGTTAGTCCCAACGTGGACCACAACAGCTGGATCCTCCCCCTCCCGCCCCAATATCCTTTCAACCCGGTTGGAGATGTCCTGCACCCTGGCACCGGGCAGGCAACACACCATGCGGGACTCCCGATCCGGCTTGCATAGAATACTATCTATCCCCCTAATTATAGAATCCCCTATAACAACTACCTGTCTTTTTGCTCCCCCCTCTTGAATGACCTTCTGCACCATGGTGCCGTGGTCAGCTGGCTCATCCTGTCCACAGTCCTTTTCCTCAACCATACAGGGAGCAAGAATCTTATACCTGTTGCTCAAGGTCAAGGGCTGAGGCTCCTGCACTCCTGAACTCTGAATCCCCCTACCTGCCTCACTTACAGTCACACCTTGTCCCTGAACACTTTCTGAATTTGAGTTATTTAATCTACTGGGTGTGACTGCCTCCTGAAACAAAGTGTCCAGGTAACTCTCCCTCTCCCGGATGTGCTGCAGAATTTGAAGCTCAGGTTCCAGATCATTTACTCTGATCCAGAGTTCTTCCAGCAACCAACACTTACTGCAGATGTGGTCGCTGCCGTTCACAATGGGATCAGCCAGCTCCCAAATCATACAGCTACAGCACATCACCTGTCCAGCCATTACTACTTATTTAGTTAATTTTTACAACTTATGTATCAAGTGCTTTCTAGTATTTCTCTGCTACACTCTTTTTAAATTAAGCAATTAAACTTTTAATAAATTACACAATACACAAGGATATAAATTGAAAAGCCTTACCTTAACAACACACAAGAGTCCTTCTCAGTTAGAGCCAGGATTTACCAGGATGCTGCCTGGACTGAAGGGCAGATCTTATGAGGAAAGACTGAGGGAGCTAGGATTTTTCTCATTGGAGCGAAGAAGGATGAGAGGTGACTTGATAGAGGCATACAAGATGATGAGAGGCATAAATAGAATGTCAGAAACTTTTTCCCAGGGCATAAATGACTATTACAAGGGGGCATAATTTTAAGGTGACTGGAGGAAGGTGTAGGGGAGATGCCAGAGGTAGGTTCTTCACACAGAGAGTGTTGGGCGTGAGGAACACGCTGCTGGCAGTGGTAGTGGAGTCAGATACATTAGGGACATTTAAGCGACTTTTGGATAGGCACATGGATGATAGTAAAATGTAGGATAGCAGGGTAGTTTGATCTTAGAGTAGGATAATAGGTCAGCACAACATTGTGGGCTGAAGGGCCTGTACTGGTCTATAAGGATTTAGAGTAGATTTGTAGCTCGGGTTGTGAATGGCATGGTTGGTTGGCTCGCCGAGCTGGTTCATTGTTCATTTCCCTGTTGGGTAACATCAAAGTGTGGCCTCAGATGAAGTGTTGTTGCATTTTCCCACCTGGTATTTAAACTCTGGCGTCTGTTGAGCTGGGTCAGCCCACTTCTGGTTTTCCTTCACAATGGAGTGTATATGCGTTTATTAATGGCTTTCTTCGAGAAGTGCCAGGCTAAATCCACATTTGATATGTGGGAGGCTTTTAAGAGAGGTTGATTAGCGTACAGGAAGTACATGTTCCTATGAAAATGAGGAATAGGAAAGGCAAGATTAGGGAACCATGGATGACAGGTGAAATTGTGAGACTAGCCAAGAGAAAAAAGGAAGCATACATGAGGTCTAGGCGACTGAAGACAGACAAAGCTTTGCAAGAAACAAACAAAGAAACAAAGAAACCTACAGCACAGGAACAGGCCCTTCGGCCCTCCAAGCCTCCGCCGATCAAGATCCTCTGTCTAACCCGTCATCTATTTTCTAACAGTCATAATCCTAATCTACTCAACCTCTCTTCATAGCTAGCACCCTCCATACCAGGCAACATCCTGGTGAACCTCCTCTGCACCTTCTCCAAATCATCCATATCCTTTTGGTAATGTGGCGATCAGAACTGTACACAGTTCTCCAAATGTGGCCGAACCAAAGTCCTCTACAACTGCAACATGGCCTGCCAACTCTTGTACTCAATACCCCGCCCAATGAAGGAAAGCATGCCTGATGCCTTCTTGACCACCCTATTGACCTGTGTTGTCACATTCAGGGAACAATGGATCTGAACACCCAGATCTCTCTGTTCATCAATTTCCCCTAGGACTTTTCCATTTACTGTATAGTTCGCCCTTGAATTTGATGTTCCAAAATGCACCACCTTGCATTTGCCCGGATTGAACTCCTTCTGCCATTTATCTGCCCAACTCTCCAGTCTATCTATATTCTGCTGTAATCTCTGACAGTCCCCTTCACTATCAGCTACTCCACCAATCTTAGTGTCATCAGCAAACTTGCTGATCAGACCACCTACACCTTCCTCCAGATCATTTACTTATATCACAAACAACAGTGGTCCCAGCACAGATCCCTGTGGAACACCACTGGTCACAGGTCTCCAATTTGAGAAACTCCCTTCTACTACTACCCTCTGTCTCCTGTGGCCTAGCCAGTTCTTTATCCATCTAGCTAGCACACCCTGGACCCCATGTGACTTCACTTTCTCCATCAGCCTGGCATGGGGAACCTTATCAAATGCCTTACTGAAGTCCATGTATATGACATCTACAGCCTTTCCCTCATCAATCAACTTTGTCACATCCTTAAAGAATTCTATTAAGTTGGTAAGACATGACCTTCCCTGCACAAAACCATGTTGCCTATCACTGATAAGCCCATTTTCTTCCAAATGGGAATAGATCCTATTCCTCAGTATCTTCTCCAGTAGCTTCCCTACCATTGACGTCAGGCTCACCGGTCAATAATTACCTGGATTATCCTTGCTGCCCTTCTTAAGCAAGGGGACAACATTAGCAAGTCTCCAGTCCTCTGGGACCTCACCCGTGTCTAAGGACGCTGCAAAGACATCTGTTAAGGCCCTGGCAATTTCCTCTCTCGCTTTCCTCAGTAACCTGGGATAGATCCCATCCGGACCTGGGGACTTGTCCACCTTAATGTCTTTTAGGATACCTAACACTTCCTCCTTCCTTATGTCAACTTGACCTAGAGTAAGCAAACATCTATCCCTAACCTCAACATCCGTCATGTCCCTCTCCTTGGTGAATACCGATGCAAAGTACTCGTTAAGAATGTCACCCAATTTCTCCGAATCAGCGCATAACTTTCCTTCTTTGTCCTTAAGTGGGCCAATCCTTTCTCTAGTTACCCTCTTCAAAGATTGAGGGAGGACCTGATTGAGGTCTACAAAATCATGAGGGGTATAGACAGGGTGGATAGCAACAAGCTTTTTCCCAGAGTGGGGGACTCAATTACTAGGGGTCGTGAGTTCAAAGTGAGAGGAGGAAAGTTTAAGGGAGATATGCGTGGAAAGTTCTTTACACAGAGGGTGGCGGGTGCCTGGAACGTGTTGCCAGCGGAGGTGGTAGACACAGACACGTTAGCGTCTTTTAAGATATATTTGGACAGGTACACGGATGGGCAGGGAGCAAATGGACACAGACCGTTAGAAAATAGATGACGGGTTAGACAGAGGATCTTGATCAGCGCAGGCTTGGAGGGCCGAAGGGCCTGCTCCTGTGCTGTAGGTTTCTTTGTTCTTTGTTCTTTGTTCTAGGAATTCCCATGCTTGTCTCGGCTTTGCTCGTCCCAGCATCCTGGTGTTGTCCCAATCGAATTGGTGGTTGTCCTTATCCATGTGGATAGAGATGAGTGAGTATTGGTCGTGTCGTTTTGCAGCCAGTTGATATTCATGTGCCCTCGTTGTTAATTTCCTTCCTGTTTGTCTGATGCAGTGTTTATCACAGTCTTTGCAGGGAATCTTGCACATGACATTGGTCCTGTCCATAGTGGGTAGTGGGTCTTTGGTTTGGGTGAGCAGTTGGCGTAGGGCTGATGTACTACTCTGACGCCCAGTGTTTGTAGGAGTCTTGGGGGTCAGTTCAGATGTGTTTCTGATGTAAGGTAGTGCGATGAGTGTGTCGGGGTGTGTGGTATCTTCCTGGTGTCGATCAGGTAATAGGCATCTTCTGATCCAGTTTTTCAGGTATGCATTGTCCATGAATACTCGAAGGAGGAACTCTTCTGCTTTCTGGCAGCACCCACCCTAACATCCACAAATGAAGTTGCATAAAAACACCATTTAAACAGGCAACAACACACTGCAGGAGCACAGATCTATGCCAGAAAGCAGAAGAGTACCAGCCCCAAGTATACAAGTGGTGCAGTTGACAGTCTGAATGGGTTCAGGATCGTCAGAAACTACAGGGAGTTGTGAACACAGCTAGTCCATCAGTTAAGGCAACCTTCCATCCCTTTTTTCTAAAGAAGGGTCCAGGCCCGAAACGTCAGCTTTCCTGCTCCTAAGATGATCTTGGCCTGCTGTGTACATCCAGCTCTACACCTTGTTATCTCAGATTCTCCAGCATCTGCAGTTCCTACTGTCTCTTCCATCCCTTGACTGCACCTACACTTCTGAGGAAGTGTCACTCAATCCCAAATGTTAAATCTGATTTCTCTCCGCCCATGCTGCTGAACCTGCTGAGCTTTTACAGCAATTATTGTTTCTGCACACTTCTTGCTGCCTCACAAAGGCAGCTAACATGAGTAAAGATCCCTCCCACCCTGGGTTATAATCTCTTCCATCCAGCAGAAGACACAAAAGCTTAAACACACGTACAAACAGACTCAATTTCCCACTGTTAATAGATTTCTGAATAGACTTCTTAAATTTTAAATTTTATGTTGATTTAGCTCTTTTTGTACCTTCTCTGCTGCCGTAAGATTGTATTCTTTGCTCTGTTCCATTGCCCTGATGCACTTTGTATGGTATGATCTGCCTGTACTACATGCAAAACAAAACTTTTCACTGTACTTGGATACACATGACAATAATAAATCAAATCACAACACGAGATCCCATCATAAAGCTGTGCCTAATATCCAACATAATAGAAAGGGGGTGTGGCCAGGATGGAGGTCAGCAGCCACCTTCCACTAATATGTGCCGGGTGGAATCCTGTGGATCTGCAGTCCAGGGTTTTCCCAGTCAGTGAGGTCCCAAACCAAGGGACACAATTGCATAGTAGTAGCCTCATCAAATTCCTGTTTGGATGCCCTTGAGCATTTATTGGTCAGTGCATTGAGTATAGGAGCTGGGAGGTCATGTTGTAGCTGTACAGGACAGTGGCTAGGCCACTTTTGCAATAGTGCACTCGGTTCTGGTCTCCTTCCTATAGGAAAGATGTTCTGAAACTTGAAAGGGTTTCAGAGAAGATTTTCAAGGATGTTGCCAGGATTGGAGGCTTTGAGCTATATAAGGAGAGGCTGAGTAGTTTCAGGCTATTTTCCCCGGAGTGTTGGGGGATGAGGGGTGACCTTATAGAGGAATACACAACCATGAGGGGCATGGATAGGGTGAATAGACAGGGTCTTTACCCCAAGGTAGGGGAGTCCAAAATTAGAGGGCATAGGTTTAAGGTGAGAGGGAAAACATTTAAAAGGGACCTATGGGACAACATTTTCACACAGAGGGTGGTGCGTGTATGGAATGAGCTGCCAGAGGAAGTGGTGGAGACTGGTACGATTACAACATTTGAAAGATATCTGGATAGGTACATGAGTAGGAAGGGTTTAGAGGGATATAGGCTAAATGCTGGCAAATGGGACTAGATTAATTTAGGATATCCTGTCACTATGGATGATTTGGACTGAAGGGTCTGTTCCCATGTTATATAACTCTAGGACTCTATTTGCCCTTTTCCTGTTACTTACTAAGCTATCTCTAAGCTCTGTTTGCCCTGTGCAAACCTCTCAATCACTCATTCATCTTTGAAGGTCCTCTTTAAACTGCTTCCCTAACAGCGTTGTGGATGAAACTCCAGTCAACCCCCTGCATCTAATGTGCCACAGAAGTTGAAGAAGGCAGATCAGTACCACCACATCCCCAAGACCAGTTAGAGATTGACTTTCCCAGCCAGCAAGGCCCATGACTGAACATCTAAAGAAAAATGTTCGGCATCTTCACTTGTCCTAATACCTCTTTGATGTAGCTCGTCAAAAAGTTTAACTTTGGCTGTAAAACATCTGGGAATTACCAGTGCGACATAAATGCAGGCTGATGTCATGGTCTTCCTTCTTTGTCAATCTCAGTCTGATCTCAGAGATAATGGGAACTGCAGATGCTGGAGAATTAGGCCCGAAACATCAGCTTTTGTGCTCCTGAGATGCTGCTTGGCCTGCTGTGTTCATCCAGCCTCACATTTTATTATCAGTCTGATCTCACCCTGTTTACATTTTCCTGATTACTAATTATGTTCACCATTCCTAGATGGATTGAAAATTCAGCCAGCACGCTCCTGAGTGAATCAATGTACAAGGCGCTAGACTGTTATTTAAGCCAATAGTCACTAGCGTAAAGGCCCAGAGACTAATTTTCAGTCAGTTGATAGTCTCAATGATAAGTAGAGAGTGAAATTCAAGTCTCCTTCAGGCAGTATGACTCATCCCTTTTCTCACATATGCTTAAAGTTGTGATAATGGTTTTCTACCGGTTAGGTTAAAGTTGCTCACAATAACAATATTGGGAGTTGGCGATAACTGGTTATAGATGTATAGGAAAACTGAAAGAACTGCATATGCTGTAAATCAGGAACAAAAACAAAGTTGCTGGTAAAGCTCAGCCAGTCTGGCAGTATCTGTGAAGGTAAAAAACAGAGTTAGTATTTCAGGTTCGGAGACCCATATATGCTCTGTTAAACTACACTAATGGCTGAGGTGAGGTGGTGTGGCGGGTAGTGTCAGTGCCTCTAAGCAAGAAGCTCTGTTTCTGTTCACACCACTGCCTCCCCAACATCCCACCACCACCACCATCACCCCCAAGCCCCCTCTGAGGACTTGACCGTAAGATACAGGAGCAGAATTAAGCCATTCAGCCCATCGAGTTTGCTCCGCAATGGCTGATACATGTTAAAAACCTCATTCTCCTGCCTTTACCCCCATAACCTCTGGTTCCCTCACTGATTAAGAATCTAATAATTGGAGCAAATTATTGCAGATGCTGGAATCTGTACCGAAAACAGAAATTGCTGGAGTTCATGGGGGGGGGGGGGGGGGGGGGGGGAAGAGAGAGAGAGAGAGAGAGAGAGAGAGAGAGAGAGAGAGAGAGAGAGAGAGAGAGAAGGTTAACATTTTGAGTCAAGGTGACTCTAATGAAGATTTATCTAGACTTGAAATGTTAGCTTTCTCTCTCTCCACGAACCTATCCCTGTCTTAAAGACACTCAATGACCGAGGAAGGTGCATTCATAACATTGCAATGGTGAACTTGTAAATTCCTCCAAGGTAGGGAATAAAAGCAAACACACACGACATGGACAAATTAAACAAAGAACTGCCAACGCTGGAGATCAGCAACAAAAATGGAACTTGCTGCAAAAACTTAGCAGATCAGTTGATACAAAGCAAAGTTGATGTTTCAAATCTGATGCCTCTTCATCAGAACTGTTAGCAGCTTGGAAAAAGTAGTATCGCTGCTGAAGTTCAGGAACAGTTGGGGGAAAAGGGAGAAATGATGAGATTGGTTGGCTTGCTGAGCTGGTTTGTTGTTCTGCAGATGTTTCAAAGTTTAGGAAGAAGTGAGGAGATAGATGGAGACCCAGAGACACAGTTATGAAAGGGGTAGGTAAACAAGGAGATGATGTTTGGCCGACCAGGACAGGAGAGAAGTTGTATAAGTGATAATAAGAGAAAATGGGTGAATGCAACCCCTATTTAATGTGATACTAAGAACAGGCAATGCTGGAGTCAGAGATAACACAGTGCGGAGCTGGATGAACACAGCAGGCCAGGCAGCATCAGAGGGGCAAGAAAGTTGATGTTTCGGGTCAGGGTCCTTCTTCAGAAATGGGGGAGGGGGAAGGGACCTCCAAAATAAATAGAGAGGAGGGTGGGGCTGAAGAATGTAGGTGGGATGGTGATAGGTGAGGCCAAAGAGACTACCAGAAAGTTGCAGTGGGAGAGAGATCCACTCAGTCTTTCCAGAGGGAGGAGGATAACCTATTCCCCATCCCACCTACCATCCCCAGCCCCACTCCTCCTTCTCTCGGTTTATTTCAGAGCTCCCTTCCCACTCCCCCATTTCTGAAGAGGGGTCCGGACCTGAAACGTCAGCTTTCCTGCCCGTATATTGTGATAATGTGCCTAGGAGTGGATGGGAATGGGGTACTGTGCTAAAATCAACCCACATCATAACAGTAACAAAAACAGAAATTACTGGAAAAGCTCAGCAGGCCTGGTAGCAGTTAAGTGACCCTACCTCAGAACTGAACAGGGCTGGGTGTGGGGGTGTGTAAAAAACATGAGAGGATGGAGGCTGCAGGGATCCCAGGCAGAGAATGTGCAGTTAGGCCCCTCAAGCTACTTGAGCTGGCAATCTGATCCGAGCGACATGGCTGTATAGGAGCAAATCACTGCTGATGCTGGAAGCTGTGCAGAAAGCAGGAGATCTCAGCAGGTCAGGCAGTATCCATGGAGAGAGAACAAACTAATCTTTCTAGTCTAGGTGACTCTTCACCAGAGCTGACATGAAGTATGGAAGGGGCAGCATTTCTGCTCTAGTTGGGGAGTGTTGTGGGTGAAAGGATGTTGATAGAGCAGATTAAGTGACTGGAATATGTGGATGGCAGAACAATGATGCGTCCAACTACCAGACTTAAAAGAACAGACAGTCCCACTCGAGTGGGGTGGGGGCTGGTGGGGAGAGAGGTCATCTGTAGAAGCAGACAGTGCAAATTTCTGAAGCAGGGTCTAGGCCTGAAATGTCAGCCTTCCTGCTCCTCGACCTACTGTGTTCACGCAGCTCTACACCTTGTTACCTCTTATTGCAAATCCCAACACCTCCCCACAACACTACAGCACTGTCCCGTGGAGACAATGTAATACCCATCCGTTTATCTCCTCCCAAGGCCCCATACACACCTTACTGGTGAAGCAGCACTTCACTTGCTCTTCACTCAATCTAGTCTACTGTGCTCGTTGCTCACAATGTAGTCTACCCTACAGCGGGGAGACGAAACACAGACTGGGAAATTGCTTGCATACTTGAAGCAGCCACAAAAAAAAAGACCCTGAGTTTCCGGGCACCTGCCCCTTCAACACACCACCCCATGTTCCCTGGCCAAATCTGCCTTGGGCCTGCTGTAAGGCCCCAGCAAAGCCCAGCAGTGTTTTGTTTCCCAAGACGAACATGTCCACCAAATTCATGGAGCTTTAAATCAGACAGATTTGTAAAGTATGATGGAGCTGCCAGCCTCTAAGCTCAGGAACTCCCTGCTTAAACCTCTCTACCCCAATTTCCTTCTTGGAGAAGCTCTTTCGAGCCTTCCTGTTTGATCAAGTATCTGCTCTTCTTACCATCATCTGAGGTTGGCCTTGTCTGCTGTTTTATTTTGCTCCTCTTGTCCTGGTTTATTGTGTCAAAGGCACAAAGTAAATGCAATAAGAACAAAAAAATTCTGGAGATCACTGTGGGTCGGGCAGCATCCATGGAGGCGAAGAGTCGACCAGACTCAAAACATTAGCTTGTTTTCTCTCCGTGGATGCTGAACGAACTCCAGTATTTTTTGGTCCTCGGTTTAGATTCCAGCATCCTGCAGTAATTTGCTCCTATATAAATACAGTTTGCTTGATGGTATTGCAGGGTCAAAAATTCTGGACAGGATTTAACAGTGAAAGAACACAGAAGCCTGCTATTGTCTGGGGGAGACTCTTATCAGTTAAGACATTTGCAAAGGTCTGTTTTTCAAGAAGCATCTTCTAGACAAACAAGTTGCATTGGAGTGTGGTCATTGTTGTGAAGTAGGGACACAGCAGTCCAGGTTGAAGAAGTGATAATGGCCAGTGATAAAGTGATAAAGCTGTCTTTATCATCTTGCTTGAAGTGTGTGTGTGTTAGCCAGAAAACACCAGGTGACATGGAGGCTCAGTGGTTAGCACTGCTGCCTCACAGAGTCAAGGACGCAGTTTTGAATCTGGATTTAGATTAGATTAGATTCCCTACGGTGTGGGAACAGGCCCCGTGGCCCAACAAGCCCACACCGCCCCTTGAAGCATCCCACCCAGACCCATCCTCCTATAACCCACACACCCCTGAACACTACGGGCAATTTCTCATGGCCAATCCACCTAACCTGCACATCTTTGGGCTGTGGGAGGAAACTGGAGCACCTGGAGGAAACCCACGCAGACACAGGGAGAATGTGCAAACTCCACACAGACAGTCGCCCGAGGTTAGAATCGAACCCGGGTCCCTGGTGCTATGAAGCTGCAGTGCGAACCACTGAGCCACCGTGCTGCCCAACTTGGGGGCGCATTGTCCCCATGGCTGTGTGGGATTCATTTGGGGCCTCTGCTTTCCTCCCACAGTCCAAAGATCTTCAGCTTAAGTAGATTGGCTATGCTAAATTGCCCACGGTTTGCAGGCTAGATCGATTAGCCATGGGAAATGCAGAGTTACAGGGATAGAGTAGATATGGGTGGGATGCTCTTTGGAGGGCCAGTGCAGACTTGATGGGTCAAATGGCCTGCTTCCCCACTGCGGGGATTCTATAAACTGGAGAAGAAACAATCTGTTTCTCTTCAAATTATTGCAGTGTGTTTTTTCCCCACATGGAGACAGAGTGCCCTGTTCTAACGCCTCAGACAGCACAGGCCTGTCTCCTGCCACACCACATTGAAGTGTCAGTTTAGATTTTATGCTTGGCTATGGAAGTTTGCAGAGGCAAAGACTGTAATCATCAACTGAGTTTATGAATGAGTTAAGAATGTTCTCTTCAGCTCCAGCTGCTTGGCTTTTGGCTGTGAGCTCCTGAAGTTTTTAATTACAAGATCATTTCAGTCATCCGCTGTTACTACTTGGGTCTCGGGCACAATACGCAGCCTCGCAAAATTAACAGGATGAAGCCCAATATCCACAACCAGCATTCCTCAGCTCCACCTGCCCTTTTGCAGAATTGCAATCTCGTTTAAAAGGAAACAGATTCATGTCTCCATTAAATTAACTGGTGGGAGGACTCTCACACGTTATGGATACATTCACTCAATGTCTGCTCATTTATATTAGAGTTTACACTGAGGTGCTTTCAAGAAATAGCTGCAGAGGTTTGCGGGCAGCAGATGTTTCCGGAGGTGCTGTAGATACAGAAATCATTAAAAGCTGAAAGACAAGTTGGTAAAACTGGGAAAAAAGGCATCTGGGATTCTAAGTTCTATAAATGGAGGCAGAGACTGGTTCCTTCCCCCTACCAGTTTGCAGCATCTGTAAATATAAGGCTATCCAGACCACTCCCAGTCACATCCTAAATCATGTCCATCTGTCAGCCTATGCTCACTGACCTTCACCAGCTCCCACTTCACCAATTTGTAAAGGTCTCATCCTTATTTTTAAATCCTTCCAACGCATCCATTATCTCCTGCAGCCCTACGACCCCCTGCAGCACCTAGCATTTTCACTGCCCCTTCCTAGAATGTCCTCTGTTGCCTGGATCTTACATCAAAAGAAGTCATGTCAGAACTTGAAGCAGTAACTTCACTTCCCTCTCTGTGGATGCTGCCAGACTTTCTCCACAGATCTCTGATTTCTGTCTAAGGTTCTGGCATTGCCTTGGTAAACCTCTGCTCACAGTTAAGTCTTTAGAAGCATCCTACCACTCACCTGCATAAAAACTGAAAGAACCATGGATGCTGTAAATCAGGAACAAAAACCCAAGTTGCTGGAAAATTTCAGCAGGTCTGGCAACACGTGCGGAGAAAAAATTCAGAGTTAATGTTTCAGGTCTGGTGACCCTTCCTCAGAGTGTTACCTGAAACGTTAACTCTGATTTTTTTTCTCCGCACGTGTTGCCAGACCTGCTGAAATTTTCCAGCAACTTGGGTTTTTGTTCCTACTTGTTGGAATATGTGCCTTGATGATAAATTATAATTTATCAGTGCTCTTGTGATTCATCTTGTTTTATTTTTAATTGATTTGTCACGTGCAAATACAAAAACCGGTGAAAAGCTTTCCATTTGTCGCTATGCTATGGTGCCAGTTTGAATAATTTGAGAATAAGAGAAAAACAAAACCACTTGAAGAGAGCCCATCAATCCCATCCGCACAAACTCAGGACAAGGTCAGTAAGTGGAAACAAGAGATGAGTAGTCAGAGCAGCTGAGCTCCAGGTCAGGGGCTCTACTCTACCGACCACTTGGAGAGATCCTGCCCCTGTTAAATATCCCTATCCATCAGCTGGATATGCTTTACTATACTAGAAAGGTGCTGTAAATTGGGCTCGGACTCCGAGTTTAAGAATGAAATGCAAACTTAATGAAATCTTAAGGGACTTGACAGGGTAGATATGGGAAGACTGTTTCTCCTTGTGGGAGAATCTAAGGTCAGACGGCATCACTCGCTATAAGAGGTTATGCATTTAATGCAGAGAGAAGGCAGAATTACTTCTCTCAGAGGATAGTTAATCGGCGAAATTCTTTACCTTGGAGGTCTGGTTTGTTGAGTATATTTCCAGTCTCTACATTTTTAAAATCAATAATGGAACCAAACATTATTGGGAAAAGTCAGGAAAGTGGAGTCGAGGATTATCAGATTGGCTGGGATCTCATTGGATGATGGAACAGACTAGATGAGCTGAATGGTATTGTGCTTTTGAAACAAAGTTGTCATTTCTGAGAATACAAAGCATGGCTGCAAAGAGGTCGTGCTAAATGAGTTCAGAACATTGGTTAGTCATACATAATGCTTCAAAGTTTGCGTCACATATAGACAGGGTGGTTAAAAAGGTGCTTAGCACGCTTGCCTTCATTGCTCAGTGCTTCGAGTGGCAGCGTCATGTTGAGGGGTTGTACAAGACATTGGTGAGGCCTCTTCAGGAGTACTGTGTCCAGCTCTGTTGTAGGAGGAACTTATTAACCTAGACCGGGTTCAGAGCAGATTTACCAGGACGTTGCTTGGTGTGAAGGGTTGGAGTCGTAAGGAAAGGCTGGATAGACTAAGGCTTTTTCACTGGAGCATAGGAGGTTGAGAGGTGACCTTGTAGAGGTCTATAAAATCATGAGGGGTGTAGATAGGAAAAGATGCCTACCATTAACCCTAAGAACAGGGGATTTCAAAATAGACGGCATATTTTTAAGGTGGGCGGAGAGAGATTTAAAAAACGACACGAGGGAGTAAAGGTGTTACACAGAGGGTGTGTCGTGTGTGGAATGAACTCGAGGAAGTGGTGGATGTGGGTACGATTACAACATTTAAAAGACATTTGGATAAATTCACGAATAGGAAATGTTTGGAGGGATATGGGCCAGGAGCAGGCAACTGGGACTAGTTCAGTTTGGGATTACGTTTGGCGTGTTGGTCACAGACTGTATCACAGAGTTGAGAATTCATTTAAAACCTGAGGATTTAATTAATTGGATCACATTAAGTTTCAGTATTGAGTCTAATATGAATGAATTAGAAAAGCTTGGATGGACCCCAGAGAGACGGTAAACCGAGGTGGTCATGGGGACATGTGAGCAGGCCATTGGGCCCATCAGTAACACAATCATGGTTGAATTATTTACTCCACAATCTCACCTACTCTCCAATAACCTTTCACCCCACCCCTTATTTATCAAGAATCTTTCTATGTTGCCTTTTCAAAAGTTCAAAGGCTCTGGTTTCCATCACCATTTGAGGAAGAGGGTTCCAAATTCTCATGACTATGACAAAACAAAAATGCTCACCACTTCAATGGGTGACCTTTTATTTCTCAAGTGACCCACCCCCACCCCCACCCCTTTGTTAGATCTTTCCCAGAGAGGAAATAGTCTCTCCACATCGACATTTTCGATGTAAAATCCCAAAACACTTTGACACCGAGTGAAACCAGCACATGTCCAAATAGTACCACCCCCCACTTCAGTAAATGTCGAGTCTGTGGTTTGAACTTCAGTTGAATCAGGCTAATGTACAGAATGGTGAGTTGGTCCACATTCTTGGATCATCCAGAAACCCAAATATAGCTCCTAACCTCTCACTTATTGTAGACAGTCTCCGCTCCCTCACCTCCCCCTCTGTCACTACCAACATCATTGTCACAAAGACCAAGGCCATTGAAACTCAACTCCCACTAGCTTATTTGGCATAACTTCAACTGATGCGCCCGTACTGCATCACTTTCAGGTTTCTCTCCCATCTCTTCTTTCTCAGGTCCACAAAATCCACTGCAGTTCACTCGACCCCATTCACCTCAACTGATCACCTGGCATCCTATCCATCTTGTTAACCAACCAAAAACTCCCTCTTCAGCCAGTGTCCTCACGTTCTCTTCGTAAAAACCCTCTGCCCCAGTGGCTGCACAGGCTCACTACCCCTTCCAAAATCCGAAAACGTATTGCCACCTTTCAAATCCATTCCCTTTTCTTTCAGGACTTCCACATCCAATTCACTGCAAGCAGGTTTCTTCCCCAACCACAGAACTGAAACAGTTCTCAAAGTCGCATCTCTGTATGACTGCGACAAAGATACTTTGCTCATCCTTCTCCTTCTTGACCTGTTCAGAGGCCTTAACGTGCAAACAGCACCATCATCCTCCAATGCTTCTCTATTATCTAGATATTGTCCCAGTCACCCTGTCCAGAGATGTTACGATGCACCTCTGGAGCAGGTGGCATTTGAACCTGGGCCTCCTGGTCCATGGTAGGGACACTACCACCAACATATCGTCTCTATCATCAATCCAGTTGGGTGAGACTGCACACACCCAGTTGCATTCTTGTCTAGATAGAAAATGTTCATTGCTATGCTGCCTCATTGTGATATTATCCAAGCTGCAGTGCATGCTTTCATATGTACGTTACAGTCACACCTCATCACCACCACTCAGGCCTCCTCTACTCTCAACATATTGTCTGACATTCAGTGGGTGGATAAGCAGAAATGTCCTCCAACCAAGTATTGGAAAGACTGAAGCCATTGCTTTTGATCACCCGCTCCACATCTATTCCCTAGCTCCCAACCTCATGCAAACTTCAACAAAAAGTTGAGAGACTGGTGGTCCCATTCGATCTTGATATATGAGTTCCTGACCTTACTTTAGCTCTCTAACACTAACAGTCTATTTCCCATAGACTGCAGTGGTTCAGAAAGACAGCTCATCACCACTTTGATTAGATTTGATTTATTGTCGTGTATATTGATTACAAATACAGTGAAAATCATTGCTTAGTGCCAGAGAGTGGCAACACTATCTTGAAACACAGAAAGTGAACCTACACTTGGACTATAGATCCAGAAAAATAAAACAATATAAAGTTCATTTTATAGTTTTGTAAAATTAGGTGGTCTTTAGATTAGGTATCGCTTCTGACTCAGCCATGGGCCTGGGTCCAGGCTCATCCACCCTGAAGCCTCTGTTTTCTGCTGCTAAATCAAAAGTAACTGCTATAACCATGCTTCACCACACCACAGCCACTGAAACACAGTCGCCACTCATTGGCAGCCACCAACATGGCTGCCATGTTTTGACACTGGGCTTACCTCCCATAAGCAGCTATTGCCACAGGGGCCCACTCTGGGGCCAATCTTGTTGTCAGGTGCTCAGGCCTAGAGCCTGAGCTCAGCCTGCAAGTCTGCCTGGGATGGTGATTAAGCCTGGACATGCTCCTCACTCTCTGGGACACCTGGGGCTGGCATTACTGTCACCACCAGGCATCTTCACCTTTCACATTTGCTAGGCCTCGCTGCTCCTGGGGCCTCGTGCTGCCAACTTTGTCCGCTGTTCCATGCAGGGCCTGCTCTCACTAATACTGTTGTAACCGAGGTGAAAAGGTACATGACTTTTTAAAGAAAATACAAAGAGAAAAGCAAAAAAAAAAGAGAGTGTAGAAGGCCTGGGCTCAGTAACCCAACTGCTGCCATCCTGGATTTGGAAAAACCCGTCATAGGAAGAATATGATTAAACCAGAGATGGTTCAGAAAAGATTTACCAGGATTTTGCTGGGAATAGTGTTTTTCAGTTATGAGGAGAGGCTGGATAATCTGAGGCTAATTTCAAAGGAGCATTGGAGGTTGAGGGGTGGCCTTAGAGGTTTATAAAACCATGGAGGTGTATGGATAAGATGGATGGCATTTTCCCCAGGGTGGGATGTATTTTTAAAGGTGATTTACAAAAGACATGGAGGGGAAGCATTTAAAAAAAACACACAGCCAATAATTCACAAAGACACAATTACAGGAATAAGAAATGTTTGGAGGGATAGGAGCCAAGCGCAGGCAAGTGGGACTAGTTTGGTTTGGGATTATGCTCAGCCTGGACTAGTTGGATCAGGGGGTCTGTTCCCATGCCGTATCAATGTATATTGGCTGCCATTCCACTCATTGCAAAACTAGGTCCTGCAGCATCTTGTGGAGCTGGATGAACACAGCAGGTCAAGCAGCATCTTAAGAGCACAAAAGCTGGCACTTTGGGCCTAGACCCTTCATCAGGGTCTAAGCCCGAAACATCAGCTTTCCTGCTCGGCCAGCTGTGTTCATCCAGCTCCACACTGTTATCTCAGATTCTCCAGTATCTGCAGTTCCCATTATCTCCTGCAGCATCTTATTCAGTGTCTGAACACTGCTCAAGGGCAACTAGGGATATGCAATAAAATGCTTCCTTAATAGGGATGCCCACATCCCACAAATAAATAAAATAAGCACGTTTAAAATAGGAGATCACCCACATCTCTGCTCCTTCCCCTGTCCTCTGTCCCTCATTGGCTCCCAGATAACACACATCTAGCCATTGAAACGCTCATTCTGGTTTTCAAACTGTAGCCTTGCTCCAAGGCTCTGCAACTTCCTTTAACTTTTCATAATTCTGGCACTTTATACAGTCTGAATTTTAAACTGCTCCAACACATTGAGACAGCTCTAGGCATGGCCAGTCTCTTACTCTGCAATACCATTTCCCCTTCTCCTCTAAAGATGTTTCTTCAAATACAGACAGAATCACAGATGTGCAAGAAAGGAAAAAGACCCTGTGGTCCAACTTGTCCATGCTGATGGGATATCCAAAATTAATCCAGTCCCATTTACCAGCATTTGGCCCACATCCCTCTAACCCCTTCCTATTCATGTATCCATCCAGATGCCTTTTAAATGTTGTAATTGTGCCAGCCTCCATCACTTCCTCTGGCAGCTCATCCCACACACCACCATCTGCATCTTAGTTCCCTTTTTAAATCTTTTCCATCTCACCTTAAACCTACACCCTCTAGATTTGGATACCCCTAGCCTGGGGAGAAAGATCTTGGCTATTCACCTTATCCATGGCCCTCATGATTTTAATGAACCTCTAAGGTCACTCCTCGGCCTCCTGCACTACAGGGAACATAGCCCCCATCTATTCAGTTTCTCCCTAGAGCTCAAACGCTCCAACCCTGGCAACATCTCTCAATGCTTCACCAAGTTCTTGAATGTGGAATCATAGGATCCTACACTGTGGAAGCATTCAGCCCAGCGAGTCCACACTGACCCTCCCAAGAACATCCCACACAGACCCACACCTGTGCCCCACTGTAACCCTGCATTCCCCCTGGCTAACCCACCTAGCCTGCACATCCCTAGGCACTATGGCTATGCTATGTTGACCATCTTTGCTAACCTGCACATCTTTGGATTCTGTGAGGAAACCCATGCAAAAAGTTCACGTGGAGTTTGCATAATCACTCGAGGATGGAATCGAACCTGAGTCCCTAGGGCTGAGAAGCAACAGTGCTAACCTTTGAGCCACTGTACCACACCTCATCCCACACACTAGCTCCTCATCTGGCTGACTTCCTACTTTGTTTGATAATGCTCCTGCAAAGTATCTACAGAGTTTTACTACGTTGAAGGTGCTACCAATTACTTTGCAGGGTTCCTATGCGAACACTAATGAATAAATAAAACCCAACAAAAATATTCTGGAGAATACAGGTCTAGATAGAGAATAGTCATCTAAAAGCCATCCAATAAACAACCTTCATGAAAATAAGCTCCAAAATTGCATAAGTTTATGCAAAGTAGATGCTGGCCTGTTGGAAGGGCACCTCTTATTTCAGTTCAAAAATACTTTGTACAAATGTTAAACTAACTAAAGGCCTCTTTGTACAGTAGTTTAGGAGCTCGGTCTATATGAGGGGAAACCAGTTTAAGTACTTTGCAATGCACACTGATCAAACAGCAGCAGCAGTAAAACATAGAATTAACTGTATGTTATGAGAAGGCCACATTTAATTTTCACTGGGCCGAGTTACAAAAGGTTAAATGTTATCCTAAAAATTCTTAATGAATTCCTCGGCCAAAGTCTGGTCAAAATTGTGTTCAAAAGCTTTAGTGGGCAGTTATCAAGAGGTCAGGGTGAGGAAAATAATTGGAATTATGCAAAAGTCAGGCTAAAGAAGGGATATTTCCAGTGGTTTAACACGGAATTGTAGACAGCATCAAAAAGATGCTTTATACATTTTAAAACAAACATAATAATTCCAAAGCATTGGAAAAGACATGATTGAGACTAGATAGCATCAGTGCGGCACAGATTAAACTAGGTTCCATTCTGACTTTGAGACAGTAGGAACTGCAGATGCTGGAGAATCTGAGAGATAACAAGGCGTAGAGCTGGATGAACACAGCAGGCCAAGAAACATCAGAAGAGCAGGAAGGCTGACGTTTCGGGCCCAGACCACCCTTTCTGAAGGAGGGTCTAGGCCCAAAACGTTAGCCTTCCTGCTCCTCTGATGCTGCTTGGTCTGCTCTCCATTCTGACTTTGCTGGGTCAGAAGACTTTCAGTTCAAAACCCAGTCCAGAACCAACAAAGATTCAAGACTGATGCTCCCGCAGCATTCCACTAGAACATGAAAGTTAAATGTAAAGTCAAACCAGACTATAGGGCTTCTCTGAGAGGGAGTGGGAGGAGGGAGAGGTGAGGAAACTGCTTCATGCTAAATGTCAGCTGGTGCAGATATTGACCGCACACTTAGCATCACACTGCATCCAAAAAAAAGTCAGGCAACTGAGCTAAACAATCCCCTGATTACTGGCACTGAGAGAAGGCAGGACAGGGATCAGATAGCCTGCTCTGTATATATTGGATTAGATTAGGTTTTATTGACATGTACTCAAGCACAGGAATACAGGACTGCAGTCAAAAGTTTACACAGTGTCACCAGTTTAAGTAGAAAAATAAAGAAATAAAAGTTCAATATTACATTTCTTGTCAGTATTAAAAAATACGTCATAAGCTTCAAGTCCTTCTTTAGTCACGAGCCTGCAGTCACTGCACACTGGGCTTTCCCCAAAAGGGGGCTCAATCTCTTGATCCTCAAGCCTTTCTGCCGACCAGCATCCAGGTTCACCAGCCACCCCACTACAGGCCACCACTGTCTCGTTCTGGGCCCCCAGCCACTTCTGTGATGCCATCTACTACCAGAGTCTTGCCCAAGCACACCAGCCACTTTGCAGCCAACTGTTAAGGCCCATAGCCTCTGCCTCTATGTCGAGGAAAACAAAAGGAGGGGGGAAAAAAACTGATAAAAGAAAGAAAGCAGTCAGAGCGGACAGCTCCGTTTGGGAACACTACTCTCCAGCTCAAAGTAATATGATGCAGTCATCACCACATTGCTAGTGCAGTGTACAAGTGAACCGCCATTCCTCTTACATTACTCAGTGACCCAAAGCTGCATGAAGAGTTTCACTGGCTGTTCAGAGCTTTGGGACAGTCGCAGGTCGTGAAAGGAACTTCCCAAAAAAAATGCAAGCTCTTTTGTCCTTTACATGACACCTGCCAGCAGCACATATTGGGAGTGCTGCATCCCAGAGGGTTAAAAATAAGCTTAATGCCTGCACTACAAGCAATATCTGACAGCTCAAAAGATTGGACAAACAGGGGATTGAACGAGACAGCAGTATCCCTTTAATGTCTGCCAACATCATCCCAATCCAAATGCCAATAACCTGTAGAATGAATGCAAAGCAATTGCAGATGTTGGAAATCTGAAATAAGAACAGGAAAAGAAAAAACTGGAAATACTCAGCTGGGAAGAGAGAAGAATAGATATAAAAAGGTTTCAGATCACTGACTTTACACTGGAACAAATCGCAGTCCTGAAATATTAACTGTCGCCTAAGTGCTTTTAGTTTTGGGAAGGAGGTAAGTGGTCCTGCCACCAGAGCTAAAAGCCAGAGACAGTCCCATGACAACAGGATGCTGAAGCAATGTTTCCACATCAGTGCCTAGTTAATGGGGCATGACAGGGGCTCACATTGCAACAGAACTGTCAATTAAAACTGCCAGTCGGGGGAGGCGGGGGCGCAATAAACATACAACTTGGCAGTGGCACAGCTAGCAGGGCATGATGGGTAGGGGATATTCATTTCCTGGTCACCTACAAGGAGATGCCAGGGTCAGGGCAAAAGGCTGCAATGTTTTGGGTGAGGGTAGATGATATTCCAGCAGTGGGTACGAGGGCTGGGTGTTGTTAGACAGGATCGTGCCTTGCTTGGACTCATTGGGTGTCCAAAGGACATGCCTTCTACCAATTTTGACAAACAAGGCCACCGGGGTTAGGCAGACCACCACTACAAGAAAGAGTAGGCTATACCCGATGGGGGTAAAATATTGACTAAGGGAGGACATAGCCCTCACTTGGGCATTAGATTATCCCGTTTGACTGCCAGGTGGCTAGCTGTATTGCCAAGCCTCACGTTACTGGCATGGCAGCTTCCCCCCTTGTGATGCCACCTGCTAGTATTGCCTCCCCCCGGTCTCCTAGGTGACCACAAACAAGCCAGAACATTCTTCCCTCCTCTTTCCCATCTGCGCTTCCGCTGCTGAGTATTTTAACCATTAGACCTTGGTCAGTAACACTCAGGATTATCCTTGACCCCCAGTAAATAATCACTGGTAGCAAATACGCCAAGAATTAAATGCAGAGAATTTCAGGGGAAAAAATAGGGAGGAAAAAAAGGAAAAGGACAGATTAAAATCAGACAATAAAATGTCAGCCTTGCCAGCAACACAGCTCAAAATTTAATTTTAAAATGTGAATACAGCTGTAGCTAATCCTCTGAGCTAAATTCTTAATTGGAACTGTCCAAAAAGTCTTAGGAGTCATCATGTCAACATTTTTTTTTAACAAAGAAAACAGCAGCCCCTCCTTAAAGTCTCTCAGTTTATTTTAGAACAGAAAACCCAGAGGTGAACTGGGGATTAAGTCAAAAAGAAAACAGAGGAGGCGTAGAGAAGTCATGAGAGGTGGGAACAGGAGCTCCTGAGGGTGCAACCTCACAAAATATTGTGTTCCCAACCTACAATTAGGGCAGGACTAATATGACTGGCTAGAATTGTGGTGAGTGTTTTGTGGAACAGAAACAAAAACATAGCAGAGGAATTAAAGCATGATTTTTAGATCACAACCAGAGACAGACAATAACTATTCAAAAAGCCATCTTTTTTTTAAAAAATGAAGCATTTAAAGGAATAGTTTAGAATTTAACAAGGTAGCTTAATTTGAAAATGAACAAAAACTTGCAATTGATGAACAGCTCAGTGTTTTCAAACTGCATGCAAAAACAAAAAGGATTCAAAAGTTGGAAAGATCACCAAAACATTACAGTCTAATTCACTGAGCTTTAATCGAAACTTTACACCAGTCAGACTATATTTGGGAATGTTTGACAGGCAGTTGTTAACATCTGCCTGCTCCATTCCAATCCTTCAGCCGAAACATCAGTTTACATTCTAACCGTGGCTCCTGCTCTCTGAAGTCACAGAGCAGTCAAGAGAATGCTCCATTATCCTGGGTGACGTTACATTGGCAGCTGGGGGCAAGAGTGAATTTTTAAAAACAGCAGATAACCCCACGTGACTGCTCAGAGACAGGGAGCATGTGGATCACCAGTTGACCTGCTGTCTCTATGCCAGGTCGAGTGTTTTTTGGCCAATTATTCAATTCCCTGTTCTCGCCCTTTGCGCATGGCAAAGTTGGAATTTGCCAGAACCCCGCTAACAACAACTCTGGTGAATTTGTACGCAGAACCAATAACACGGGGAGCTTTTCTCGGAAATAGGTGCAATTATAATCCTAATGGTAGATAGTTATGTTTTCTTCTCTCTCCAAATGGGCAATTTGATGAATACCTGCTGTCCCAGAGCAATAGGCCTTCGCTGCAGTATAAACAGATAGTTACATACTGCCAAGTTTTAGGCTTTAAAAATGTTTATTATCCACGAGAAGTCCTGAAGCCAAAAAAACAGCCATGATGACAGTTTAGAGAAGTCCCAGGCAAATGGAAATCTGCCAGCATAATACCTTCACTTGGAAAAGGAGGCAAGAAAAGGTAACATAGACCTGGTAGATTAACATCTGTCATTCAGAACATGTTAATATTATTGACATTCTATAAAAGAATGTCTACAAATACATTTTATAATGATGCAGTCAGCATCGCCTCATGAAAGGAAACCATCCCTGACAAATTGACTAGAATTTGTTGAGCAAGCAACAAGCAGGATAAAGGGAATGCTTTAGATGTGATATTTGGATATCTAAAAGGGCATTTGACAAGCTACCTTAAGTGGCCTTGTGTAGCTAGAGCCTATGCTATTGAAGGTTGTATATTAGCCTAGATTCCTCTCCTGCACTGGTTGTGTACCTTGGGCTAGGTTCAAGTCCCACCTGCTCCAAAGGTGGGTAATTTCATCTCTGCTCAGGTAAATTCAAAAATTAAAAGGAAAAGATGGGAGTGGTTAATTAGTAGCCAGTTGAAATAAAGGGGAGCATTTTCAGGAGGACCACCTGGAAGATACAGTGACAGGGGGCAGTACTATGGCCACACTAGATATTAATGACTTGGATGAATAAATGCAGTAGAGCCAAATTTGCTGCAGGCTGGGGAGACAAGTTGACAGACAGATTGAGGGAGTGGGAAAAGTTTTGGCAGATGGAATATTATGGGAAAGTGAGGTAAGACACTTTGGCAGTAAGAAGAGGACATTAATATTACTTAAAACAGAGAACATTTGCAGAAGGCAGCAGCACAGAATGGTTTAGGAATCTTCGTGCATGAAATCAGAAAAGCTCGCTTCCAAGTTCAGCAGGTAATCAGAACAGCAAATTGGAATGTTGGCCTTTATTTCAAAGGGGAACAGGGAATAAAATTAAGGGAGTTTTGTTAAAACTGTACATGACGCAAGTTAGATCACATCCAGAATACAGTGAATAGTTTTGGCCCCTTATCTGAGGGAAGGGACAGTGACATTACAGGCAACCCAAAGAAAAAGCACGAGGCTGATTCAGATTATGAAGGGACTTCTACAAGAGGGGAAAATAATTTCCTTACCGTACCACTGGCATTTAAATAAAGTTATTTCTCTTCTAGAAAAAGATTTAGATAACTTGACAGGGTGGATATGGAGAGGTTGTTTTCCCTTCGGCAAAAAAAGACTGAGTGTACAGGAGCAGACAGACAATCTAATCTCAAGCGTAAGGAGTTGTCTATTTAAGGCATTCAAAATCTCTTCCAAGGATAGTGAATTGAGGAATTCTTTACCAGGTTTGACTGGGTCGTCACGTATTCCAGACTCCGAGCAAAGCGAACGCTAGAGAAATCGAACAGTATGGAGTAAAAGCAGGAAAAACTGGACCTGAGGATTATCAGATTAACCATGATCTCATTGCATCCACTCTGCCTTTCAAAAGATTAAATAGGCTACTTCTGGTGTTTTATCTTGTCAATTAACTCAAGCTAATAAACATGGGCATGAGGATGTGTGAATTAATTCTAAACTTTATAAATTAGTTTTACTTCAATTCTTTAAATGATTTGGCAGAGACATAAATCTTTGAAGTTAACAATGTTTTGACAGCTCACATAAATAGACTGTTGAAAGGATTGAGGAACAAATGTTTGATCTGGGACATTCATTTTTAATGTAGGCAGATGATGTGAAAAAGGAGAACTTTTAAAAAACACAAAACACATTTGCTTAGAGTTGGAAAGATAAAAGCAGCTTTAGGATTTTTAGATTTTCTGTGCCCTCTGTAGATACCTCAGAACCACTAAGCTAATGTAACAAAGTGGAGAAACTTTGGCAGTCTGCAACGAGAGAAACAGTTAGAGACTGGTAGGACTCCTTTACAACTGAAGTGGAAATGTTGACATATGCTACTAGAGATAATGGGAACTGCAGATGCTGGAGAATCCAAGATAACGAAGTGTGGAGCTGGATGAACACAGCAGGCCAAGCAGCATCTCAGGAGCACAAAATGCTACTACACCTATTTAGGTGTCACTGACCTAGAAATTCAGAGGCCAGACTGCTCACAGCTAAGTTCAAACTCTGAAGTCTTTGGGGACTCGCAACACAAGTGAAAAAAAATCTGAGCAGGACTTCCAAAAAACCCACCTGGCTCATTAATGTCCTTAAGGCAGCAGGGGGTGGGGTGGGAACAGAACATTCTTAGCTCCGCTGATCCAAATGTGACATTTAACTGCTTAAATGTTACCCGGATGTTGGCAGTGTGCTTCAGTGTTATGCATTCAAAAGCATGAAGGGAGATGGTTAAGTTCTGGCCCTCTAAAGTGGCACAATGCACAAATCGGTCTAAAGCTGCAGATTGGCTGGGTCTTGCTGCATTAAAACTTCTACAGGGAAGCTGTATCATAATGGTTTGGAAATTCATGTCTTCAGGACATTAGCTTCAGGTTCTAAATTACCAGCCCAGTGACACTAGGCTATTAAACTAAAAATTTCATTATGTGCTACTCTGGGATTTAAAAAAAAATCTAAAAAAGGCAACCATGTAACCATTGCCAATTGTTGGGTGGTGGGGGGCGGGGGCGGTGGGGGGGGGGAAGAGAGAGGAGGAGGTGGCAGTGGCGGAAGAACACCACCTGCTTCATTAACTTATCATCGGTCTGGTTGACATGCAATTCCAGACCCACAGAAACACATCTAATTCTTAAAAGTTGTCTGCGCAGTTAGGAATGGACAATAAATGATAGGTGACATGTCACCTATATCCTTACCATGTATCGTAAACGTTTGCAAATGGTTTAGGAAACTGCAATTTAACACCACACTTATCCAAGAGAAGGTCTTGGATGAAGGAACTGCAGACGGTGGGGGCTAAAACATTATGCTGAGGAATTACTGCAGGGATGTCTTGGGGCTTACGATCGACCTCCAAACAAACTCTTCATACGAGTTATTAGACTAACCCATGGAGAGTTTGCACCAATTCCCACTGCTGTCAGCTTTACTGGAGTTCTTTCAACATGGAGCTCAAATCACCAATAATTCATGAGTGCTATTAAACTTGTCAGTGTTGGATTCCAACAGAAGTTCCAACTCAGGCACTACAGAGGATTCAAGACAGCTGCTCATCCAAGCTTTATTCCCTGGCACAAGGCAGCACCAAATTTGTTGCATTATCAAGAGAGATAGAATGGAAGACATGGTCAATTCCATAGATATTCCGGCAGGTTTCAAATATGATTGTCAAACCAGATAATATCGGAGGCACAACTGCCCTACCTAGCTGCAAATACCAGATTCTAATCTTGTACAGCCCTGAGGACTGAAGACAGTTAGCTTCTCTCTCCCCTCGGAGAGGAGTTCCACACTGCTTGTCTGCAGACTGTATGTCATGCCAGGCAAGGGTCTTACTCAGTCACATTGATCTGCATGGTCAGGGAAGTGGGCAAAGACCCGTTTTGATATGTCACTAAGTGATGGAGAATCAGAATTAAAAAAAGTAGGAAGAGTTCAGAAAATATGGGATAGATGTAGGCTGTTGTACTTGATTTGAATTTGAAGTGGAATCCATCCTTTAAAAAAAGGCGATACAGAAAAGAAAACAAGGAGATTTTCAGTCAGAGATAATGGGAACTGCAGATGCTGGCAAATTCCAAGATAATAAAATGTGAGGCTGGATGAACACAGCAGGCCAAGCAGCATCTCAGGAGCACAAAAGCTGATGTCGGTCTAGGCCCAAAACGTCATCTTTTGTGCTCCTGAGATGCTGCTTGGCCTGCTGTGTTCATCCAGCCCCACATTTTATTATCTTGAGATTTTCCGTCAGATATGCAAACATTTAAAGTAAAACATGGAATGGCTTGGAATGGGGCCAAAGATCGCTAACAGTCGAGTTGCTGCTTCTAGATGGAAAAAGGGCTCCTGCACCTTTTAGGTATGACTGACTTATGCAGGAAAAAGTGCACGTCAACTGACCCATTTTACTTTGACCTGGCCAGCTTTTTGATTCTCAAATGCTAAGGTGTCCCAATATCAAGTGTAATTTGGCCATATTTTCAGTCCAGAATATAAAACAAATGAGTTAGGATTTAATACTTGACCATTGGTCAAAACATGGGCTTTGGAGAGTCTCACATGGTTAAATGCATTGTCAATATGCAAGGTGAGCCCAATTCCTTCATACAAAATTACCACCTTGGGATGTAAATTCAATTGGAGGAATTGAAGCTACTGAAGACCATCTGAGAATAAGGAAACACCTCAGTATTTGCAAAGATCTCCAAACAGTAACGGACTTGGTCAGGCAACTTGATTACTCTGCATTATGCTCATATTTAAGCAAATTCTACACATTGGATTCCTCCAGTTGATAAAAAAGGGTTTTCTGAGAGAAGTATACTCATTAGGTGGGGAGGACAGGCAGTAGAGTAGAAGTAAAAAAAAGTGTAGAAAAGACAATCGTTTTTACAGGTTGCTCAAACATCTTAAAATGCAAGTGACTATGCGGTACACACAACTGTCTCACTCAGTTTGCATTCAAGAATATCAGATTTATGAATCTTTGAAATTAAAAAAGGTGGAGAATTGCAAGTAAATCTTCAGAACGGAAACAGAATAACCTGGAAACTTAAATTGGCTGAAGCCTGAGATTGTACCTCAACTCATGAGGTAGATATGGGGTCTAAAATTAGTTAGAAAAGTTCAGTGAGTGTCTTGAGAATGAAGCAGAGGTCCAATGCTTACAATATTAAGCTCAGTCAAGCTATTTGTCCCAATGGCCCTCTGCCTCTCCGTACTCTGCAAAGCCTACTCAGCCCTTACTCCATCTGTCTCCACCCAGTCTCATCTAACTTCTCCTTATCAATACTAAAATCACCTTAACGGCTCAATCCCACAAGTAGATATTACTACTAAACCCCATCAGAAATTTAGGGGCAAGTCATGGGTTCTGGCTTTGGACACCCATAATTAGAAAAAGTGTCCTTCTCTACAGCTAACTTATCAAAGCTTGCCACAAACCTGGCTCTCACTTCAGTAGCAAAACACTCCAAGCTGTCCAAATCTTTCAACGGCTGTCCCCCACCACCAACTCAATCTGAATCCCTTACTGAGCCCTCAGTTTGTTCATTGAGTAGAAAGCTGAACTACCTGCAGGATGAAGCAATGATGTACTTTTCTGGGTTCTGAGGGTCACTCCACCTCTGCACAAATGCCGTCAGACCTGCTGAGCTTTTCCAGCAACCGTGTTTTTGTCTGATTTCCAGCATCCACAGTTCTTTCAGTTTTTGTTTAAGTTAAAAGATGCACCATTGTAGAACTTGCGCAAGGAGAAACCACTATTGGTTAACCAGACACCATCTCAGCAGCATGGGCAATAGAAAAGATTTCAAAGTGGTGACTGGGAGCCTAAAGACTCAACAGTGCATAGTAGTGGTCACCTTACATACCATAACATTTAAAATGTTAGCAAGATATAGCTTCTGCCCAATGCTGAGAGATCAACTGAAGTTTTGAAAGGAAAAATGGAGACAGATGTGGAAAAACTCTGTGCAATGGAGATGAAGCTGAAAAAGGTGAAGTTGCAACCTGGGATTCCTATTGAACTTTAAGTGTGCGCAGAGCAAATTGATGCCAATATTATGTCGAACACTGTAGCCCAAACAAAACAATCTAATACAGCCAGGTGGTACAGAACAAACTGTGGTTCATTCCAGTCAGATCACAGCTTGACTGAGTTGCCGACTCAGAGCTGCCAAGAAGTGAGAGCTTGCTCACTCAGTGAGGGTACTTTACAGTCTCGGTCTGTGATGGAGGTTTTGAAGGATGATCTCAAAAGGGATACCGCATAGAGTGCAGAAATAGTTAACTCAATGTGTAAAAACCAAAATGAAGTGCAAATGCTGTAAATCAAATCAAACAAAAACAGAATTTGCTGGAAAAAAAAGCGCGTTCAGAGGAAGGGTCACCAAACCCCAAAAATGTTAATCCTAATCTCTCTTCACAGATGCGGACAGACCTGCTGGGCTTTTCCAGCAATCTACTTTTGTAACTCCGTGCATAACTTGCACAAAAATCACCCAAGAATGACAAAGCAAAAATACATAGCCTGGCGTTCATTTCATTTTCAACTAATTGCACAATGACCAGCAAGAAAGATGCATTTTAACAGAAGCATGTATGAATCAGTTTAGTGTTTGTTTGTACAATTAGGGGTTAGGAACAGAACTCATCCCTTTATCACCTCAAGCCTACGCAATAAGATCACGGCAGATATCTGTGCTCAAAACCCCACATTCCTACCTATACCCAATAACCTGCGATTCCTCACCTAAAAAGAACCTACCCACCAAGATACTCAAAATGTACACACCTCCACTGCCTAAGGAAAAGTCACAAAACCTTCAGAAGGATTTCTCCCACCCCTCTGCTCCAAAAGCATGAACTAATTTTTAAAAAAGTGCCTCCCTGTTATGAACAGATCCAGAAGAGAAAGATCCACTTTCAAGACCTTGTACCCATCAATTGAACCAATTCTCACTCTAGACTGAGGAATACAAACTTAGCGTATTCTTGAAGGGGGAATTCTACTTACCTGGTAAGCCTCCTCTGAAACACTTCCAATGCATTTCCATCCTTCCTTCGAGACCAAAACTATATTCTGAGATGTGGTCTCACCAAATGTGCTGCATAGTTGAAGCCCAAGATCCCTTATGTTCAATTCCTTTTGCAATAAAGAGGATAGCATCCTACTAGTATCCTTAAATTGCTTGCTGTTCACCTTGAACCTTCTGTACCTCAATTCTGTAATGTTAACCATATATTCTGCTTTTTAACTCCACCCAAAAAGTACTTCATATTTATTCAATCGCTAAAAGCGTGGGCAGTGTCATTCCCTAGCCGTTAGAATCAAAAGGTAATTTTTGAAGTGAAGTGACAAATGGTCAGCTTTTTATAAACAGCTTTCTCACTGCCGTGACAGACATCACAAGCTTAAGCAACTGAATTGTTCTGGATTTGGGATTGATCACAACTTCAGTACACTACAGGAACATCAGCTGTAAGAGTGTCATATCCTCTGCAGCCTCATAGGCTTATTGAGCAGGTGTAGTCCTGACTTCAGATTTGAAGGCCTTGCGGGTACACAATGGAATTGATGGTAAAAACATGCATGTTGGCACTCTTGGTCATGGCTGTTACATCCCAACAGCAATTGAATCATGCTTGCAATATTCTTTGGCTTGCCATTGGTAATCTGTGAAGTGTAAATTAGATTGATTACCTACAGCCCTTTGGCCCAACAAGTTCACACCTTGAAACATCCCACCCAGACCCATCCCCCTATAACCCGCACCCCCCTGAACACTATGGGCAATTTAGCATGGCCAATTCACATAGCCTGCACATCTTTGGACTGTGGGAGGAAACTGGAGCACCCGGAGGAAACCCACACAGACACGGGGAGAGAATGTGCAAACTCCACACAGACAGTCGCCCGAGGCTGGAATCGAACCAGGGTCCCTGGCGCTGTGAGGCTGCAGTGCTAACCACTGAGCCACCGTGCCGCCCCAAGTGTAGTAGGATGAATCACTAAGCTGACTAATCGTTTGAACAAAATCAACTCTTTACTGTGAACAAAGTCTCCGTTCACCATCTTTGAGGTTGACAGTCAGTCACTAGCCTGGCAAGTACACACTTCCTGATCACTGAGCAAGTCCATCATCTACAGGAAGCTCAACTGGATCGAGAAATCTGCAGATACCATCGGGTATACAGCTGAGACATTACAGGTCTCATTCCACTTGAAGATGTTTCTGCATCACAGACCGTCCAATGGACAGAATGTTAGTGCATTCCAGAAGCCCAGTTTGGCAGATTCAAACAGATGGAGCATTCTCCCCTCCCCCCCCCCCACCCAAAAAAAAGTGTAGAAATCTGAAACAGAAACTGAAGAAACTCAAGTCTGGCAGCAAATTGCTGGAGAAATGCCCCACAATAAATTTTCAACAAGGGGAAATCAGCAAGTTGCAGTGAAGGCCTTTTCAAGGTACACAGGAGCTGAAGTCAAGTTAGCTGTAATCTTGTGGAATGATGGTGCAGGCTCAAAAAAAAGGGCCAAGTGATCTACTCCTGCACCTAATTATGTTTCTAAGTCTACACCAGACACATGTTCCAACACCACCTGAAGGTGAATGAGCCTGCATGAAGCAATGTGCGCTGTCAACATTCATCATCAACTCACCCCAGGTGTGTAGAGGTTGCAGATGTACTAACGCTACTGGACAAACATGCACAGAGGGGAAATGGACAACGGCATTTGGGACATTATCTCCAGACCTGCATTTTGGCAGCGTACAACAGCACTCAAAACACTGAAGGAAGCAAATATTCAAACATTTGGACGTCGCACCAAACGATCCAAAATAGAACACTTAAACCATAGAATCCCTACAGTGCGAAAACAGGCCCTTCAGCTCAATAAGTCCACACTGACCCTCAGAGCATCCCACCCAGACCCATCCCAGAACACAAAGCAATTTAGCATGGCCAATCCACCTTTGGACTGTGGGAGGAAACCAGAGCACCCAGAGGAAACCCACACAGACTTGGGGAGAATGTGCAAACTCCACACAGACAGTCGCCAGGGGAACCCGGGTCCCTGGCATTGTAAGGCAACGGTGCTAACCACTGAGCCCTTGTGCGTGATCCAGAGTTGTTGCAAATGTTGCTGAACTTTGTGCAGTGCGCATCCTTACTTCTGAACTCAATTAAAAAGGCAAAGTCACTGATGGAAATTGATTGGGCAGTGCCATGCAACAGTGGACTGTTCTCCTCAGGGTAACAGCAGGATTTCATTCCAGAAGGATTGTGCAGTGGTCAACCCACAAAATGGGATCAATTTTGAATAAAAATCTGCCAATTGGAGACTGCGGGTCATTAGCAACAGGAAGAATGCATACAACCACCATCCGAAAATCCCATGGTCCAATAGATCCTCCAATGTACTGTTACCATGATGCCTGGAGACCAACACCGGTTGAAAGAAGAATGCAGAAGAGGATCCAGGATCAGCAGACAGACATACTTGATGAGGTATTCTGATTTACCTCACCAGACTGATATATGAATATATCAGCAAAATCCCAAAACAGAACTAATTGGATGCTACAATGGGACGACACTACCATGAACACAGATCACTGAATTCAAAGAGTGAGTGGTCATCTTCATGAATTTGAAAATTGGTAACCTACTGACGACAGATCCAGGCAAAAATGCAAGGACAGCTCCACATTTCAGCCGCTGCCTTTAAGGGTAAAACTACAACTTTCCAAACACAGAGAGGCTGAAGTATAATATTTGCAAACACAGGCAATTTCATGTGTAGTCTTCATTTGTTTCAACACAGATTATTGGAAAAACGCTTATTGTCTTTGCATTTATTGGTCTCATCTGGTAGTATTACGCTCCATCTAAAAAGTCATTTTAATTCCCAGAAGTTAACAGGAAATGTACATTTAGCTTCTTGCAATATTGAAATGACAACTTAGCCCGGAAATCAATATAATCTTTAGACAAATTTAAACAGTTGATATCAATTTTAGATAACTTCCCAACAGTTGTATTAAATATTGCATTGGAAGGCATCAGTGTTCATGACTGACAGTCGAGTTACTGCGCATTTAAACAGGTTTTAAAAAGACAATGTACGTACACTAAGCATTTCAATCCCTTCAAACCAACTAGAAACCCATCACCCTGCCCATATCAGTCATTAAACATCAGCAAATGTGTGCACAGAACCTACAACTGAAGGAGAGCATGGATGGGCAGAACTGTACAGTCTGGGAGACACAGTATCACCTCTCAGTAAGTCAGAGTGAAAACTGGAATGGATAGGAACTTGTTATAATTTAAAAAAAACAGGGAATGTTAACACAAAAGATTACAGCTCCACATTTCTTGCTTTGTATGTTATTTCAGGCACCTTCAAATCCCCCACAAAACCAAAACAGTTGCTAGTGCACAGTCCTTGCACCATCTCAGACTTGGAATTATAATTTCTATTATATAATGAATAACAAACCCAGTGAATAAATTGCATGCAGTCACTTCCTCTGCGGGCCGGGGGAGTTACACTGGTGAGTGGATTATCAGAAGATCACAAGTTTAAAATATTGCACAAAAGTTTGCAATTGACTCATCCACAGGCAATGGATATGGTCCATTCTACCACAAAAGTTACAGTAGCATTGAGAGTCATTTTCCCTATTTAAAAAGTAGTTGATGAGCACCACAGGAACAGCATTAGAACGGCAAGTCCGGTTCAAAAATTGTGCAAGAAATCTGCAGCTTCATGGAACCTTGGAGAATCATAAACAACTGCAAAAAAGCTATTTAACATTCTGTCTTTTATAATCCAGTTTCACATTCTAGAAGGATCAGCAACTTACATCTCAAATCTTGCAGTCCTTGTACAAGCAAAAACAACCACACTCTTAATACTTTAAGTACTTAACACCAAGCAAAGTAAGCAAAAAAATACAATTGCACCTTTTCTTAAACTACCATATGGGCTATAATCAGCATTTCCAAAACACAACTGAACTAACATTAAGTTATAATACAGATTACAATTTTAATTGCACAAAAATCCTTGATGCATAAATATTCTTCATTACACCAGTACAAAAATACTTGTACTCAATATCATTCAAAATACTTTTAACAGGAACAGCTGATATTTGGCAAGACGGTTTTCTCCAGAAGAAACAAGTTAACAAGATAAGGGCACTAAACAAAAGAAAAAAGGCTGTGGCAACATCAAAAGTAAACTGGTGGACATCCTGAAACGTCAGGCTGGAAGATCCCTCCAAAAAATAAAAGCAAAAACCTCCGGTGATGAAAGCTTCCTCCCGAAAGAGCATCTCTAGCCAGGAACTGCTTAATTCTACTTTGCCAAACCATCCTCGCACCAGGTCTATAGAAAAAGGGACCGGGGGGGGGAGGGGGGGGTAGAGAAGGGTCAAACATGAAGACCCGATGGGTGCGTTTGCAAAATAAAAAAGGTTTTAAAAAGAAAATACATTAGATATGGTGTGCCATTGCACTTCACCAGTTCCATTAATGTCAACCTTTTAATTTTGTAGCTTCACAGCAGGGGTGCCATTTTTTGTTGGTCCTTGCATCAGATGGATCAGACTGCCAGGTTATAGGTCCTCCCACATGGAAAAAAAACACATGTTCACCAGTCAAGTTCTTAAATCCACAGTCCTTAGGTGACCACTCCACCCCCTCCAAGTTGAGTGGAAATGAGCCAGTTATCCAAAATCTCCTTCAGCAAACTTGAACCTGAAAACAAAAATCCAGTCTGTCCTTGCACATCACTCCATGGAGAAATCTGAATTCTTGGATAAGGGCAGTCTGGAAAGAGGAAGGCACAAACCCCGTTTAAAACATTTGATAACATGTTGAGCTCTGCAAAACATTTCAAAAAGGTAAATACTTACCTCTCAATTGTTTCGTACATTTCTGGAAGTCTACAACAGCCTCAAAAATCAATAAGTTGCAAGTGCATAGTCCCAGCATCATCTCAGACTTGGAACTATAATTTCTACTCCTTTTAGGTTGGGGGGGGGGGGGGGGTGTCTGTCAGGCAGGCAGGGAAGGTCATCTCTGGTCATTGCAATCCAAAATCTCATACTGACGTTCTGGAGAACTAGGGTCGAGGCACACCATAGCAGATAGTGGGATTTGAATTTAATTTTTAAAAAAATCTGGAATTAAAAGCTAGCCTATGGATTATTCGCTCTTTAGTGCGGAAAAACCTGTCTGGCCTATCTGTGACTCCAGACCCACAGCAATGTGGTCAACTCTCAACTCCCCTTTAGACAATTAGGGATGGACAATAAAATGTTGACCTCACCAGTAACACCCACATCCTGTTAATAGATAATTATTTATGTTGAGAGATTGGAGAAGCTGGGGTTTGTCGTCCTCAGCGGAGACAGATGTCATCAGAAATGCCAAAGCAATTTACTCAAGTAAATAAGAGATTGTGTGTCAGGAAGGTCAGCAGCCACAGATTTAAAACAGTTGGCAGAACAGAAGTGAAATCTGGATTTTTAAAAAGTAAAAACAGGAATGTTAATAGTTACAATTCATTGCCCTTCAATAGTGGGGGAAGTAGATACACAGGGAGAGAGCGCGAGCACGAGAGGGAGACTTGAGGGCTATTAGGAAAGGGACTAATTGAACAGCTTTTTCCAGCTAACCTATAGGGAATATTACTGGATAAACGGTCTGTATTATTAATTCATTATTATTTGAAAATAAGTGATGAATGTCTAGACGGCCTACTATTAGTGCAGCGTGAAATTAAAGCATTCCAGAATACAAAACATTGCACAAAACGCGACTTGGACAAATTCCAGAAGTACTTGGTTGAGAGAATTATTTCTGGAACTTTTCATATACAACTGCTTTTTGTAATGTTGCAAGGAACATTTTTCTAGTTCTTAAAATCATGGAGATCAAATTTCCTTTCTCTTTAAAATCTATTGTTCCTGGGGAGGTGGGTAGGCCTGGCAAGGCCAGCATTTATTACCCTCAAACGTATAGGACTTGCTAGGCCATTCCTGAGGGTAGTTGATTCAAAGGTTACACACGGAACACTGATAAATGAAGGGCCTGCTAGTGCGATCGAGACACAGAAATTGCTTAGGTCACTTTTGGAATACTGCATTCAGTTCTGGCTTCCCTGCTTATAGGAAAGCTGTGGAACTTGAAAAGGTTCAGAAAAGATTTACAAGGATGCTGCTGTAGTTGGAGGGCCTGAGCTACAGCGATGGGTTGAATAAGCTGAGATTATTTTCCCCTGGAGATTGTAAGGTCACTCCTCAGCCTCCAGAGGTTAAAATAATCGTGAGGGGCATGAATCAGAAATAGGCAAGGCTTTTGCCCCAGGTTAGGGGAGTCCAAAATTAGTGGGGATAGGTTTGAGGTGAGGGGGGGGGGGGGGGGCGGCGCAGGGGAAGATTTTAAAAAAGGGACACAACGGACAACAACTTTTTCCAGAGGGTGGTGGGTGCATGGAATGAGCTGCCACAGGAAGTTGAGGCGTTTGGTACAATTACAACAACATCCAAACAAACAAAAAACCAAGGTCTCTGGATGGGTCCATGAATAGGAAGAGAGTGTATCGAGGGATATGGGCCAAATGGGCCTGTACAAATTTGCATATCTGGTTGGCAGGGGAGGAGTTGGACCAAAAAGGCATTTCTGTACTGTACATCTGACAAAGGGCTTGATAGGTTCAGTGATTAAAAAAAGGTGACCAAAAATGCAACAGTTTGAGCTAGGATTTTCAAGACTCAGCAGGGAATTAAGATACTCCAAACAGATAAACATTTCCACACCAACCTCTACACAAATTTGAGCAACTAGGAGAAAGACAAAAAAAGGCAAGAACAGTAGAAGCAATGCAGACTGATGCAATTAGCAACCAAAAAGGTACTTACTAAATACTTAACAGAACTGACGAGATTTCCATCCTTGTGGAGATGCTTCGGATGGAGGATACCAGCGCATCTGAAATGAACGACAAAACGAAAACAAAACATTGTGGTTGTAAGACAGATTTAAGGTAGATGACTATTCCAGTTGCCAAAGTCACTTTTCAATGCACAAGTTAAAATGCCTTCCGCATTGCTGATGACAGCATTCAGCTACCAAGTGAAGTCTCCATTTCAGTTTTAGGCTGATCCAAAAAGCATTTCCCAGATTTGAAACAGCAGGTAAGCTGTGGGTACCAGTGAGCTCCACTGCATGCTGGTGCTAAATTCATCAAGACAGACACGACCTTCAAAATGACAAGAGCCACCCTTGTCTGAAAAAAAATAAGTTTGCTGGCTTTGTAACCAATACTCAGCTTGGTCTGCTTTTCTGGCATCGTGGAGAACTTTACATAACAAAAAGAACAAAGCCTCCAGTGGTAATGTTAAATTATTGTCAAGAACATTGACTGCTAACATCACATACCTCAGAGGCTATTGGTACATACAGGTAACTGATGTGGATTCTGATTTTGGGAGGCATTGGTAAATTGTAGATTTAGTTAAAGAGTCACAAGACATCCAACTACAAGCACTAGCTTGCTTTGGAACCAAGCTGATCAATGCATTCTAGTTCAGTGTGCTTTTATAGCCTCTACTGAAACAGTTGACATTTTATCCATCCCTATTACATTCGATCCACATTCAAAATTTACTAGCGATCTCTAGATTAGCACATAAATCATTAAAGAGAACGTTTATACATTGTAGCCAACTCTGCTCTCAAGTCTTTTAAAATGCTAAAGAGGAGGCTGGAGAGGAGAATAATGCTGTAATATGCAATTGTTCCCACACTTACTCTTCTTGAATTGAAGTCAATTCAAACCATAAACATTGCCTGCTGGTACTGTAGGGCCAAGATCTGGTTTGCAGGGCTGCTCTGCAGCTACAAGCTCAACAACAATGAATTATGGGCTTTAAAACTAAAAAGGGACAGTGATTTCCTGTCCCAGGGATAAGTTGAAAGCAGCATGGGCTCACAGTACAAACTTGGCGAAGTATTTCAAACAAGTTGGACTCAAGCTGCCCACGAATATGCAAGAGGAAAAAAAAAGTCATTTAGTGCAATCCAAGCTCCACAGTTATGCAGATTACACCACAAAACCCTTCAAATTAAAAAACTGAGACGTTCTATTCTTGACACTTAGACAACCTCAAAATTTAGGAGGGGAAATCCAAGGGCACCACACATTGGGAGTCTAAAGCCTGGCACCAAGCAAATTTCCGAAGTAACAAAGCTGGGAGTCTGTGCTGCAGGAGCACTCTACTTTGAACTGAGTCAATATTTGCTCAGTGCCAGGTTAGGTCTCTAGCACGTCAGTCCTCTAGCCACGTGGCCTTGACATCAAGCAACTGGTGATGCACAATTCTGATGCAAATCCCATTACTTTACACCTTGTGCAATGTTGGATCATGTCAGCAGCAGTGATACACTCTGCATTCACTGATATTGAGCAGAGGGGGCTCAGGCTAAACATTAATCCAATGTTGCAGTGCTCAACATAGGCCTTACTGCAATATTGGATTAGCATTGGGTGATTTGAACCCCTCTGCTCAAAGAGTCTGATGAGAATGTGGGCTAACCTCTCATTCCAGAATTTAAAAACTTAAAGTATGGGGCCTCCACTCAATTCATGCATATTTATGCATGACCATTTCATTTAAAAATGGCTGGATTTAACATGAAATGTGACTGTCAGACATTTTTAATCAATGTCACCAGATTTATCCTGGCACCAAACAAAATTCTGAATGTAAAAGGAAAGGGCGGGGGGGGTGGTGGTTGCAGGAGTGGGACAAGAGGGAGAGAGAGAGAGAAGCAATTTGATGAATTGAACATTGAAATGAATCAAAAATTGGAAAAATCATTTTTGCAAAGTTAACAGCACCCTATTTCAGGTTGTTGGTTGCAAAAACATGCTCTTCTCTGGGGTGGGGTATTGTTAAGCCAAAAAAGAGAGAGGGACCAATTAATTTAGGTTTGCAAATGAAAAAAAGACAGCACATGTCCAGGTCTGTTCAGAATGGAACAGAGCAAGAACTGGAGGCTTCAGACAACAGAATTAGTTAGAAAAGGCAAAGAAATCAAATTCCAATATCTACAGAGGTCATCTGCATTTGGGCCATAAAATGGCAGTGTTGTTAAACCTCCTTTTAAAAAAAAAAGAGAGAAGCAGGGGTCAAGCTTTGATGACTGGTGAACTTTTACTTCAAACTCCCATGTGTTCTGGATTCATATTTGACTGCAGTGTCAATGCTGGAGGCCAGTACAACTCTACAATCATGGCTGCAGCAAATTGACTAATCCAAGTTTCATCAACAGTAAATGTGGAGAGGTAAAGAGATCCAAATAGTCAGGCATTAAATATCAAAAGCACCAGAGGGGAGATGCAAACTCCATTCAAGTCAGAATCTAGGAGACCAAAACTTGAGGGCATCAGT
The DNA here is from genome assembly GCF_030684315.1 of Stegostoma tigrinum. Classification (NCBI taxonomy): domain Eukaryota; kingdom Metazoa; phylum Chordata; class Chondrichthyes; order Orectolobiformes; family Stegostomatidae; genus Stegostoma; species Stegostoma tigrinum. The sequence continues at coordinate 10,537,893 of NC_081389.1, read as the reverse complement.
TTTAAGGTGAGAGAGGAATGATTTGACAGGGACCAGAGGATCAATTTTCTCCCCCGCCCCCCCACAGAGAGGGTGGTGCATACATGGAACAAGCTGCCAAAGGAAGTGTTAGATAGAGGTGGGTACAATTACAACATCCAGAAGACATTTGGGCAGGCACATGGATAGGCAAGTTTTAGGAGGGATATTGGTCAAACACAGGCAAAAATTGGACTGGTTCAGTTCAGAAGACCCTGGTCAGCATGCACAAAGTTGGGTTGAAGGGCCTGATCCGTGCTGTCTCTCTATAACACTGCCTGAAAAAGCGCATTATGAAAAGAGATTTAAATAACTTTCTAAATGGAATTGCATCTATTACTTGTTAACAAAAGGCAATATCCATGAAAGGCCATGGGGACGAGCCAGAGAATGGGTCTAATGAGTAGGTTACACAACAGAGGGCCGATTGGCTAAACTGTCTCATTTCAATGCTTTATGACTTAAGTTTGCTTCATTAGTTCAGTTTATTTTAAATTACATAATTATATTCCAAATTGTGCAAGTATTGTGGCTTCTAACATCTGAAAAATTCTCAAAATAAAAACTATTTAGCAAAGGTCATTTCAAATGACGAGAACTGTACGTTGAGGCTTTGGCTTTGTTTGGAAGCAGGGGGAGAAAAAAGAAAATACTGAAGCCAGAGAGATGGAGACAATAAAACAGCACTGGGATGTGAGCTGCCACTTTTGAGGGGAATTGTATCAGGAAGGAACTGCTCTGATTTCACCCAAATCAGAGGAAGCATTGTCCCTGGAGGACTCTGCTTTCAGGAAGTCTGCTACAATGCACAATGAAATAAAAAGCCACACATCCAAATCCACTAATGGCAAAGCTATGTAGCATTGTAGAGAGTGTCGATGGAGGCAGAAGACGATTGAGGTCTTGATCTAATGGCTGGGCAAAACTTGCAAATAGATTCCATTGTAAGCAATGAGGGTTCAACTGTTTTTGAACAGGGAGAAGATTGACCAGAGTGTTTTCTAAATGGTAGAAGTGAATTCAAATCTAAGAGACCCACATGCATACATTAAACAATGGACAGATACAGAGGATAAAACGGAGGGAGAAAAGCTAATGCAATCTTGGCATTCATGTCTACAGGACTAGAATTCTAGGGCTAAAATCATTTTTCATTAAGGCAATGTCCTCTTTAGGCCATTGTTTGAATACAAGGGTATAGTTTTTGTTAAGTAGTAGACCAAGGAGATAGCCTAGACCCTAACTTTCATCATATTTAAAAAGGCAAGTGTAAGGTGCTGAGTTCCATGAGTGATTCGATTGGTCTAACTACCAGGCTTTAAACAATACACACTATCCTTGACTCTCACAGTTAAAATATAAACAATATTGGCACAACTTTAACTATTCAAATACTTATTATTTAACTACTACTTATCAATTGCTCCAATATAGCAAAGGCAAATTCAGCAAAGAAAAAACTATCCTCATTTGCTATCTCCTCCTAGAAGGGGAAACCGGAAAAGAACAAATCTAGCAGCTTCAACTCCAAAATGCCCAACTAAAAGTCTAACACACACTCTGGGTCTCAGACCCTGACTTCACTCACACTCACTTGTCTAATTTAAAAACCACTCAAAACCATATACTCTGCTTTCCATGGAGCAGACACCTCAGCATAGGTTGACAAGACCCTTTAAGAGGAACAGGATAGAAATCCCTCAAAAGGCACATATCACCACATCTTGGATACTACATCTCGGCAAGAATACACTGGAGTTGGATGAAATGCTGTGTTGACTTAGCAGAACCATCCCTGGCTCCGAGGTAAAACAGGAACATTTACTTTAACATGCCTGTTGAAGGCTAGTTTAAAGGTTAAGGAGCAATTTGATTGAGATATTAAAAAGGGAACTTAATGCAGCATTCTAGCAGCAAAATACTTTCGGCAATTTAACACACCCCAGTGGCCTACAACTTGGAGACAATCTTAAAATAACCAGCATGACTTTCAGGAATGGTCTAGCCCCATATCTCACTAAACCTCTCCCCTCCACTTACCTGTCCAAATGTCTTAAAATGTAATGGTACCCACCTTTAAGTCTTCCTCTGGCAGTTTGTTTCCTGTACACATCACCCTCTGCATGAAAAAGTTGCCCCTTGTATCCCTTTTAAATCTCTCCTGCTCACCTTAAACCTATGCCTTCTTGTTTGGGCCTCCCCTACCTTGAAGATAGGCTGTGTCATTCACCTTACCTATGCCCATGATTTTAAACTTCTAAGGTCATCTCAGCCCCCTATGCTCCAGGGGAAAAAGGTCCCAGCCTATCTTGAATTCAACTTCCAGTCTCTAGCATCCTTTAAATAATTTTGTACCCTTTCCAGGTTAGTAACATTTCTACAGCAGGGGGGCAACCTGAATTGTATGCAGAGCTCCAAATACAGCCTTACCAATACAGCTGTAATAAGACAGCCCAACTCCTACAGTCAACGCTCTGATGAGGGAAAACATGCCAAATGCCGCCTTCACCACCCTGTTTACCTGTGACGCCACTTTGAAGGAGCATATGTACTGGAACCCCTAGGTTTCAGCTCTCACAACAGTCCCCAGGGTCCACCATTACTGTGCACGTCCCACTCCAGCTTGTTTTACCAACTGCAACAATTGGCCTAGTTGATCAAGACCACATTATATTGTTAGATAACCTTAGTCATTATCCATTATACTACCTATTTTTGTGTAACCTGCAAACTAACAAACGCCTCTGTGGCACACCGCTGGCCAGAGGCCTCCAGGCTGAAAAACAATGCTTAACCATAATGGACAATGTTAAATCCAAACCCAAAAAGGGATGAGGGATATAGAATTGGCATTTAAGTTGCTAGGTCAGGCTATATTGGTGCAGGCTTGACAATAAAATGCGCTGTTCATGTCCAGACAAAGTGGTCTACTGAAATATCTTGCACAAGGAAATGCAATGCAGCAGAAAATGGAGTGGGGGTGGGGGTGGAGAAAGAGTTGGCACTGAAACGATGAAATGTTTGAGTATAATTATCCTCGTTCAAGCCATCTAGTTGACCATTAGGCAGGAACACATGACATGACATTGTACTGGCAAAGATCATATTGGTAACAATATAGAAATCAGTTCTATTTCCTCATACCTTTCATATTTGATTTGAAAATCAAAGCACACAAGTAGGTTATCACATTTGGTTTTGTATCTCAAATTCTTCACTAGACTTCACCAGCCAGATAAACTACCTCATTACGCTGCTCCAAAGAGAGTGAGGCTCTTCAGTATTTCCAGTCCTAAACTCCACCAGTAGAAGGCTTATCTAAGGTAAGTGGTCTAGATTCAGAGACCTCTCAAGTCCAATACACTCAAATAAAACTAACACTTGGTGGGGCACATTTACCACCTGACCCCTCAGGTGGGTTAAGGATTCCTATAGCACCATTTCCATTATGAGGTACAGGATGTTATTGCCCTACCCCCTCATAGGCAAGTCTGACATCAGTTTATTGATAATTAGTGTTCACCACCATTTAATCCTTCCCATACAAGGCAAGAGGACAACTTTCAGGCTTGGGCCAATGGTGATTCCCAGCCACTTATCTCCAAGAGAACACCTAAACATCTCCTTTTGACATTGAGTTCAGCAACAGGGTTCAATCAAAATTGCAAGAGGTTAGAAACCACATCAGCATTGGCTCTGCAGTACATTGGACACCTCAGTGGTCATAAGCAGCACTACACAAATACAAATCTTTTCTAGGCTTTACACAGTGAGGTGACATCTCTGGCATGGTCTCTATTTTGGAGCTTTTGAAACAAAATTCCAAGGCATGAAGGGCAACCAAGAACAAAACCACAAAGTGAAAATAGAACTGGTCTCTCAGGGGCAACAGAATCAAAACTTTGGAAGGTAGTTAACTGGAGGGAGTCAAGGTAAGTTGCCTAAAGGAGTTAGAATCAAATAGCTGGAATGCAATGCTGTTTGAGGTTACACATTTTAGAAAGGCTACACTGACCTTCAAAAGCAAAAAGTGCAACACAAGTTTACAAAAATAAATAAACTGGGATGCTAAACTTCAAGAGGAATTACACAAACTAGCAGAGCACACCCTGGAATTTAGGTGGGGCGATTTTGTTTTGAAGTAATGTAACAAGAACACAGCGGAAATGCTTTCTCTCCGTGACAGGGAGAGAAATACCCTCAAGGCATTTCAGGAGTGAAATTGGGAAAATTCCACACAGACAGCAGAAATTGAGAATCCTTCCGAGTGCGACAAGGTCCTCCCTGACATGTAGACAATGCAGTTTGAAAAACTCATTCCAATGGCAGTTAGTGTGCAGCTGTAAACGTAAACTTAAGGAACCACAGGTTACCTAAAACCAAGGAGATCTGTGTAGTTGGCCAGATGGAGCAGGGATACAGGGACACAGTCAGCAAGCAGGAGAGAGAGTTGGGATAAATGGGCCATTTTCAGGTTGGCAACTTAAAGAACACATCCTTGTGGTTTGTCTATGCTCAACAACTTACTGTCTGCGATTGAAGAAAGGGTCAGCATAGGAGGTTGTCAAATTTGGATCAGAAAATGAGGAAAACAAAAAGGACTCTGCAACAGGAGCATGAGTGGCCAACAATGAGACAGTTGGAGCATAATGTGGGAAAACCTAAACTAATCCAATTTGGCAACTTGTTTTCGAAAAGCAGAACGTTAAACAAGAGCAATTGCAGAATGCAAATCAAGAGCACGGTGACCAGAGTCAACCATCAAGTGAAGATGATGAAGAGAAGAGAATTGTGTGGGTCAGTCTGTGGCATTCTTCTTCTTCCTCCTCCTCCTCCTCCCCAGAACAGCAGTGGAGACTGCTCAAGGTCATGCTGCAATTTGGATCAACAAGGGAGTCAAGCAAGAGGGAGGAGCTGGCCTACAGCCGGATCAGCCTTAAAATCATATCAAAATGTCAGAACACAATAAGGGGAAATGGGCTCGATTCCTCTGTTCTTGAAACCAACTCTTCCCTTACTTCCATCAAAATGCAAAATTGTGGCCTTTCGCTGATGGAGGAATCTGGAACAACATCTGTGTCTCAAGATAAGGGGACACTTCATTTAGGCCTAGAGGAGGAGCAATTTCTTCACTCAACAGGCTGAGAATTTAGAGTACAGTAGAGTAGAATAGAGAATCCTCTACTCCCGAGGATGGCAGAGGTTTTATCATTGAATGAGTCTATGGTCTCAAAACATAGGAATATGGGGCAGTGGATAGGAATGTGAAGCTGAAGGTCACAATCAGAATCAACCATGAGCAGGTTTGCTCAGAGTTAGAGGGAAATACAAACACAAACTACAATCAGAGACCATTCAGCCCATTGATTCTGCTCTTCTATTCCATATAATCATGGCTGATCACTCAATTCTGTACCTTGTTCTCACTTACCCTTGCAAGAACTATATCTATTTCCTTCCTGAAAACAGAGTGTTTTGGTTTCAACTGCTGTAGCAGAGGATTCCACAAGCTCAACACAATGGGTAAAAAAAACACTTTAAAAAATGTCCTAACTGGCCCAATCCATGTCCTGGTTCTGGGTGGAGCAGTTATTGGCATCACCCTTTTTCCATTTATTGTCTAGTCCAGTTAGACTTTCATAGAATTCGGAGTTTCCCTCCTTTCTCTCTCTAAACTCTGGTGATTATTATCCAAACCGATCCAATCTGTCTTCATATGTCAGCCCTGCCAAGACATCACCAGAATTGTGCCCAGAGCTCCAAATGTGACCATACCAACATCTTGTTCTGGTATAACTCAATGCTCTGACCAATGAAGGCAAGCAGGCCAAATGCCTTCTTCACCACCCAGTCTCCTAGTGACACCACTTTCAGGGAGCTGGACACGTGCAGCCCCAGGTTTCTGTTTTGAGAACACTCATTGGGGCCCTACCATTGGCTGTGTAAGACAAACCAGGGCAGGATTCACCAAAAAGAGAGGGAATACCTCGCATTTATCTACATTAAGCTTCATCTACTAATGCTTGGCCCACTGGCCTAGTTGATCAAAACCCAGTTATACTCTTAGATAAGCTTCACCATAATCCCCTACACCACCTATTTTGGTATCCCTGCAAACTTACTAACCATGCCTCCTTTAGTCTCATCCAAATTGTTCATATTGGTTGCCTTCTAGTCCCATTTCTTATAGCTTGGACATCTTTGGAATAAAGTTTCTCATTTGCTCCATGAAAAAGAACTTTTGAATTTGAAACTCTCCATTTACACCCTTCTCTTCACTTCCTGTATTCACAAAAGAGGAGATCAACTCCAACTTCTCTTGGCTTATTCTAGGAAAACTCCACAATGCCCTCCAAATCCCAGACATTCTTCCTCAAGTGGCTTCCACGTGATCACTGCTCATCAACACACGCACATACACACACCTTTTGCTTCTGTAATCTTATGCCTTTTCCCAATGAAGCCAGGAATCTGATATGCATTTTTCCTCTTAAAGGGCTTCAACCTGGTCCACTACCTTCAGAGTTCAGCATAGGTACAACCTGATGTTTCAGCACTTTGGCCCTCGAAAATTTGGTGCAAGTCAGGGGGAGAAGGAGTTTCCATATTTTTGCAAATAGCAGCATAACCTCCAAGACCATTAGGTTATCAGCTTCCACAGGCTTGTAAAATGAGGTGGAACAAGGTACCAGATCAAAAGTACTATCATTACAATGTTTGAATCCTCGAAACACTGTCCTTTAATCTGCTGCTTTTAATTACCATGGCAACTGGTTTCAAGTTTGTTCTGGTGTCCTACTTAAAGTACCCCTTCACTTCAAAAAGTTTAGGGGGTCTCCTTGAAAGAGTGGGTCTCTGGAAACTGCCACGGTGAGGTTATTTTTATGAAAAGGTCTGAAGAAAAGTTACCACTATTTCTGCACCCACCCCCCCCCCCCCAATCTGACACCATTGAAAATGAAAGTTAGAGATATAGTAATACAAGATTCTCCTAAAAAAAGTTGTGCAAATATTCTACTGACTTAAGTGCGCACTTTAATCCAGCAGGAATTGGATCAGTCCATCCCTCTGCCCACTACTTGTAATCTTCAGTGACATCAGATTTCAATTCATGATCTTCTGCCATCTCTGGAAATTTGGCAGGTGGTGCCATTTTAGTTTCACATAGATCAAGAGCCAACAACATTTAATATTTCAAAGTCACTTTAACCCTGAAAGCTGTTCATGTGTCCAGTAGAGCTAAAATCAAATTAGGGAACCGTATCTGCACACTTCTCCAGAATTCACCAGGAATCTATCCAACCATGTTCCTGGCCAAGTAGGTTCCCAGCCAAAAGGGATACGCAGTCAGGATCTCTCCTATAGTGCTTCAAGCCGAACTGTTCCTTGAGCCACAGTGTTTCTTCCAGACCATCCAGTAAGTTCATAAGGCAATTAAATGGAAGTAAGTTGTAGTTTTTAAATATTTTGAGAGTCAGACTTCAGTCGAGGAAAGTCGTTGGAAGGAATTCTGAAAAGCAAGATTTAGATGCATTTGGAGATGCAAGGAATGATTAGAGATAGTCAACATGGTTATGTGCAAGGGAATTAGTGTCCCTCAAAAGAAAAACCCTAGCTTGAGCAAGTAACTAAGAAGATTGATGAGGTAGACATTATTTACTTGGGACTTCAGTAAAGCCTTTGACAAGGTTCCATATGGTAAACTAATTAGTAAAAAGTGAGATCACATGAGATGGAGGGTGAGCTTGCCAATTGGGTGCAAAGTTAGTTTAATGGTAGGAGACAGATGGTGGAGGGCTGTTTTTCCCGACTGGAGGCCTATGACCAGTGGTGCTCTACAGGAAATGGTGCTGGGTCTACCTATAAATGATTTAGATGAGAATATAGAAGACATGGTTAGCAGGTATGCAGATGACAGCAGGATCGGTGGCATAGTGCACAGCAGGTTATCTAAGGTTACAAAGATGTTGATCAATTGGGTCAATGGGCTGAGAAGTGACAGATGGAGTTTAATTCATTCATTAAATGTGAGGTTTGTAAGACCAAATGCAAGGGCAGGGCAGGACTTACACAATTAAAAGCAAGACCAAGGAGTTCAGGTACATAATTCCTTGGAGCTTGCATCACATGTAGGTAGGATGGTAAAGGCGATATTTCATTTAGCGTGCTTGCCTTCATTGTTCAGACCTTTGCCTACAGAAGTTAGGATGTCATATTCAGGTTGTACAGGACGTTGGTGAGGCCTCTTCTGGAATGCTATGTCCAGTTCTGGTCACTGTTTTAAGAAGGATAGTATTAAGACAGATGGGATTTAGAAGAAAGTTACCAGGATGTTGCCAGGAATGGAGAGAGGCTGGAACTTTTATGACTGAGTCATAGCTGGTTTAGGGGTGATCTTATAGTGGTTTCTATCCTTTATGATTTTATATTCAAGGTGAATAGCAGGTGTCTTCCTCCTCAGTTTTGGGCGGGGGAAGAAGGGGTTGGACTTCAAGACGGGTAATTTTTAAACTGGAGGAAAAAAATTAATAAAGACACAAAGGGCAACCTCTTTTTAAAAAAATAGAGTGGTTCATGTGTAGAATGAGCTGTCAGAGGAAGTGGTAGATGCAAGTACAGTTACATTTAAAGAGAAACATTTAAACAAGTTCATGAATAGGAAAGGTTTGGAGGGATATGGGCCAGGAGCAGGCTGGTGGGGCTAGTTTTGTTTGGGATTAATGGTCAGACCGAAGCGTCTGTTTCCATGCTGCATGACTAGGGTTATTAATCGAGTGCAGGAATGGGTCACAGCATCCACTGAAAATTGTCTGGTGGATAAATCCACTCCAGATTTTCAGAAGTTAAGATGTGCAGCCTTAACTAAAGACAGCCAAGATTGCAGCTAAAACAGGGCCATAATCTCACTACTCCAACATAAATGAGGCAGCTGGTTTAGAACACCAGAACTTCCTGTTACCCATGAGGGGGAATGGAAGGCAATTCTTACTCCTAGCCAACTCAAAACATCCTTCTCAAAAATCTCCAAACTGCTCATCACAAACTAAACATCGTGGTCCGGCAAAGTTCCGCAACAAGGAGCACACTTTCCCAGCTCTAAAGAGAGTCTCAAGAAGTTAAAACAACCAACAGTGGAAGCATTTCAAGCGATGAAACTGTCCAGACAAGACCCTCCAGTTGGACATTTACCCTAGACACATTTGAGCTGAGTAAAACTGAGTTGTGCGGAGGTGAACTTCAGATATTGTCACAGAAACTGTCGTGGGCCATTTAACTCTGGCTAGATACAGATCCAAAATGGATCAGCTTCACAATGACTGAGCAGAGAGAGGGGCCTGAAACAGATTACAATCTATACTTTACCTGTATGAAACAGTTTAGGTGGTGGCAGCAGCCAGGATAGAGGTGGTAGTGGTAGAGGAAAGGGCACCCTGTTTCTTACTACGGTTGGATGTCTTTCCTTCCTCCTGGCTTTCCTTCGAGAACTTACCTGTCCTGTACACACCTAGTGCTTAAATGCACTAAGATACACAATCCTGCAAAATTCAAAAAGTTGATAGCAAAGTACAAGGAGATTTAACAGGTAGGGATTATGAAGTGCCTATAAAAGAGAGAGAAGGGGTTAGAGGGCAAATTTGACCCTAGGACACAAATAGTGGAGGGCGGTAAAGCTGCCAAGTGGCAAAAGATCAAAAATCAAGAGCGTGCTAGAGGCTAGAATCAGTAGTATAGTCTCCGGTGTGTTGTAGAGCAGAATGGGATAATATTGAACAAGGGTTGTTACTGAGAGGGATTTGAAAAAAAAAATCCAAGTCAAAATGTTGCTGGAGGAGCAGCAAAAGGTGGAGGGGAATCTGAGTGAGCTATTATAGGGGTAGCAAAATTTAGAATCTGTTTAAAAGTCACAAGGCAGACTAGGCGAACGCAACCAGTGCAGTTCCTGAACAACACGATCTGAGCTGCAATAGCAGATAAAATTTGCACTTCTCAACAGCTGGAAAAAGATGTGCTGCTGCCAAGGAAGGATCAAGTGGTTGACACACGGTTATGTCAAGCAACCTTAACCAGAAAACATTTTCCATGAATGGGCTATGGGAACATGGTTGGGGACTTTTCATGGTGTACAAATCAGGTCAACATTGCCAGACATGAACCTGGATTGCAAAACCTCTAAAGAGCAGCCAGGCAACACTTTGCAAGTCGCTCTAATCTTCAGCCCAATTCTAGATTTGAAACTTTCTAAAGGAAATGTTATATTCACAAAATCACAATGAAAAAGGAAGCCATTCAAACCATTGCTCTAGCACCAATTCTAACCGTTCCAATCTCCTGCCTTCCCCCATCCCCAATATCCCTGCAAAACATTTCTATCCAAACCAAGAGTTTGGTTGTTTCTCTCTCCAATCGCAACCAAACCTACAGGTATTGTTTAAGACTTAGATTTCCAGAAACCACAGTATCTTCCTTGAATTAAATACTCTCTACCCTTGCCTCAAGCATGTCAACTTAATCATGATGATACATTATCAAACTGCCATAGTCTTACCATACCATAAGGCTGCTCTGATGACTGGTGATTTAATGCAATGTCCACCATTCCTCAGGGAAGGTGGTGTTGAGGAGAGTCCTTCATGGAAACCTGTTGATGGGAATTGAACCCCATGCTGTTGGCTTCACAAACAACCATCCAGCCAACTGCAATAGACCAAGCGCTACAAAGCATGTTCTGCAGCCGTGTACAGGTCCATTTTAGACAGACACTCCAGTTAGGCTAAGTCCAACAGTAACAAAACCTACACATTTACAAATATTTAGAAGTTGATTTCTTTCTATTAACGTACAGCAATATCAGCAGTGTGCATTATTCAGATAGCCTTGGGATTCTAAAGTGTCACCCCAGGCTGAATTTTGGTTCTTTTTGCCTCCCACAAGAAAAGGGAAAGCTTCAAAAGCAAAACACTGGTGATCAACCACACAGATTAAGCTGAATGTCAAGGGATCACACAGAGCATCAGTTCATCTCACATCTAACCTATAAGGAGCACCTCTCCCCCTCCAATGCTCAATACAAAAACAAGGATAGCTTACATCTGGAGCACCAAGTCAAAAACAACCCAGCAAGTGGCAAACCACAAAATAAAACTTCATAGCCTTCATTTAGTCAGCATTAACTGGAGTTCATGGTGTAGCCATTTTAACAAGCTCCAGACAAACGGTGATCCAGCTGACAACAGCGTCAGTTTTGGAGTTAAAGAAAGCCATCAAATCTGGAAGTTATCATTGCTACCTGCAAAAACAACCCTTTGTGGTTTCTAATTAAAGTTAACTAGGGGGAGCAGAACGGACTAAAGCAGCTCTACACCTCTTCAGGACTCAGCCTGCAACTTGCCATTCATTTGGGAGTGCTCCATTACAAAGAGGGGTTTGAGACACTGCACCAAGAATATTTTCAGTCAGATCCAATGCTTCAAGCTGGCAGCGGAATCCTCGTCAGCCAAGCTAGTTGAACACTCAAAAACAGTCCTGCCGATTTTAAAGTGTCCATTCTGGGCTCAAGTGCCACAGTTGACAGGAATGGATCAGATTAATCTCCACATTGTCCATTCTAGTGGACACAGCATTTAGAAACAACATGAAGGATTGATAGGAAAGGAAAAACTACACCGATCCCAACTGTAGATGTTCAAGACCAAAATATCAAACATTTGATATTTATGGGAATAATGAATAGGATCTTAATTTATTTTCACTTTGTGTCCTATTCTAGGCCAGAACCCTATCTACATGCACTTAGTAATAAATTTATTACTATCCACACACTTTTGGGTGATAAGGGTTGAATGAGTGTTTTGGTATATTCTCTACCATTACCTCAAAATCCAGTCTCTCGCCACATAAGAAGCTTCCTTAGGAGGCCAAGGAAATTCAATTTGTCCACAAAGACCACTACCAATGTTTATAGATACAGCACACAAAGCATCCTCTCTGGATGCATCACAGCTTGCTGCCTAGGGTGGATAGGCCTCTCCCACCCAGATTATAATCTCTTCCGACCTGTTCCATCAGGCAGAAGACACACAGAAGCTTAAGCACGTACACCAACAGATTCAAGTACACAGTTTCTTCCCTGCTGTTATTAGACTGCTGAATGGACCTCAAAAACTTTGCATTTAAAAAAGCTGACTTTGCTCTTTGTGTGCCTTCTCTGCAGCTGTAACATTGTTTTCTTTGCTCTGTTCTATTACCTTAATGCACTTTGTACAGTGTGATCTGCCTGTGCTGGACAAAAAACAAACTTTCCACTGTACTTAGGTACACATGGCAATAAAGCAAATCAAAAAGACATTTCTATCCTAGGACAAGCCAAACAGAGAGACGCACGAGAATTCCTAGAAGCATGGCATTCCAACCAGAACTCCATCAACAAACACTTTGATTTGGAGCCAATCTACCATCCCCTGAGAAAAAGAACAGGAAATGACATCACTAACCAAAGGAAACCTCAACAAATAAATAGAAAGCAGGACATAACACCAGCGCTTCATCAGAGGCTCACTGATGTTACCTAGAATGGTGACGAAACGTCCGAAAACTAACCATCCAGCTCAGCGAGCAAACTCACGTCCAGAAACTCAACCTGAGCTACAAATCTTCTCAAAGCATTTCCACAACTAGGTGACAGGAACTTGCGAGCTTTACAAAGTGTGAATAGTTTTTGAGCAAATTACTTATAAATACTGACAGGAAACTAGACTGCAAGTGGACTCAAAACAGTTAACACAAGAACCAATATGAAACTGTTCTCTCTCCCCCTTCACAACAACCCCTATTCAGACAGACACAGTCACTGACATCTGCACTTATGGCAGAAGTTCCAAGTTGGAACTCAAATTACACACTGCTTGGCATTCAAACCAAAAAAAGTCATGATTAAATGGAATGTCAGGTCAAGAAGTTATGGAATTAGCAAAGTCTAGCTGAATGCTTACAAACATTAATAAAATTTAGCTGCAGCAGCAAATACTTTGGAAAGGCAGCAACAATACAAACAAGGAAAGGGGAGAGGTATGTCAAACATGGATCTAGGATTGCAACAGAATCAGAATCCCGACAGTATGGGAGCAGGTCATTTGACCCAGAGTCCACAGCAACCTGAAAGACATCCAACCCAGACACACACCCACCCTCTCTCTCTGGAACCTTACATCTCCCATGACTAACCCATCCAGCCTGCAATTCCCTGGACACCATGTACAATTTAGCATGACCAATCCACCTCGACCTACACATCTTTGGACTGTGGGAGGAAAGCAGAGCACCTGGAGGAAATTGACACAGGCACAGGGAGAATAAGCAAATTCCACACATAGTCAGAGACTGGAATTGAACCCAAGTCCCTAGTACTGCAAGACAGCAGTGCTAGCTACTGAGCCACAGTATATTTAAAAGGTAGATTCAAATTATGGGAGTTCCAGGAATTCTGAAAAGCCGCCAAATCTTGGAGCTTGCTTTAGGTCATAAGGGTCACATGCACACATTTTCCTCTCTAACTACTTAGAAACTCGGATAGTAGGGAGAGACATACAAGGTCATGCAGACAAAGTGAAGCAGCGTCCTTGGCATTGTTTTGTGGACCTTACGTGAACGTGGCAGATCACACCCTTCAAAAAAATAAGGTGCTAAACTGTTTTTGTTTAAATATATAAGTTTATCAGCTCCAATGCAGAGTTGTCTAACCTGCAACATTAGCTCTCTCCATGGATGCTGCTTGACCTGCTGTGATCTCCAGCATGTCATCTTCAGTTCAGATTCCAGCATCTGTCGTAATTTTGTTCCTACATACAGTTGTATGCAGTGTATCTTGGAAAGCACATTAGAGCGCTAACACCATTTGTCTTTCAAATGGAGATTTACATGTTCAGGGATTTGAATCTTTGCTTGGCTAGCCTTTGACTTGTTTTCAGGCTGTTGTGCGCAGACCAAACATGAGTATCAGTGCACTAGAATGATTCTTAAAAGAAGTGGCTGAAGTTTAACATTGCATGGAACATGCACATCAGCAGATTTAAAATTAGTTTTGCTGTCCAAGAGAGATTGCAGTCAATTCATTCCAATCTCAACTACTCATCCAAAAACTTTTGCGCTAAATTGTGCCAACATTTCTGAGGTAGCTCTGATTCGCTCCAAGGTAGGTTTACAGAATAAGTTTTAAAAAAAAAGTTGAAAATATTTAGTAACCAAACTTAATATAGTTTTGCTTTTGAGAAGCAGGCAGGAAACAGCTTGGAAATGCTCATTATTTCCCCCATTTATCCCTTAAAAGATAAAGGAATGAGCGTGAATTACATTCCGATGCACTAGGACATTTCATTTATTTAGGAAAAAACCTACCTTAGTTTGTGCATCCGAACAGAGCAATTAGTTCCTAACGTAACACTGGAATAATGTTTGTATCCTTACTATTCGGAGGAAGAGGGCTACAATGTCTAGGCATTACCCTGTGGTATGTAACCTCTGTACAAGGGTCAATTTGGGGTGAATTTTTGCCATAGAGAAGCTGTTTTTAAAGTTAGGCTTTAACAAACAGGACAGAAAAGGGAACTAAAAAAAGTAGCTGTTGCCTGTCCTTCAAATAGAGCAACATACCGCTGCACACAAAAGTAAACAATTAAGTACAATACATTCACATTTAAAGAAAATCTAGGTTTTACTTACTGAATTCGTCTAATAATCCATTCTTGCTTGAAGTTATCCTGTACAACCACAAGCCTTTGACCCCTGAAAACAAGGTGTGCCTAATTCATTCTAGACTAGTTACAGCACCATTCACTGAGCCCTAGATCCAAAATGATAGTCGTGTGTGTGATCCATGCAAAAATCTGTCTCAACGCAGTAAGGATTGGCGATGCGGCAGTCGATTGGATAGGGCCTGTGTATTAGTAAGAAAACTGTGGCTGATCAGGTACAAAACAATGAAAATGAAAAAAAGGAGAGAGAAAAAGGAGTTGCCTCGTGAGCAGAACAAAGAAATAAATTGGCCTCAAAAGGAAGAAATCAGGACCTGTGCAGAGAGGTGCTGGGAGTGCTCGGTTGCTGACACAGCTACCGTTAGTTACCTGAGCGTGAAGTGCAGCAGCTGCTGCAGCAGCAGGATAGGTGAACGCAGTATGTGGAATGGCAGGGGTCAGTTCTGTTGTGTACAGTGGATAAGGAGCCCAGGCCTCTGGAGATGCAGGGATTAGTGCTGTTCCTGCGAGGTCATCTGAAACACAAAAAGAACAGAGTCGCACGTTTAGTCCAGTCAACCTTAAGGGAAGAAAGCCACAAAAAGTGCCAGCAACACATCAGAACTCTGGAGAGATGCAAAAAAAAATACACACGCAGAGTTCGAGCCCAGGCAGGTGGCTCTACTTGGTCAGAGATCCACGATGCAGGGGAAAGGCCCTGTGCCAGTCAAAAACAACGTAACAATTCTAATCCCAGAGAAAAGGTGGGAACTGATGCTGGAGAAATCAGAGATAACAGAATTTCTGAAGGAGGGTCCGGACCCAAAACGTCAGCTTTCCTGCTTGGCCTGCTGTGCTCATCCAGCTCTACGCCTCATTCTAATCCCATTTTGGCCCATACAGTTGGTGCCTTGCCATAAATGTGTAGTTTTTCCACCCCTGCACGCACCCCCCCCCACCATTCATTTGTGGAATAAGGGTGTCGTTGGCTAGGTCAGCATTTATTGAACAGCCCCAAAACACCCCCATTGGGCAATAAATGCTAGCTTAGCCAGCAACACCCTCATCCCACTAATGAGAATGGGAGATGTAAATAATTCTTCAATGATAAGGGTTTACCTCTCTACCGTCCTTAGGGGCACAGAGTTCCAGATTTTCACCACCCTCCGGTGAAAACATTTTGTTCTTGCATCTCCACTTAACCCATTGCTCGTCACTTGAGAACTAGCTTGACTTAGTATTTTGTTATAAACTTCCATAACGGGCAACGAGAGCACAACCTGTATATATGAGTTATTGGAAACCAGGTTTACATTTTTACATGGTATATTCTAGGGAGGAGAGACCCAAGATATAAATTGTCTCAACCCAAAAACCACCCAAGAGTGTGTTCTGGGTTTCCACCAGATGGAACTGTCCGAATTTTTAAAAATGGTTTCCATCATTTTGAATCCAGATGTTTTGGAACTAAATACAGAGAGAGAGATATCATGTGCAAGGTAAAGCAAGGCTTCAATACACCCAACAGCCTTTACAAAAGAGAATTTCAGTACAGGAATAGGCCTTCCAGGGCTGTGCCAATCATGCCCTTCCTTAAAAAACCTTCTGCCCTCATGTGGCCCCATATCCCTCTATGCCCTCCTATTCATGTAACCATCCAGAAAGCCTCTAAATGTCACCACCTGCCTGCTACCACCCACCTCTGGCAGTGCATTCCAGGCTCCTACCACACTCTGCAGTGAAAAACAACTTTCCTTGCTCATCTCCCTTAAAAACCTTTCACCTATTCCTCCTGAACTAGTGTCCCCTTGTAAATGAATCTTCAACCCTGGGAGAAATGCCTCTGACTATCTAGCCTATCTACGCCTCTCCGTTTTGTAGACCTCTATCAGGTCTCCTCTCAGCCGCTGTCTTTTCACTGAAAAGACTCCTAGCTTTTTTTAAAAACCTTTTCTCATAGCCAATGCCCTACAGGCCAGGCCACATTCTGATGAACCTTCTCTGCACTCTTTCCAAAGCTTACACATCATCCTTTGGCAACCAAAACAGCACACAATAAAACTTAAGTTTTGGTTGACGTTCAAGCCAAAGCTCACAAAAGGATGGACATATTTGAAAATGCAGGTTAATTCCAGTTTTCTTGAAAGTTCATCTTATTAATAACCAATCCTATATGCTCATGGTACTGTAGACACACAAACCAAGGGTAATTGGGGCCAGAACATTCACATTTAACATTTAGTTCACAGTTAACCCCATACTTATGGCCCGCACGTTCAAAGCAAAAACATCTTCTGTACATTGCTACCAAACTAATGCAAACAACTGATTAATATTAGTGTTCTGAAGGAGGGTCACTGGATTCAAACGTTGACTGCTTATCTCTCCACTGATGATGCCAGATCTGCTGAGCTTTTCCAGCAATTTCTGTTGTTTGTTTCCTCGATTTCCAGCACCCATCATTCTTTCACTTTTGTTAGAGTTTCTTCAGCGATTTGTAACAGATGAACATTCCCAAACCTCGGCTTAAAATAGTTCATCGGATTAGCATCATTCAAATTGACTTACTTAACACTTCTCAAAAATGCAACCATGTTTAGTTTTACCAACATGATTTTACAGGTTAAGACATCAGGTAAATTTTTCCTTAATGACTAAGCAAGCACCCATTCAGATGTGATGAAGCACAATCTTAGTATCAGTTGTCTCCATTAATTGCAACAGTTGGGAGATGTAGGAATATCAGGTTTGCAAATATTTTGCATTTGTGCCAATACAGTGTTAACTGGCTGTTAGCGTACCAGGTTTAAAGTTAGCTCCTTGGTTTGTAATTTCCTACAGTACATCCATCATTCACCAGAAATATCAGCAAGTGCTGTGTAAGAGTTTGCAGCCAACTTCAATTTTGAAAGCAGTTGAACACCAAAACGAAAGAAGACTTTTGCTCAGGGATCAGGACCTGGAAGTCCAATGCATGTCAAGGTCAGTCACCGAATAATAGTTCTTACAGTGCAGAGAGGGGGAGAGGGGGAGAGGGGGAGAGGGGGAGAGGGGGAGAGGGGGAGAGGGGGAGAGGGGGAGAGGGGGAGAGGGGGAGAGGGGGAGAGGGGGAGAGGGGGAGAGGGGGAGAGGGGGAGAGGGGGAGAGGGGGAGAGGGGGAGAGGGGGAGAGTCCATTTGGCCCATCGAGTCTGTGCCGAGTCTCCAAAAGAGATCCCCCGCACAGATGCGGTCCACTACCTAATCCCCATAACCCTGCATTTCCCATGGCTGACCCACCTAGCCTGCACATCCCTGGACACTATGGGCAATTTAGCACAGCCACATAACCTGCACAAGTGTGGGAGGAAACTAGAGCACTTGGAGGAAACCCATGCAGACATGGAGAGAACGCACAAATTCCACACAGTTGCTCCAGGGTGGAACTGAACCTACCCCAGCTCTGAGGCAGCAGTACTAACCACTGAGCCACCATGCTGCCCAAGTCTGGGGTTTGATGGAATTTGGGATGAGCAAGCCAAATTAGTGACAAGTGCACACACTTACCATTCAATGGTTTCTAGGCAGAATGGCAACAGGAGTGCCTCAGTCACAGAATGGCAGTGCCACACTCAGACATGGCAGCCATTGATGTAGCTAGGAGCGAGAGAGGACAAAATCGCCAGAAAGAGATTTGCTCTGTCATAGTAGGCTGAAAACTCAAGGGGTGGCTGCACCACTAGACAGTGCAAGCTAGGACTCTCTTGAGATAGTCAGAACTGCCGATGCTGGAGTCTAAGATAAGGTGGTGTGGAGCTGGAGGAACACTGCAGGCCAGGCAGCAGAGAAGCAGGAAAGCTGATGTTCCTGAAGGGTCCTGGCCCAAAATGTCAGCTTTCCTCCTCCTCCGATGCTGCCTGGTCTGCTGCGTTCCTCCAGCTCCACACCTTGTTGTTATTTATAGCTCGGACTATGATGGGTTTCCTGGCAGGATTAGCACTACAGACCATCACTGGGAGGACTCCCAGTCAGTCAATCAACACGTCCTTCTATAAATTGGGTATGAGGAGATGGAGGGAAAGCAATTGGTCATGACTTAATGGCGGGGCAGAAAATATTTGAGGGGCTGAATGGATTACCCTCGCCCCAGGGAGAAAGGAGGATTGCGATTGTTGCTACTGAAACTACAGGGATAACATCACTAGTCACTGCCATGACACTTGTGTAATGGTTTCATCCTCAGCACCCCAACATAAATTAAAATGATGAACATTCTGACATAAGGCAGACCTGGGTGCCTCACCTCACTGCATCACTAACTGCGCAAATGCCCATCGCAGGTCAGGCAGTGAGGGACAGAGTCAGTAAGATGAGGGTTGCAGTGAGGGTGGTCAGCTTGCTGGGGAGAGCACCAGCAAAAGGTGCACTAATTAGATTAGATTCCCTACAGTGTGGAAACAGGCCCTTTGGCCCAAGAAGTCCACACTCTGCCCCTTGGAGCATCCCACCTAGACCCACACACCCCGAACACTACGGGCAATTTTGCATGGCCGATCCACCTAGCCTGCACATCTTTGGACTGTGGGAGGAAACCAGAGCACCCGGAAGAAACCCACGCAGACACGGGGAGAATGTGCAAACTCCACACAGACAGTCGCCCGAGGTGGGAATCGAACCCAGGTCCCTGTGCTGTGTGAGGCTGCAGTGCTAACCACTGAGCCACCGTGCCGCCCTAATGTCGAGATCCAGTACAATATGGGTGCATTACAATCTCACCAATGGCACTGACTTGGTGTTCAAGTGCATTGGCAAAGATACACTTGGTCAGAAATCCAACCCAAAGTAAAACTTGCTGCCTGTACCCAGGTTCTTCAACAGGTTATTAATCCTAATCGAATAAGGGCAGCAAAACCGGTTTTTTTAAATTTAGAAGGGACAGGAAGAGGAAAAGTCAATCTGTTAAGTTTAATCCATTGCTGTCTAAATTAACCTCAGTCACAAGAAATCAAACATGCTGAACATGAAGACAAAATGGAACCCACCACTGGAGGGGTAATATTCTTTCCCATTGCCCATTAGGAAGGCTGATTAACTCAAATCTAGGAAGTAAAAAGAATAAATCACTTCAGGCCTAGCCAGGAGGGCTCTTCCATTCAGTTCTACATTGCTGTGCTATTTAATTGAACACAGGATGGCTGAACACATGAAAGCTGACACCCTATGGCAGTCACAAATGTGACCAGACTGGAACACGTACAATCAGTTCCTGTATGATTAGCCCCTGGTTCTTTAGCCAACAGAAGCTACATTATCCATATGCTTAAAGTGCAAAGTTGATATTTCTCATTGATCATTTAAAAACAATTCAGTTTTAACATTATTCTTGCTGCTTTAACCTAATTAGCAATTAGAGACTTACTTAAGAACAAGCGCAGAATTGCTGGAAGCACCCAAGATCGCAATTAGCAACAATCCATATGCAAAGAGAACCTGGCTTTAACTCCTGTTCTGCACGGTTAAAACATCTTCCCCATGGGAAATGCAATTTCTCTTAAAAGCAAGACTCTTGTCCTAATTACTTCAGTACATCTAGCTGGATGGGCACTTAGCATTGTATACAATTCTCGCTGGCTATACAGTCAACATTGTCTGGGGTCAGCAGCGCTTTGAACAACCAAGTGTTTTAGGAGAGAGGCAATGCTTTCTGGCAGAGGCTTGGGAAATAAATCATTATTGCACATGATTATAGCAGTATAGTTGGCCATTTCCACAATACAGATCATAAAATTAATGCTTTAACTCTCCCAAGAAACAATCTATCAAGTACACAGGCGGAATGCAGGTATCGTTACCAGTAAATCTAGGGAGGAATGCTTACACTTGACACCAAAATTGGAGGCGTACTGCGCAGCAAAGGCAGTTATGTCAAGAGTATAATTGGACCT
Organism: Stegostoma tigrinum; assembly: GCF_030684315.1. Lineage (NCBI taxonomy): Eukaryota > Metazoa > Chordata > Chondrichthyes > Orectolobiformes > Stegostomatidae > Stegostoma > Stegostoma tigrinum. The sequence goes on along the minus strand of NC_081389.1, from coordinate 10,517,226 downwards.
TGATCAGATGGAGTTCAATTTAGATAAATGCAACCTGCTGAATTTTGCAAAGGCAAATCAGGGCAGGACTTGTACACTTAATGGTAAGGTCCTGGGGAGTGTTGCTGAACAAAGGTGACCTTGGGGTTCAGGTTCGCAGTTCGTTGAACATGAAATCAGAATCACAGGATAGCGAAGGCAACATTTGGCCCTTCATTGGTCAGTGCACAGAGTGCAGGAGTTGGGAGGTCTTGTTGCGGTTGTACAGGACATTGGTTAGGTCAACATTGGAATACTGCATGCAACTCTGGTCTCCCATCTATGGGAAAGATGTAAAAAACTTCAAGGAATTCTGAAAAGATTTAAGGCTGTTACTCGGGTTGGATGGTTAGAGCTACAGGGATGGGATAGGCTGTGTAGGCTGGGCCCATTTTCCCTAGAGCATTGGTGACTGAGGAGCGATCTTATAAAGGTTTGTAAAATCATGCAGAACATGGATAGAGTGAGTAGCCAAGGTCTTTTCCCCTGGATAGGGGTGTCCAAAACTAGAGGGCAAAGGTTTAAAAGGGACCCTGGGGTGATGCATGCATGGAACGAGTTGCCAGAGGAAGTGGAGGAGGCTGGTACAATCACAGCCTTTAGAGGCGCATCTGGATGGGGTCCACAAATAGGAAGGGTTGAGGGACACAGGTCAAGTGCTGGCAAAAATGGGACGAGGTCAGTTCAGGATATCTGGTTTGCATCAAAGAGTTGGACCTGGCTGTACATCTTTAAGTGACATGGAATGAACAGGAATAAAGCTCCAAAGTGACATGTCCTGTGACAAAGGAGGTTTCCATTCAAGGGCTGTTGAACTGGTCAGATGACCAGTTCAAAGTCACACTTGCAGCTACTCCAGAGTGTATACACAGTGCTTGAGCAAAGGGCGAAGCTTCAGACAGAAGAATTGGAGGTTTGGGTGGGGAGGTGCAGGGTCGATGAGGGGAAAAGGAGGGGGGGTGGTGTGGAGGAGGGAGTTTTGAACTAAGAGCACCCAGTCCACCACAACAGAAGCGCACCTCTCAGCCACATGTGGGGTGGTACTGACTGGCCTTGGAGGAATCCGTGATCAGCGTCCCATCCTAGCGGCTGGAGGAAGCGTGGTGGTGGGACACAGCAGTGGGGACCTAAAAAAGGGTGGAAAAGAGATGAACGTGCCTTAAAATTTCCCTGCTGCGATACCAACAATTCGATGTAATGCATTACTGATTAATGCTGCACAAGTGGCTCTCTGCAATGCTTCAACTGAAATTGCAAAGGCATTACTCATGGTTTTGTTATTGGATTGCTCAATGCAAGTATTTAAACACAGACTGGAGAGTCACCTTGATGCCACACAAAGAGAGAGAGAGAGTGTTAGTACTTACAAGGGTCCCGGGCGATGAAGTGTGCTCCCAAGGCAGGGTGCATATTCGTGGGGTTAGGTGTAGCCATCAGCTTGCTTTTGGCCATCTTTGTGTTTGCCTTTGCAAATTCCAACCGGAGAGTTTGAGGATTTTCGGGATCAAATCGAATGCCCTACAGGAAGGGAACAAAGTACAGCATCTCACAAAACCTTCCAAACCCCAAAAGAGGAATTTAGCTGAAGACCAGAGTTTTACAGTTCAAACCCATGATCTGGAAGAGCCAATGTTGGACTGGGGTGGACAAAGACAAAAGACAGAGGTTAGACAGGATCAGGTAAGAGACCTTCAGGTTTATTTGAAATCACAGGCTGACATAGCGCTCAAATAGAGTTCAAATCCAGATCAGGAGTTGGAAAGTTAGCCACGTGCCTATCGAAGAGACAAAAAACAAATTCATTTTGCAAAAAGTTTAATCTTACCATAGATTATTCTTTTCTCAAAAAAAGTCAAATATTACTTGCAGCATTTCAGACAGCTCATTCTAAAAGCTGCTAAAGCAGGAAGTTAAATAGATTACTATTTAATTTGATGACTCAAGAGGTTTCAGAAGTTAAGTACCACATCGGTGCAGAGCCAGACCAGCCTTGGAAGCTGATGGGATATTCTAGCAACAGTTTTGCCAATTATCAAAGAAAGGAAAGTCCCACTCCCATTTAGATGAAATGACAGAGTTGCATTAAGTGAAACTAAATTGCATCTCAGCTCGTTTAAAAAGGTTTCTAAAAAGGAAAACACCAACAGCATCCAAAATGGATCACTTTGGCAACACAATTCAACATTCTTAAGTCTAATGAGAAAGGGACAGAGCAAATTCAAATAAAAAAAGAACACTTGTAATTCAAGCAAGTATCTTTTTCACCCACTTGAAATGAACAAACAAACAAACCAAGATAAAGTGTGGAGCTGGAGGAACACAACAGTCCAAACAGCATCTTAGGAGCACATTCTGGGCCTAGACCCCTCATCAGAAAAAAGGGGATGGGGAAAGAGGGTTCTGAAATAAATAGGGAGACAGGGAGAGACAGATCGAAGATGGATAGAGGAGAAGATAGGTGGAGAGGAGAGTATGGGTGGGGAGGTAAGGAGGGAATAGGTCAGTCCAGGGAGGACGGACAGGTCAAGGGGGCGCAACACAACTGCCTTCCACCACCTCAATTACACTACACATTTGGAATTTAGTATCCCATAGGATCAGATGCAGACCAAAATTCCTTGCCTCTCTGGGTATAGCCTTTCCTGGAGAAAGGTATTAGAGACACAGATGGATACAGGCAATTTGTCCTTCATCCCCATTTTGTCTTTCAGCATTCAGTCCGAGATGGAGAAGACTCAAGAAGACCACTTAGCAGGTTGCACAAGATTAGAGAATATTTCTGATCTAATGACAAACAGTGTAGCAATGTTTGCATGCAGCCTTGAAACACTGTAGCATGAAGAAACGTACTGCGACTTGGGAGGACACCCAAAAAGACAGTAGACAAAAAGGGTTGTTAGGTGCATGTTGCGCTAAACCTTTCACAGCTGACTGGCTGTTTCGGGATTATCGCAGAGAAAAGCACCTCAAAAGCAACCTTCAACTTTGAAGTGTCTGCAAAGTTGGCCACAGGAACGACTCATGATTCCCTTTATTGGCCTTTAGTTACCAGCCAGGAGGGAGGTTGGAACAGCAGCCCGATAGGATCAAGAGCCAAGTAACAGGGATTTGATTCTCAGAACTGCCAATTCATCTCCAAACAGCCTTTGGCTGACGAAATGTCCAGATGTGCTATGTAAGCATACAGGTACTTCCTCCCAATGAGGTTAGAAAAAGGATTCTATTGAATTTGTGGTGTATTAATTTACCTCATGTAGAATTCAATGGCAAAGGCTGTACATACAAAAGAACAGTAACAAACAGAAGTACAGCAGAGGAGCAGGAACGTCTGAGTCTTGACCCTTCACCAGGACAACCCAAAATGTTGACTTTCCTGTCTAAACTGCGCTTGTCCAACTCCACTTGTTATCGGCTCCAACTGCCAACACCTGCAGTCCTTACCATCTCCTGGTTGTAAGTAGAACACTGCTCCTCATCTGAATTTCCCACTTAGCCACATAGTTGCCTTGATACTACTTGTTCAGTTGTCAGAATGACGGCATTTGCTTAGTGCCTGGCTTTTTCACAAGAGTCCCTACCAACAACATCCTTTGCAGCAACAAGGAGTCAAGAACGGACGGCAAGGTTCTCAAAACAACACTTGCAGGCCCCAATCTCAACTGAGCAGCATCGCTCTACTAATGGGACAGAACAAAAAGCAACTGTTGTGGGTCATGATCAAATGAGGGGTTCTCTTACACTGAAGATACAAAAAAACTGCTTTGCCACAATTTAGAGATCAAGGGAAAAACTACTAAATTTACAAAAAATTCTAGAGAAATGAGGAGAGTCTGGCAAGATCCGCAGGGAAAGAAAATTTAGAGTCTAATAGACTCTTCTCTGGAAAGGCTTGGGCAAATGAAACAGTTGAAGGATACCTAGAACTACAGATAAAGGGGGTGTTAATAGTGGCAAAGGAGTGCTAGAGATGTAAAATAGGTGCAAATGATAGGATATGAGGAGGGGAAAAAATGGATCTGCTGAGAGCAGGGTCAGAGAGACAAACAAGGCACGGCCAAGGTGAGGGCTGTAATAGATTAGATGCCATGTCCTCAAGTTAACTCAAATTTTGATTTCTGTAAAATGTCTAAAGAAATGGCAAGCATACCAGGCCAAGGATCAAGACTAGATGCTACTGATATTCAGGGTCAGTCAGAATTAGGTTTCTTGATACTACAGTACTTTGTGCTTAAGTGTTTTTGGGTGGGCCATTATATAGGTAGGTGGGAATTACTGACCATATCCATCAAGATAACTTCCTTCATTAAAAACCTGAACTGGCCATTTATGTAAAACAGCAGAATATTCCATGATATTAACATCAGACACAAATGGAACTGGACATGCTCATAATCAATGTCTCGCCACAGTAACAAGATTAAAAAACCCAATGCATTGCTCATTCCTTCAGGGATGATTGGGAGCAGAAAGCCAGCTCAGAAGTTGAATTATGACAATGACGTCCCATTTCTGAAAAGGGACTGGTTCATCAATCGATTCGAGGAGAACCAGGGAGGTACCTCTTGGCCAGAAAGTAAACTGCGCAGCTATGCTGTCTATCACGCTGTAGCAGAGGAGAATAAGACAGTGTGCCCAAGTGATTTCAGTATACTCTAGGATCTAGGAGGATAGGGGCTTCAACATGGAATGTGGGAGTAAGATTAACGAAAAAATTCCCGTGAAGTTTCAGGTAGATTGCTGCAGCTTGCTTTGGGCATCTGATTGAAAGGAAGAATTTCAGAAACTGGGAGGTGGTGCACAGGAGATTTCCTAGAAAATAGTACCAAATATGAAAAGCTTCCATCAATGCCAATAAAGTGATAGAAGCTGAATCATTGTCCTTAGAATCTACCATGGTAGATTTGATAGAGGTTACAAAAAGTTAAAGCATTTAGATAATAAGAGTGCAAACTGTTTTCAGTGCATTGGATTACAGTCCAGATGTTATAAGTTTAAAAGAATCAGAAGAAGTGACCAAACTAGGAGAGAGAAAAAGACCACATAATGCCCCAGTTATGATCTGCACTGGAGCACATCGTGCCCCCCCCCCCCCCCCCCAAAAAGAATATGAAACAGATTCAATAAAGAGAAAATTGAATAAATACTTGAGATTAAAGCTTTAAAAAAAGATTGGACTGAAACTAATTGGAGAACTTTTCAAAACAAAAAAAAAAGTCATCACATACAGGATGGTCCCAACAGCTTCTTGTGCAGTATGATCTTCCCATTTGAAGATTCTCACACTAACTGGTTAATTCTAGTTCGAACAGTTACAATTTCAACAACGTAGATGATGTTGTCCAGCTTACCAGGGAGGTTGTCGCTGAATTTCCCTGTAACAGTCTGCACTGCAATTTATTTGCCACCCAGATCCTGGCAAGCAGCTAACAGGGCCTGGAGGAAATCATTCCACTTCCTTTGTCCATATATCAGCCCTAGTCAAAAGACTAATGCAGGCAGGAGCTGAACATGACAATCTGCTCAGTTCAACACCTGCAGGATCCTCAGGAGGCTATACTAAGTCTCAGGGTAACAGTAATTAGATTCACACCAGGCAGTCTGGATCATAAAGAAACCGAGGAACACTAGTGCAGAAATCAGCCAGAGGGATAAAAAGGCAATAGGGAGCAGGCAGGAGAGTGGAGTTAAGACCAGGATAAGATTAGCCATCATGTTAAATAGCAGAGCTGAACTGCCAACTCCCGCGCCCAATTCTCATGGACACTGTACATGACCCATTACTGTCAACCTAAGGGATTGTACAGCTATGCTCAAAGCCAGGGTTCAAATGACAGCTTCGGAGGAGATGGGATAACAGTCAGAGTCATACAGCACAGAAACAAACATTTCAGTCCAACTAATTCATACTAAACAATCCCAAACTAATCGGCCTGCTCCTGGCCCGTATCCCTCCAAACCGTTCCTATTCATACATCCATCCCAATGGATTTTAAACAATGTAATTGTACCCACATTCACCACTTCCTCAGGAAGTTCATTCCACACATGAAAACCCAGTGGAAATAAAAAACATTGCTTTTTTTTTTAAAGAAAATCTCTCATTGGTCACCTTAAAAACATGCCCCTGGTCTTGAAATTCCCCATTTTAATGGAAAGGGCATCTACCATCAACTCTACCTATACCCCTCATTATTTTAGAAATTTCTATTGGGTCGCCTTTCACCCTATTACGCTCCAGTGAAAGTGCCCAGCCTAGCCAGCCTTTGAGAATTCAAACCTTTCATTCCTGGGAACATTCTGGTAAATCTCTTCTGAACCCACTCCAGCTTGATATCTTTCCCATTACTGGGTAACTGGAACTGGGCGATATGCTGGAAGAGACCTCGCCAATGTCCTGTGCAACTTCAACACAACATCCTAATTTCTATACTCATAAGGACTGAGCATTGAAGGCAAGCATGCCAAACACCTTTTAACTACCCAGTCTGTGTGTGACGGAAACTTCAAAATAGAATTATGTTCTGGATGTGAGTTTGCTCGCTGAGCTGGAAGGTTAGTTTTCAGACATTTCGTCACCATTCTAGGTAACATCAGTGAGCCTCTGACAAAGCGCTGGTGTTATGTCCCGCTTTCTATTTATCTGGTTAGATATTATGAATTATGTACCTGTGCCCCTAGGTCTCTGTTCTACAACATTACCCAATACCTTACCAATAGTTGTACAAGCCCCGGCCTTTATTTGTTGCACCAAAAATGCAATACCTTGAATTTATCCAAACTGAACTCCATCTGCCATTTTTTAAGCCCACTGGCCTATTTGCTCAAGAACCCGCTAATCTTAAAAACAGCCTTCACTGTTGACAATGCCAATTTTGGTGTCTCCGTTAGCTTACTAATCATACCTTCTATATTCTCATCCAAATCCTTTACATGAAAGGCACAGAACCCAGAACGAATCCATGTGGAACACTGCTGGTCACAGGCCCCCAGTCGGAAAAGCGGCCCTCCACCATTACACCGTCTCCTGCTGTTAAACCAATTATGTAATGCAATTGGCAAGCTCACCCTGAATCCCATGTGACTTAACTTTACTAATTAGTCTACCATGCCTCGTCAAAGGCTTTACTAAAATCCAAATAAACTACTACTGCTCTGCCAGTCTTTTTGGTAACTTACTCAAAAATCGAGCGAGACACTATTTTCCTCCCAAAAAACCACGTCGACTATCACCAATCATTTTTTGCATCTCCCAAATGTTCATAGATCCTCTCAAATTTACACCCAACTGAAGTCAGACTCAGGTTCACAGTTCCCCAATTTCTTCTTACAACCTTAAAAACATACATTAGCCACCCTCCAGTCATAGCTACAGATGCAAATATTTTTGCAAGGGGTCTCACTCCTGCCTTGCTTCGCACAACATTCCAGGATACATTAGATCAGATCCCAAAGATTTGTACACCTTCATATTCTAAGGCCTCTGAAACTTCCTCCTCTTTAAAATGCAATCTATTTTTTAAAAAAAAAACCACCTTTATTTCTCTGCATTCTCAAATTATTTCTTTCCCCACAGTGAAAGCTGACATGAAATATTCATAGTATCGCTCCTATCCCCGGAGGTTCAAAGACAACTTCCTTGATCTTTAAGGAGCCCTACACCCCGCTCTGGCTACCCTCTTGGCCTTAATGCACTTGTAGAATCTAATTTAGATTATCTTTACCTTATCTGCCAACTCTGCCCCACCCTCTACTCCTTCCCGAGTTCTCCTAATGGATTTTAAAAAAGCATAAGGGTATTAAGAGATTCAATTGAACCAAGTGTCAATAACTATAAACAAAATTTTTCTTGACTAGAACCTCAATATCATTTTCATCCATTGTTCCTTAATCTTACCAATCTTACGCTTCACTGACAGGAACAAAGTGCCTCTGAACTCTCACACTCTTGGACACCTCCCACTTGTTAGACACCCTTTAGATTAGATTAGATTCCCTACAGTGTGGAAACAGGCCCTTTGGCCCAACAAGTCAACACCGCCCCTTGAAGCATCCCAACTAGACTCATGCCCCTATAACCCACACACCCCTGGACACTATGGGCAATTTAGCATGGCTGATCCACCTAGCCTGCACATCTTTGGACTGTGGGAGGAAACCCATGCAGACACGGGGAGAATGTGCAAACTCTGCACAGACGGTCGCCCGAGGCTGGAATCGAACCCAGGTCCCTGGCACCATGAAGCTGCAGTGCCAACCACTGAGCCACCATGCCACCCTTCTGCAAAAGGTCTACTCCAATCAACTTTTGAAAGTTGTCTCACCATTAAATTTGCCCCATTCCAATTAAGAACTTTAACTTTTATAGAAGGCCTTATCCTATTCCATAACCCTTATGACTGCTAGACCTAAATTGTTCCCACACTTTCAGTCACCTGCCCTACCTTATTGCCCAAAATGAGGATTTTGCTCTTTTTTTAAGTAGGAGCATCCACATATTGATAAAGAAAATGGAGCATATTTTTCAAATTCTTCACCATCTCAACCTTTAACACTATAATAGACCCAGTCAGTGTTTGGAAAATTAAAGCCCCCCACTATTACAACATTATGCTTACATATATCAGCGATGTCCCTACACACTTGTTTTTTCAATTTCTCACTATTGGTGAGGGGCACAATCCCAAAGTGATTTTTCTTTCCCCCCTTATTTGTAATTTCTACCATATATTTTCATTAGAGATTTTACAGGAATCTTCCCTCAACACAGCTGTAATGTATTCCTTAATCAAAAACACCACTCGCACCCCCCCAACCCCCTTTTCTACATTTTCCATTAGCATCTATAGCCGTGATGGACCAATCCCATATTCTTAAGCATGCTGAGCTCAGCCTGACCTGTAACACACCTTGCACTGAAATAAAGGCAATTTAGTTCTTTGGAGTAACTACATACTCCAATCATCATTCTTTTCTAATTGACATGATCCCCTCACATGGAGCCTACCCCAATCATTCCATTTACACTGCTGCTTAGAATTCCTCCACTCACTGCCTACTAACATCACCCTGGTTAAATATTGGTCCCCTTCCAAAAAGAATGGGACTATCCTAAACTGGGAAAGAAAAAGGCCTGTTCAAAAAAATCATCCAAATTTGTCCAAAAACCTGAATCCTTGAACAATATACCACCTTTTCAGCCACTGGATTTATTTCCTTTAACTTTTTGGTCATTCTGTCATTGGAGTTTGGCATTGGGAGTAAACCAGAAATTGCTACTTTTAAAAGAGTTTTATTTTTTAAAATTTCACCTAATCTCTTGCGTTCAATCTGCACCACTTAAATCTTTCCCCTAAAAATGGCATTTCTACCAATATGTACAATAATTTCTGGCTTCTCAATCTCTGAACAGGTTGATTTAGCAACAAAAAAAAGGCACATTTTATGAAGAGCAAGGATGGGACCAAGAGAAAGGAGAAACAAGATGGGCTGACTGGCCTGCTTCCACAACACACTCTCATGGCAGATTTGAAAAACCTCAAGACATTCCAGTGACACCGAGAAGTTACAATATTACTTGTGGGAAGTTAGTCGGTTGCCAGCAGCACTCCAAAAAAATAGAAAGCATGAAGAAAATACACATGGTCCCTTCCTTCTTGACTGGTGAATGAATCCATTGACGGGATGAAGCTTCAAGCTGTTCAGTACTTACATTTAATGCATTCTTCGCTGCTTCTGCTCCCGCTCTGCTGTCAAATGTAACAAAGCCAACTGGCTGGAAAGAAAAGCAAGAAGAGGAAACAAAAAGAGCGAGTCAGGTAACTTTCGTGCTAGAAATTTAAAATGCAAGTTACATGCCAATTACTTTTGGGTATTAAATGGTTTCCAGCTTTCTGTGAGCTGAAGTCCAAAATCAACTGGCCACTGTTCTCCCGACTCTACTCTGGCCCTCTTGTAGACTGCAAAACCTGAAGGCTAAAGTCAGCTTTTAATCTGTAGGCGTAATAATTGTTAGTCAGAGGTCAGAAGCCCTGTATCTGTCAAAGCTATGTTTACTTAAAAATCAGAAGTTAGTAGTTAAGTGTGTTGTTCCACGCAGTTGCAGGACGTGAAATTAGAATTTGCACAACCTCTTGCCTTCTTCTGCTTATACACAATTATTCTTCTACCTCCCTAACCCACTGGCTGTCTCCAAAAGAACGGAGGTGGGAGTTGGGGGGGGGGGGTGCGGGGGGAAGAAGGAGAGAGAAAAGGGTGGGGGGGGGGGGGGGAAAGAAGGAGGAGGAGAAGAGAGACCGCGAGCAAGAGATAAGGCACAGCCCAGGGCACCCACCTGAGGGGGGGGGGGGGGCGGGAAGCGAACACACTCTCCACAGATATGGCTAGCATTAGTGAGAATGTGCAGTCTTTCCCATTCACATTGCATTAAGTACATTAACTTGCACAAAAAGTGCAGTTTCGCACGAGATTTTAGAACCATTACATAAGCTAGTACCCAAAAAATTCTGACATGAGTTTATACCTGGGTGGACTGATGACTAGGATGGTTTCTGGGAGGAGTAACTCCCAGTCACAAGTACCAGGTTCAGGCTGAGCTTTCATGTAGCTAACCGTAAAATCTGTACTCACTCAAGTAAGCCCAAGTTTCACAACAGTACTTTACAAGCGAGTTATACAAATGCCTATGTAACAAACAAGATTTTTATTTTTAAAAAACAAGATTAGGTCTCTAAGCCAATGACATGGGCTTTCTTCCCTACATGGGATCAATAATGCAGGCCAATAAGCACAATTAGTGGCAGTGAATTTATCAAAACTGGTTCTTGTGGGCAAATTATAGTGAAAACCACCATAGGTCACCAGCACCCTAATCCAGGGACAGGCAGGCTTCAACTCATTTACCCTGGAAATTATACGAAACAGCTAGCGAATCAACTGCAGTTCATATCTTTGCCAGGCCAAAATCACTTGCCAATTTTTGCATCTTGTTTCTTTTCCTCTTCAACAGAAGTCAGTACAGAATCATTACAGGTATTTCTCCTATAACGCAATAGTTGGGTTCTTGGTGTGATCGCGCACTATAGGGAACTCGCTATTAAAAAAGTGCGATGGTAAGCTTAGAAAGTCTGTTATCCAAACAACGTCCACTATTCAAATAGTGTTACAGCCAGTTCACATTAACAAAAACACATTTTATAGCAGAAGTACCTGTATTTCATTTGATTTATTGTTGTTACATGTACCTAAATACAGTGAAAAGTTGTTTTGTGTGCAGTATAGGCAGTTAATACATATAAATGATCATAGGGTGATTGAACAGTGGGTGGAATACAAAAGTTACAGCTTTGCATCCTATCTATGGATTATTCTATTGAACGACAAAAAGAGTGAAAGAAATGAACGAAGCCAGTTTAAGAGCCTTGTAAATGGCTAAGGTCTCAGAAGCTAATTTCCGAAGACTTCCTGGAACGGAGAGCTCCAAACAGACTCTAAAGCCAGGATTAGTGTGTTTAGGCAAGTGCTTTTAAACATTTCCTGAAGTGAACTAACTTTTAAGCACTGGAGAAACATCAGTTTGCTCAGTGGCTATTCATTATTTGGAAAACTGAACCAAAACTTGACCGAAAGGTGAAGGCTTCTCAAACTCCCTTCCTACTGTACTATAGGCATAGAACATTATAGATTAAGGCAGCAACTCAGCTTTCAAGGCAAGAGATTTGAGCATCCTGCTGAATTGAAAGAGGAAGACAATGACTTTACCCCTATGATAGGGCCACTGGCCCGTCTCCTGTTGACCAGCCGAAAGCCTTGCACAAACTGTCCAAGAGCACACGAGTTGGGTCTTCCATTTTGATCAAACTCATTTCGTTTTTTTCCTCAGATTTGTTTTTCACCAAGTACGCAAAAGGACCCAAAAAGACAACAAGACATGTTGCTCTTATTGTACAGTCAGTAAGAGTCAGTAACATTCAGGGCTAGGAAAATAGCACAAAGCAAATTTCATTCAGTCCCTGCTGCCTGTATGACTGGCAGTGACTAAGTTCCGAGCTGATTGCTGGGAGATGCAAACCAAACAAACTCCCTTACTCAACAGTCAGAATGCTAGTCTTTAGCAGCATCTTGACTGAGCTCCAGTCTCAGAAGCTTACAGGCTGTATCTTAGATCCCTCACTTCATCAGTTCAGTCAGTATCTCAACTATCAGAACCCACTGACTGGTTCTTGTAACATTAGGTCCACACCATGGACTAATGAACGATAAGCGCAGGCCTCTCAGCTTAAGAGGTGGTTCCAACTAGAGGTTCAACGATATTGTCTAAAGAGCAGGGGTCCCCACACCAGCTTCCTTCCCCTACTTCAACAAGAGAGTGTTTTAACCAAAACATGATGTGACCACAATGTTAAAGGTGGTCATGGCTTCGAGATGGCCCAACAACCTGTAGAACTCAAATTTACAAGCAGTATCTGCTCAGAAGAACACATTTCCCATTCAATGTCCATCTATCAGGCACAAAAATCACAAATATGCTGCTATACTCCCCACCTGCCTGAATGACTGTAGCTCCAACACCATCACAGGCTCAATGCCATCATGGACAAAGCAGCCCAGTTGATTGGCAGCCTATGTAATGCCAATGCTCATGCCTTCACCACTGACTGAGCATGCTCCATCTACAAGATGCTCTGCAGCAACTCAAAGCTCCTTCAACATCTTCCAAATCACCTAGAAGGGAAAGGCTAGCTGTTGGTCAGCTACACCACCTTCAGCTTTGCCTCCAAACTATTCACCATCCTGACTTGGAACTATATCACCGGTCCTTCATTAATCACCGGGGCAAAAATCCTGGGGACTCCCTTCCTACAGCATTGGGGATGCACTGCAGGACATGGACGACACTAGTTCAAGGAACAAGTTCACCATGACTTAAGGGCAACCAGAGATGGACAAGAAACAAAACAGAACCGTAGTTGTCCAATATCGGAAACCAAAACCTGTTTGCTGGAGGAAGGGATAACAATAGGCCAGGCAGCAGAGGAGGAAAGTTGATGTTTTGGGTCGGGACCCTTTTTTTGGGGAAGGGTCCCGGCCCAAAACGTCAGCATTCCTGCTCCTCTGGCGCTGCCTGGCCTGCTGTGTTCCTCCAGCTCCACACACTTATCTCAGACTCCAGCATCGGCAGTTCTTGCTATTCCTGGAGGAAGTCAGGTTTGGCAGCATCTCTGGAGAGAGAACGTTTCAAGTCCAGCGATTACTTCAGGACTCTGGTCACTGGACTCAATTCTCTTTCTCCATATTGGCAATAACTGCTCATTTTTATTCACCGAGGTTTCAATTGCTAAAATGTTGATCTGAAATCTAGTTTGACTTGTTAAACAAGGTTTACACACTGGCATGCATCAATCTGGACAGAAGTCCCAGTATGAAGATTATGGTCTTATTCACAAATCCAGAGGTAAAATATGTTGGACAGACAACTGATTCGAGGCAAATAAGCTTGTCAGAACTGCAGTAGAGATCAGAGGTTTAAAGGTCTGAATGAGGGGGAAAGCAGAGACCAGGGGACAAACGTAGGTACCCTATATTTGGTGCGATGGCAGAGTAGGGCAGCAAGAGACTGAGACAAAAACAGAAGTTGCTGGAAAAGCTCAGCAGGTCAGGCAGCATCTCAGAAGGAGAAAACAGTTAGCGTTTCAGGTCCGGTGACCCTTCGGCAGCAGAAATCTTGTTGTACAACATTCACTTTACCAACCTCTAGTCTTTAATTGCACTCATTGCGATAGTCGACTCCAAAGAGAATCAAAGAACTAGTTTATGGGAGCAAAAGTAGCAAATAATCATGGAGGGAGGGTGGAAGTATGATCAGAAACTCAACCCCAGGTATTTGCTGATGTTGGAAGCACCTCACTTTTCAGTTCTAAAATTTATCTACAATTTTGGTCTACACAATCTATAAGGCAAAGGCCAGGAGTGTGAGAGATGGAACACTGCCCAATTATCTGGTCAGTCAGCACCAACATCAGCAGCTCCACAAAAGCCTGGAAAAACAAAACCAAACCAGTCTGTCTTATTGGCACCATACCCACTACCATTTGCTTCCTCCAACACAAGCACTCAGTTGCAGCATTGTGCACACTGCCTACTAGTTCTTGGTTTGCTTGTGACTTCAAAATGGGCTCAGTTAACTTACATCATTACCACTTCTGTCGTGATTCATCTCCACCGCCACCCCCCCCCCACAAAAAAACAGCTCCCAATAAACTTTTAGCATATTTGGACAAGTTACAGCGACTCTGACCCAAACTCAATGAAGGAACAATGTCATTCCAAATCCAGGATAGCACGTAGTTTGTGGGGTAATCTGCAGTTGGTGCCTTTCACGATGGTAGAGATCATCAGTTTATTTTCAATCATTTATGATTGGAAACAGTGGGCAATTTTGTACTGTTAGATCCATGCCAAATGTTCCCACTATACTTGCTCAGCTTAAGAACACAGCTACGCCTGGAGTGCAGGTCTTCAGCACTTCACACGAACACAGCAAGGATTTGGAGTCATGAGCTCAACCCTACATGGACTGAGAGAACAAAGAAAACAAACACTGGCTAGTCTCTCTTGCACTAACGACAAAAAAACCCAACCAAGCCACATACAGTGCAAAATATTTAAAAGGCTTCAACCTCATCTTTTGATCTTGAGCTGAGCTGTACTGCAAGATGAAATTAATGGCCCATCCCCCTCCCCGGTCTGGTTATTTGAACATCAATCACCATTCACAACTGCAGAGCTTTAGTTTGACTTGTTGGTTGGGAACTCAACTCTACTGAAGTTCATTCACGTTCTGACAAATTAGTATTAGTGTACTTTTCAAATCTTCCTTTATGTCAATTAAACCAGTTCCATGTAGATGAAGTCATATTGCCAACTCCAGATTTCCAAAATCAGTCATGCAGGCAGTGACATGGTCACAGCGTCCATTCTTGTGGGTCAACATTTCCCATTCTAAGTAATTACGCTTTATTGTGGCTGTCTAGCTATCCATACAAATTGTCCTACATTTAGGGCATACTAGAACATACACAGTCAAGGTAAACTCAAAGTTTAGGAGATTTCATCAACTGCAAGGGATTTTGCTCTAAATTGTTTAGAGAAAAGATTCCAATCTGGACAATTAGATACAATAGATAGAAAAAAGTTAGATATAACATCCTATTACATACAAGAATCAAATGCCTTATTCTCTAGGTGTCTGATATTCCTTTTGTGATGACGCAGTCACTTTAACCACTTAAAGTGTCCTGGTTTCCTTTTGAAGAGCGGGGTTGTAAGGCAGAGGTGGGGGCTGACTAAGAGGAGAAACAACCATTTTGAGGCACCTTGGGTTTTGTTTTGAAAAGATGTAACAATGGAAACAGCTTAGGTGTAGCCAGCTCTCAGGCCAGGCTGTCTAGTCTTAAAAAAACTAAAAAATTTAGGTCTAGTTCTAAGCAGAAAGGTCCTGGGGTCTCAGAGTTGGAAGTTTCAGTGATTGCCTCCTAGCTGCTGCTACTCTGAATCTTCTCTCAATGTTCTTATTCCTCCTGTATTGGAGAACTGCATGTGAGAATCAGTGCCTGAATTTGCCTTTTTGCCAAGGGGTGTGTTTATGGGATGTTACTATGGTAACTGTTAATTAGCAATAGTTACTGTATCTATTGGAAAGCATAACAGAAATAGAGTTGTTATTCTAAATTCCTTTAGTTTTGTTTTAACAACATGTTTAAATAAATTGAATTTTGCTTGATATCAAGTAGATTGACTGGTCACATTGGATCTGGAACTCAGCATTCACATCTACCTATAGAAGAAAGAGAGTTAGGTCTAGGCTACTTAAAATATACTGAGGGAGTCTAGCCTGGTCCATAACACCACCTATTCCTCAAATCAGATTAGTGTCTGCCAATTCTTCTGACAATATTTAGCGAACCATTTAAGCAGCACTCACATGCTACTGTCTAACTTTGTGGTCGAAACACCTACAGGCCATCATCAAAAGCTTTCCAAATATTTAAATGCATCTTCATCACTCCTTTCAATGGAGTTCCTTTCTGCAGGCAAAACATTTCTATTAGTACCATCCCCCTCTAGTGAGTGTGATACTTTCAACATCTTGTAAATTAAAAAGGTATTCATTCCAAAGACTCGAAATATTTGGCAACATTAGCTAGTCAACATACAAGAAAAGTTTTTCAAAATTCCCAGCAGACTGCTCAAAACAACCATTACAGAATTAACAAAATCAAGCAGCTGATGACTTCACTCGAGATAGCATACCCATTATGGGCATCAGAGAATACTGCTGCACTGTTATTCTTTGATGCTAAATTTCTTTGCTGTGTGCTAGTTTTAAAATATACGAATGTGCGCACCAGGTCTTCGGCCATGTTGTTCAACTGTATATTCTCCACTGAGAATCAAACCAAAGCTCAGCCATGGGCTATATTAAAGTGTAAAACATGAGTTTCAAAGTTACTGAACAGAGCATAATTTGGAAATTCTCACTTTAAATTTACTAGCAGTAAGTGTCAATTATTTTGGGCATGGCTCAAGTTAACCACAGTCATAAGGACACAAAGCCAAAAGAATCTGTATTTGTTTAGCAGCCAAGCCACATATAAGGATAAGGATGAGGTCATTAATTCAACGGCGACCTGACTTACAGCTTCCACTGACCTGCTTTTCAATCTGTTGCTCCAATGTTTGGCTCAAAGGCTTTGCCAATTTAACACAGTCTCCAAAATCAGAGTGGTCAGATTTCTAACTTTCTGATGTCACCTTGAACAGCTACTTTAGGTCCTTTAAACAGTGCTCAGAAGTGTTGCAGCTCATCTCTGGAGCAGGCAGGATTGGAACCCAGGCCTTGTAGGTCTCAGGTAGAGACATGACCACTGTGCCTGGACAGCCACTTTAAACCAAGACCCCATGTGTGATACCAAAATATTGCAGTGAAGATATTGCCAGACCTGATGTGTTGCTGCAGCTACTTTTGTTTGTTAACAAAAGACAACTCTGTACCTCCTACCCAACTGGGTTTCTAATGACCGAGGGCCTTGAAGGCAAAATCTTCAAGGGCTTTATGGGTTGCAACGCAAGCATTGCGTAAACAGGACATCCATAATACAAAAAACCATGCTGAAAATCTGAAATTCAAACCAGAAGTTACTAGAAGCAGAGATGTGAACACAGTTAAATATTTCTGGCCAAAGATGTAAACAGTATACTGGCAAAGGTTAGCCAACTCAGAACAGAATGGTTTATTTTTCCCTCCACTGCATCCTTCATGACATTGAAAAACTTATGCTCCGTGGGGTATAGGAATTAAACTTTCCCATTTAAAGAAATGAGTACCCAGTCAAATATTGGCAAAGAAAACGCAGCCAAAACCATGAAGAAAAATTCACTAAGAACTTGAGTAGAAGATGAAGGCCATTCAGCCCCTTAAAGCCCATCGTGCCGTCTTGCAAGATCATGGTTGATCTGCCCCAGGCCTCAGTTTCTCTTTGGGGCTGAATCTTAGTAAATACAGACCATTGGGCCACAAGACACAGAAGCAGAAATAGGCCATTCAGCCCATCAGCATCTACTGCCATCATTTGATCACAGCTGATGTGTTTCTCAATATATGCCTTCGCCCCGTAACCCTTGGCCCCCTTACTAATCAAGGATGGGTCTTAAATTCAATGACTTGGCCTCCAGAGCTTTGTGGCAATAAATTCCATAGACTAACCTGCTTCTCCATGTCTTTGTAGTTACTTTTACTCCACTGTAATATCACAGGGAGGCAATGGCATTATCACTGAACTATTAATCCAGACACTCAGCTCACATTGAGGACCCAGGTTTAAATCCCACCATTTTCCATGGTGGAATTTCAATTCAATAAAGAGAGATCTGGAATTAAGAGTTTGATGATGACCTCAAAACCATTATCCTTTGTCAGAAAAAAAACATTTGGTTCACTAAGTGTCCCTTTAGGGAATGAAACCTGCCATCCTTACCTGGTCTGGCCCACGTGACTCCAGGCCCAATGTGGTTGACTCAATTGCCCTCTGGGTAGTACATGCTGGACAGGCCAGCAATACAGTCAGCCATTGAATGAATAAAAATGGCAAGTAGGCCATTTTGCCCATCAAGTCCAGTGACCCTTCAAAGACATCCCATGTGTACCATCTCCCTTACGTTATATCCCCATGACCCTGCACTTCCATGGCTAAACCACCTAAACTACACATCCTGAGCCACTTTTGTCATCTAAAATTCCCATCTACCTAACCTGCACGTCTTAGAACTAATACATGATTCCAGCTTCTGCCTCACAAATAGTGGGAGGAATTCGGTCATGCCACTTACCACCTTGGGGGTTCCTTCACCCCTAAGCTCCTTAAGGAAGTCTGCCTCACTGCTCAAACCCAGAACTGCCTATTCTGCAGTGGACTATACTACCTGATCTAAAACAACACAACCCATCTCAAACATTCCACAAATTCCTTTTCTGGAGATCCACCACCAAATTTTTCCAGTCCACCTACGGAGTACCCCATGATTGTGATAGAAAAGGCATGCAAGAAAGGTCCCATCTCCTGATTGCTGTTCTTCCCCACATCTGTTACGATGCTGCAAGGGGGCCCATACACAAATACCTATCAGGGTCTTTTCTCCCACTTGGTGGTTCCTCAATTGTACCACAGATTCCATGCCCTCTAACTCTATTTTGATTTTGCCATCAATTCAATGTCATTTTTTCACAATAAAGGCAACCCCACTTCCTCCACCCATCTACCTGTCCTTTTGATAGGACATAGGTCAGAAGTAGACTATACAGCTATCAAGTCTGCTCTGCTATTCAATCATAGCTGGCATTTTTCTCAGCACCATTCTCCCCATCACTCTTGATCCCTGCGCAAATTAACAAGCCACATATTTCAGTCTTAAATACGCTCCTACTTGGCCTCCACAGTGCTCTACAGCAAGGAGCTTCATAGATTCATCTGTCGGAAGAAACTCATCTCAGTTCTAAAAGGCCCATCCCATCATGAGACCATGCTCTCAGGCCATAGTCTCTCCTACTAGAGAAAACATCATCTTGTCCACTCTATCCAGGCCTCTCTGTATTCTGAGAATTTCATATGAGCTCTCCTCTCATCCCTCCAAACTCCAAGTACAGACCCATGTGACAAGTCCTTCATTCCCAGAATTGTTCCTGTAAACCTAAGGACCACATCTACCTCGGATATTTAGATTCCAGCCCTGAACACCTTGAGTATCACAGATGTGGCTGCAATGTACCTACCAGTTTTATTCTGCGCTACAAGCTCTTACATTGTATTTAAATGCATGCAGCATGGGAAACAACACCCTCAGTCCTGCATTGATTACCCTCCACCCCTCCCCCACCCTTCTCAGTTGTCCCCTTATCTGCTGCACCTGAAGTTAAAGTGCTCGACCCTTGTCCTATTACTACCCGGCTGGAAACTTTAAATAACCTCTGTTGAGCAACTGACCCCTTTTAGTTTTGTCCATGCAACTGAACCTCCTGCACCCCATTTATTAGAGCCCTCGCCAACTGTGTTTCTCACATCCATTTTCCTGCCTTTTCTCCCCGTAACACTTGACTTCCACTGGCCTGGTTGCAAGATTTGCCAGGACCAAGGTCCCAGCATGATTCAGGTGGAGCATAATCCCATCAGAACAGCTCCCTCCTTGCCCAGTCCTAGTTTCAGTGTCCCATGAATTTGAACCTGTGTTTTTCCCGCAGTCTCTGAACCATGATTAGCTCCAATCTTGCTCGCCATGTGTCAATTTGCTCATGGCTCAGGCAGTAGTTCAGCCACTTTTATCCTGGAGATAAAACAGACCCTAAGCAAAAGGTTGTGGAGCTGAAAAAGGAAAAAAGGGAAATTTGCTAACCATCATTCAAAGTTGGCACAGTGCTCTGAGGAAGTAGAGTTTCCAGCCTGCCTAACTTCAGGCCTTGCCAAATCACAGCTGCGGCAGTTGGGTTATGGTTATGTACGCTGTCACACCTACCCGGCCAGAAACAGAGGCTGGGCGAGAACAACCATTTCAGTTTGCTGATAGTCACAAAATGATGCTAAGTTACCACAGTCTGGTGAGATCAACACTTCACAAGCGCAAGTACAAATTCAGAAAAATACTGCAGGATGAATGATCGCATCAAAAATCAAAAAGGGTCAGGGTGTGAGAGCACACATTTAAAAAAAAATCCAGAGCTAGTGACTGAACACATGCCAGTCAACGAACAAATACAGCTAACAACTCTGCCTCAGACAACACCAGAATAGATGTATGTTTGGGCATTACTTGTCTTGTTCATTTGGCAGCAGTTCAGCTAAAATCAATTCAACCTCAGGCATGCTACAATAATGGCTTAAACAAGTTGGCTTTTACACTTCAACTTCAATGCAGTCCAGTCCATCAATTTAAACAGGCAGTGGCCAGGAGGTACTTGGATTGATTCTAGCAGTAGCATTCCCAAAAAAGAAGTACGTAATAGCTTCCTATTGTAAGGGCATCAAAGTGCATCGAGGCCTCAAAAATCAGGTCCAGATTCAGAAGTGAATTGATTTAGCCTCGCTGGTCATCTTGTTACTTGGGTTGTAAGGGTGTAGGTTCGAAACCTTGAATATACTTTACACTGAGGCACAGGGTCAAGAGCAGTATATAAACATTACATGAATGCAAAGAGAATCATTAAGAGCAGGAGTGTCACAAACAAACATTCTGAAGAAAGTGATAATGGGAACTGCAGATGCTGGAGAATCCAAGATAATAAAATGGGAGGCTGGACGAACACAGCAGGCCCAGCAGCTTCTCAGGGGCACAAAAGCTGACGTTTCGGGCCTAGACCTTTCATCAGGAAGTGTTGACATTTTTGCTTCAGTGATACACATCTGGGAGTACTCTGAACAGTTTCGGAACATTATTCAATTGACATTTATACAAAGACAATATTCAATTGGAGGTAGTTCAGAGAAGGTTCACTAGGGTGATCCCTAGTATGGAGAGATTTCTGTGAACTAAAGCTAAACAAGTTGGTACTCTACTAGAGTTTAGAAAAATGAGGTGACCTCATTGAAACGTTTAGGATTCCAGAGGCATCAACAAGGTAAATGCTCAGAGGGTGTTACCCCTCATGGGAGAGATTTGGACCAAGTGCACACTTTCTCAAAGTTAAGGGGTAACCAAATTCAAGGCTGAGGGCAAAGGCCTCCTCATCCCAGGTGATGGGGATCATCTTTGGAACTGCGAGCCACAGTGCGGTAGGGATAGAGTCCTTAACAAGAGGCCAAGATATAGATTCTTGAGGAAATCAAAGCATTACGGGGAGAAAAGACAGGAAAAGCAGATACAAGAAACACAGTTGGATCAGCCACGAACCTACTGGCAGATTGAGCAGGCTGAAGGGGCTGAGCGGCCTGTCATTTCTATTTTAGTCTTCAAATTCCATTAATCTTAAACCAGGAATGGTGGGCAAAGCTTCCTTAATGCTATAATTTTAAAGGTGCATGCCAAATAGATAAAGTGTTAAGCTGCAGCACACAAACTCAATTTCACTAGAAGTGATCATTTGAGGCAGGATGTTTGCATCTGCTTCAAGCCAGACATTATTTCAAATGTGTAATTAAACCACCAAAATCTAGGCAAAACATTGACTAAAACAAGTTCCATTAGCATTTAGAGATATCACAGTATGAAGCTGGAGGCAGGCCAGGCTGCAAAGGAGCAGGAGAGCTGACGTTTCGGGTCTGGACCTTTTTTCTGAACAAGGGTTCTGACCCAAAACATCTATGCTCCTGCTTCTCTGATGCTGCCTGGCCTGCTGTGTTCCTCCAGCTCAATGCTGTCATCTGACTCCAGCATTGGCAGTTCTTGCTATCGCTTCTTTAGCGTTTTATGTTATTACTTCATGTGAAAGATCTATTCTCGATCATTCAAATAGAGATTCCCAACACCCAGATGTACTTACCATTTCTCAATAGTAAAGTAACATTTCATTTTAGGTACAGAAAAGGTAGATGGTTTCTTCAAATTAGGAGATGGCATGGTTTGTTTCAAAATGAATAAAAAGACTGTTTGCTATTTATGGTGATAATCAAAAATCAGTCAGGACAAGGTTATTACAGAAACTGGAGAATCAGGAAAATAGTATTTTTAAAAGAGTGTTTAAACACAAGTCAATTTAATTTATCATGAAGCCTAATCTATGTAGCTAGGTTGCAAAGCTAAGATTATGACATTTCAAACTGGGGAAAAACTGTTGCATATCTGATAGGAAAGACTAAATTGTAGAAATGAGAGTAGGTTAGCCTTCAAGCCTGCTCCAATCATTTAATATGAATTGCTAATCATTCAACTCAATACCCTGCTCTCACTCCATACTCATTGATCCTTTTAGCTCTGAAGAACCACCTCCCTTGTGAAATTATTTCAAATGTTTTTGACTTCACCTGCTTTCTGCAATAATTCTATAGGCTCTTGGGTAAAGAAATTTTTCCATCTCAGTTCTAAATGGCTTACCCAGTATACGTAGACTGTGACCCCTGGTTCCAGCCTGCCCAGGCCATCAAGAACTGTTTACAGATTTAACCCTGCCTAGTCCAGCTGGAATTTATAGGTTGAGAGATCCTCCCTCATTCTAAACCCCATAAAAATATAAGGTCTTAAGTGATCCATGCCCTCTTCATAGGTCAGGCCTGCAAAACATGGCCACGCTGCCTCCATAAACCAGAACATCCTTCCTCAGATAAAAGGAGGCCAAGACTGCACACAGATGTCATCTCACCAAGGTTCATACAACTGCAACAAGAGAACCCTGCTCCTGTATTTGAATCATTAACCTTTCATTGGTGTAGAATTCTCTCACACACACACACACACACATCAGGAAAGAAGGCATATCATAAAATTGAGGGGCTTTTGACCTAGTATTTCTACCAAACACAACTATGCTTAGATAAATCCCTCAGCTGCTTTACCAGCACTACACCTCAAAACTGTGTACAAATTTCTAATCATTTTGGTCTTTTGCAATGTGTCTCCCTTATTGGGAGTCACTTTTCAGTAGGACATTAGGAGGAAGGAGATGTCTTATTAAGTGAGCAATCATTTTTGGATTAAACAAGTCCTCATAGAATCCCTAGTGTGGAAACAGGGCCCTTTGGCCCAACAAGTCCACACTGACCCTCCGAGTATCTCCTTATAATCCACCTCACCTATACATCTCTGAAAGCTACGGGTAATTTAGCACAGCCAATCCACCTAGCCTGCACATCTTTGCACTGTGGGAGGAAACCGGCGCACCCAAAAGGAAACCCACGCAGACACTGGGAGAATGTGCAAACTCCACACAGTCAACCAAGGGTGGAATTGAACCCAGGTCCCTGGCACTGTGAGGCAACAGTGCTAACCACTGAGCCACCGTGCTGTCCTTGTTTGGGTCCTGTGAATTCTATACTCATTTGACTCATCTTCGCAATAGAAAAAAGAACCCTGAAGGAAAGAGGACTGCCACTTCTAAATTAGAAATAAACAATAAAACGACTCAAAAGAAGCTACATTTTATGATGAACTGGCACCATCCCAAACTGCAACTAGGAGTTCTGGGCAAAGTCAAATGCAAGATCTGATCTGAATGGGAATCTCTTCTCTGGTTGAGAGAGATTTTTTTGGAGCAAGTTGGAGGAAGGAGGATGACCTGTGAAGGTCCTATCAAACAAGTTTCTCTGACAGCTCCTGAAATGCAAAGTGCCAAATCAGAAGGAGCATTTAAGCCAAGCATCCTATCCAGCTAGCTTTTTAAATGGCCCCCCCACACCCTTCATCAGCAGGGGTGCAAGTGGGCCCAATGCCATTCAGCTGCTTTGTTTCCTCTATACCCAGTGCTCCAAGTGGCATTATCACCCCTCAGCACCAGAGACATTGGTTCAATTCTGTCCTTGGGCAACTGTGTGGAGTTTGCACATTCTCCCCGCGTCTGCGTGGGTTTCCTGCAGGTGATCCGGTTTCCTCCCACAGTCCAAAGATGTGCAGGCCAGGTGGATTTGCCACAGGAAGAGCAGGGTTACAGGAGGCTGGGATACTCTGTAGAGAGAGGGACAGTAGGGACTTGATGGGCTGAATGGCCTGCTTCCACACATTGGGGATTTATCATGCTAGCCAGAGGTTTCTCTGTTGGGCAGAAAGTTAGCTACGACGTGTGTAAAGTGCTGACTGAAAGCTAAACCACTGTTTGGAGGTATGTATCTCAGGGGATGTGGGAGAGATGGGAGGGTGGTCGGGTGGCCTTCCATCTTAATGATTTGTAGTAAGCCAGGTTTACTGCACAAAACACCAAAATGGTTGAACATGGTCAAAAATTCTTACTTTGCAAGGATGTTCAAACACAACCTCACACACATGCCATTCCTTCCCCACACGTTGGCAATATTAGCCCACAACACTCCAAAACATCTCAATCTACACTGGTACCTCAAAACTCAATCCAAGCCTCTGAACCTCCCCCATTTCCTTACATTATGTCTCCACTCATTCCTCCTGGCAGTCTCACTATTTCTACAATATGTATTTGTTTGTTTATTCATAAATAAGCTTTGTTCTACACAGGAGGTTAAGACGTCTCCAGGAAGTGTCTTGTACCAGCTCTGTATTAAACGACGTTATCTCACACTACATGCCAGAGGTTCATGCTCTCAAACCATTACTTCAGAACACCCAACCGCAGCGTGGAGCTAGAGAAAGAATAGGGTTATTTCTAGTTTGAAGACAGACCCATGCAAATGGCACGAGAAACTAGAGACTTGCTCACTATTTCCGATGCTCACCATCTCTCCTCCTACACCTCCCCCCGCCCCCCCCCACCGCCCACCCAACCTTTTGCACTGGGCTTGGTCAAACTGTGGCAGAAAATAATTAGCAGAGTCTAGCAGAAACTCCAGGCCATTAATTCAACTCATCCAATTACACAAGTGACTGGTTCGGTAGATAGTTCTACACTAAATTCGAAAACTAGGTCAATGTCCAACATTAAAAGAATGTAAGCTCAAGAAATCATTTCCAGATTTCTAAACTTGTGCAAATCTGTTGCATAACTGCTCCATTCACCAGGATTGCAAGGTGAGTGGCACAGGACCCCCTGTGGATTTCTGGGGTCAAAAAAAAAATCATTCATTAAATGTAACGTGGTGTGCTAGAGTTAAAGTTAGCAGGCAGAGTCCTGCTAGAGTAATTACATTGAAGGAATATTACAAAGATATACTTTTAATAACATTTCATTTTAGATTGAAGATCAAAAAGGATAAACTACATTCAATGAACCATGTTTAGATATAACAACTATCCCAGGGTTTATTGGTACTGTCAAAGGCACAAAAACCTTTGAGAACAAGTGTAATTTTAGTTGGAAAACTGGCAAAATTTAACTTTAAGCAAATTTAAGAGGTAGAGTTTTGGACAATTCAGCTTTGTAATAATGTTAAGGGCACTTGCATACATTGAATTGCTGTTTACATTTAGTTTTAGAGTTTATTAAGTATGCACGGTTTGTTGAGACATGAAACAGCAAGGGGCTGAACATGGTCAGTAATTTTTACAATTGCAAGGCCGTACGCACACGGTTCCTTCCCACAAATTGCCACAAAATGTGCAATAACCCACTAAACTACAAAGCTTCAAATATATTTTAAAATCCACACTGGCACCTCAAACTCAACAAGTGTCTATAAACCATGAGGTGAGCATGCCCCATCTCTGTTATACCTCCATTCATTTTTGTTAGTAGTCTCTATATTTCTGTTAACCCCAGGATGCAGAAGACATCATTTTGGGATACGTGAAAACTTTCCACACAAATCATTCATTTACCAAAAACTAAAAAGAAAGAAAGCATTCTAATGCTGAACATCAGAATCAGAAGTTGCTGGAAAAGCTCAGTTTTCTATGGACAGAAAAGAGTTAACGTGTCAGGTCCAGTGACTGTTCAGTTGACAGGAAGGGTCAGAGAGTCGCAGATTATAGCTTGGAAACAGACCCTTTAATCCAACTCATCTTTGCTGGCCATTATATCCTAAATTAATTTAATGCCATTTGCCATAATTTGGCCTGTATCCCTCTCAACCCTTCCTATTCATGGACCCAACCATATGCCTTTTTAAAGGTTAAAATTGTACCAGCCTCCACCACTTCCTCTGGCAGCTCATTCCGTACACTCATTGCCCTCTGAAAAAGTTGCCCTTTAAGTTCCTTTTAAAGTTTTCCCCTCTCGTTTTGGACTCTTCCCTGGGGTGGGGGGCAAGACCTTAACTATTCACCCTATCCAAGCCCCTCATGATTTTACAAACCTCAAACATCACCCTGCAGCCTGACACTCCAGGGAAAAATAGCCCCAGCCTCTCCCGATAGCTCAAACCCTCCAACCCTGGAGCCATCCTTATACATCTTTTCTGAACACTTTCAAGTTTCACAATATCCTTCCAACAGCAGGATGACCAGAATTGCACAGGATTCCAAAAAAAAAAACGGCCTAACTAAAAATGTCCTGCACTGCCTCAACATGACCTCAACTCCCACACTCAAAAGGCAAGCATACCAAAATGTCCTACCTACCCATGACTGCACTTAAGGAACTATGAACCTGCATTTCAAGGTCTCTTTCAAGCGTACGAGTTCTGTCCTGATTTGCCTTTCCAAAAAATGTAGCATCTCACATTTATCGAAATTAAACTCTATCTGCCATTCCACAGCCCATTGATCCATCTGATCAACATCCCATCGTAATCTGAAATAGCCACTTCACTATCCACTACATACCCCACCTTGGGGTCATCTGTAAACTTACTAACCATACCTTTTACGTTCACATGCAAATCCCCACTCAATCTGAAACATTAACTGATTACTCTCTCCACAGCCGCTGCCACACCTACTAGGCTTTTCCAGCCACTTATTTTTGTCATTTACCACAAATCTTGCATCCCTTCGCAAACAAGAAAGGAAGGGAAAATTTAGACTGTGCAAGGCTGTATCGCATGTTTCCACAAATGTCATAGTCCCTTAAAATGCAATAGAAGTAACTCAGTTTGGAATGATAAAGCACCTTCTCCTGCTGATGTTACCTCTGAATTTAATGCAAAGTATGGCATCCCATTTCGTCACATCATGATTCAATTCTGGTTTTAAACATTTTCTTCAAGTCCTACAAATGACATATTGAACATGCAGAACATTCCGCATCTAGGTTACTTATGATAAAACAGTAAAAAAGTTTTACCTGTTTTGATGTTAGTTTGATCAGTGACCCTTCATATCCCTGTGGGGATTTAAAGAAAAGACACATTGGTTATTCTTGTGGCCTGAAATTGTATAATTCCATTATAGCACCAGTAGTTCAAAATAAAGTGCAGTTATAACCGGTTGAGCACAACTTAAATTCAATATCAATAAAAACAAGACTGTGGATGCTGGAAGTCTGAAACAAAAAACAGAAATTACTGGAGAAACAACAACTTCAGAAGGGGGAGGCCACTGGACCCAAAAACATTGCTTTCCCTCCACAGACACTGCCAGATCGGCTGAGTTTCTCCTGCAGTTTCAAAATAAAAGTCTCAGTTGAGACTAAATAGGGAAATTCTAAAACCTTGTGATACCAGACTTTTGATGCCCAGACACAGGAGGCTACCCGTCGTTTTCTCTGAAGCAGCGGAGGCTGAAGGGAGGCCTGGTGGAAGTCTTAAAATTATGAGGAGATGCATAGATACAGTTGACAGTCAGAATCTCCCTCTCCCTCCGCTACACCCAAGAGTTGAAACGTCTGGTACAGGGTAACAGAGGCAAGAGTGGCACGTTTTCCTTTTACAGAGAGTGGTAGGAGTCTAGAATGCATGGCTGGTGGTGGAGGAGACAGTTACAACAGGGATTTTTAGATAAGAACATGACTATGCAAGGAATGGAGGGATATGGACGGCAGGCAGGCAAGCAAAAAGGTTTGGTTTAATTGGTATCACGTTCAGCACATGTTGGGCCGAAGGGCCCGTTATGATAGAGATAATAATTAGGTCATAGAATTGCATGTTTTGTTTGATCATGGGATGTCAGTGTGCGGGCTAGGTCCAGACATTTACTGGCCACCTTTAATTGCCGAGTCCTGGGCTGGGTGTTTTTCTTTATTCATTCACAGGATACAGACATCACTGGCCAAACAGCATTTATCAAGCAATTGGGGATTGGGTGGAGGACAGTTCAGAGTCAACCACATTGTTGTGGCTCTGGAATTACACGTAACCCAGGCCAGGTAAGGACGGCAGCTTTCCTTCCTAAAAAGGACATTCGTGAACCAGATGAATTTTCCAAACAATGGATGCATGGTCGTCATTAGATTCTCAATTCCAGATATTTACTGAATTCAAATTCCATGATCTGCCATTGCAGGATTCAAACCCAGGCGCATTATCTGGGTTAACAGTCCAGCAATCCTGCCACAAGGCCATCACCTCCCCAGTCAGGTTTAACCAGTCCCAGCGTACTTAGGGAGAGTGCTCCAGATTTTGGTTCCACAGTGAGTGAACAAAATAGTACATTTTCAAATTGATTCACTGATCGAGGGGATGTGCAGCTTGGAAACATGTTCATTTTGTGAACAGTCGAAATCAAGTTTGACATGCAAGTGCAGCAAAATTGAACGTACTGCCTTAAAATATTTAAAACACTACCACTTTTTGCACAACTGTCACATTGCATTTTAAGTCTCGAATTGGAACCAGAGACCAAAAGCAAGGTGATCGATTATTTAACTGTCATATGCTTGGCAAGATTTGGGTTTTTAATACAATCAACTAGCCCAAGAGTTTTCTTGGGAGGGAGCCATTAAAAAGGTTTCTGCTCCTCATTTGAACAGTGGGCCATAAGAGGGCGTTCTTAACTTGCCCACAAATCCTCACACTAGGCTTGGGAAGAACAAGTGCTACTGTGGACGAGTAG